>NC_091440.1:64373212-64693712 GCF_964237555.1 Oryctolagus cuniculus
ACAGCCAGGACTGAGCTGGGCAGGAGCCAGGAACTCAATCCAAGTCTCCCGCATGGGTGGCAGGGAACAACCACTTGGGCTGTTACCTGCTGTTGCCAGGGTACCCATTGGCAGGAAGCTGAAATCATGAGCCAGGACTGGAATCAGGTACTCTAGCCTGTGTCTTAACCATTAGGCCAAATACCCACACTAGGTAATAAAATTTAAAGGTCATAAGACAGTAATTTTTTCCATTGATTATTAAGATTGCTTTGCATGGTTTTAATTTTCCCAAGTATTTTTAAAAGATTTATTTACTTATTTGAAAGATAAAATCAGGGCGGGGGGTCTTCCACATGCCAATTCACTCCCCAAATGCCCACAATAGCCAGGACTGGGGCAGGCCAGAGCAGGAAGCAAGGAACTCTACCTCTGTCTCCCTCATGGGTAGCAGTGACCCAAGTAATTGGGTCATCTTCTGCTGCCTTCCCAGGCATACTAGCGGGAAGTTGGATTGGAAGTGGAGCATCTGGGACTTGAACTGGCACTCCCTTATGGGAAATAGGTATCCCAAGTAGCAGCATTGAAGTAAATTTTACATATCCTATATGTATTATACAATACATAATGTACACACTTATGGTCCACATCATGTATACTTTGTGCCAGGTGCCATTCTGGGTGCTTCATATAAATAATTAACTTTCTTCTTTATACCAACCCTGCAAAGTAGCTACTGTTATCCTCATGTTACAGATGAGCTAACGGAGACACACAGAGGTAGCTTACCTAAGGTCACACAGGCAATTATCAACCAGTCCAGATGTTCGGCTCAAGCAGTCTGCCTTTGGAGACATACCTCTAACCACTGTCTGTGGAGTTGCTGTAATTAGCAGTGCTAAATGTGCTAAATGTGTAATACCTGCAATATAAGGCAAACTGTGATGGTTGCCTAAAAGTAAAATGAAGCATAAATTATGTCCTACTTGGTTTCTAAGATTCCTTTTAATACTGAATTTAGGAAGGAATAAAGTCTTTTAAGATTGATCTTGAGTTTTCTTTGAGAGGTAGCAAATAAATGCCAATGCCTGTAGGTCCAAGCAGGTGTCTAAGATGTGCAGAAGGCTGGGATGTAAGAGAGTAAATGTTAGGGACTGTGGGAGCTGGAGTGCACATGCCCCTTCCCTAGGCATTCAAATTTAAAAATTGTTCTATTGTGTGGATTAAACAAAGCAGGTCACAGTTCAGCCACATAGCCTCTGGCTGTTCCTCAGGGAAAAGTAAACTACAAAAGACAAGCAAAGAGAGTTGCAGCCACCAGGGCCAGATAATCCCAGGAAGGTATTTTCCTATTGTCTAATAAATGTATTTCTTTATCTTCTGTTCTAGTCTGTTCCACTCTTAGATGGGAATACTTGTACCTTTCTGCAGCTAAGTGGAAGTAAAGGGAACAAAGTAGTACAGGTCTTAGCTGCCTTTGCTTTTGCTTTTTCATTACTGTGCTGCTTTTGTAGCTCCCTGACTCTGTCCTCCTCTTAAGGGTTCGGACTTCTGTGTAAGTTTCTGCTCTTACCAGTTTTCATCACGGTGAGGACAAGAAACATCACACTCTCCCTAAGCTGTGAAGAGGTAGATGCTTCCCAGAGGGAAGTTTAGTAATCCATGTCAAAAGCTCTATAAAAGGATATATCCTTTGGCCCAGCAAGCTTCTGCGTAGCAATTTACGGTAGTAAAACTAGTGCTCAAAAGTAGATACAATGAATGTTTCCCTCTATTGTTTAAGATAGGAAAAGATTAGGAACAAATGTCTAAAATTGAGGTGTGGGTTGAGCATTGTAAGTCATTATTTTTGGATGGTAGGCTCTCGAGTGATATTTTTCCTTTATAAAATGTCTTTGAATTGCTGGTGTTATCTCAGTGAGTGTGTGGCTGCCTGAGTTGCAGCTGAGCAGTAAGTTTCTCCTTTTGAGATGAAGGAGAAGAAAGCCAGGAAAGAGGCAGCCATGGTAGGACCCTAGCACAATTGTCTTAAGATTACTACTGTTCTTTGTATCGGTGTTATGGTAACACTGGATGTGTTTGAAAGCTACAGAAATACCCCCACCCATTCTAAGGTATTCCCATAGAAAATAATCTCCAGGGGAGGGCAGAGCAGTAAAACTTTTTCAGGGACGGACATTTAGCCCAGCAATTAAAATGCCCATGTCTAACATTGGAGTATCTGGATTAGATTCCCAGCTGTAGTTCCTGATGCCAAGACCCCAAGAGGTAGCAGTGATGTTTCGAGTAATGAGATTCCTGCCACTTCTGTGGGGGATCTGGATAGCACTCCTGGCTCCTGGCTTTGGCCCCATCCAGCCCTGGCCACTGTGGGCAGTTGGGGTGAGTCAGTGGTTAGGAACATACACTCTAATAGTTATGTCTCTCACTCCCTCTTTCTGCCTCTGAAAGAAGTATTGAGATTAATTTATTTATTTGAAAGGCAGAGTTACAGAGAAAAAGAAAGATCTTTCACCTACTGGTTTACTCCCCAAATGTCTTAGCCAAGCTGAAGCCAGGAGCCAAGAGCTTTTTCTGGGTCTCCTATTTGGGTGCAGGGGCCCAAGGATTATGGGCCACCCTCCACTGCTTTCCCAGGCACATCAGCTGGGAGCTGGATCAGAAATGGAGCAGCTGGGACTCGAACTGGAGCCCATATGGGATGCTGGTGCTGCAGGCCGCAGCTTAACCCACTGCACCACAGCACATGCCACTCAAATAAGTTTTTTAAAACATTTATTAGAAGGGAACATTGAGTTTTAAAATATTGAGAAACTTCAACATAGTTCATCAAGAATGACTTAGCTCAAGATTTTAGATAAATGTAATTCAATGTAATGTTGAAATGTTTCAAAGTTTTGCAAGGAGGAGCCATATAAACATGAAATCCAGTAATTCTTTTTAACAGTTAAGGGTCTTTGAATGCAGTTTTCAGAATAAGAATAAAGAGAAACTGCCAGAAATAGGAAGTAAAAAAATTCAGATATATTTGTAAAATTTTATCTCTACATCTGATTAGAAATAATCCTCCTTGCATTTTCCCCAGGAATTTTCACCCACCTGTGACACATAGATAAATTTACATATAAGTATATATAACAGAGAGAATATCCAAATATTCAATTTTCCTGCGCTGCCACTTTGTGGTTGGAGCTATTCTAAGCATTAAATTCAAGTTTATCTCTTAAGCTAAAAAATTATGTGGGATATGATACCTACTGTACTCATCACTCAGAAAGCATTCATTCTGTATTGGAAGCAGAGCAGCTGGGCCTGGAACCTGCACTCTGAAACAGGGTGCTGTCGCAAGCAGCAGCTTAATTTGCTGTACCGTAGTGCTTGCCTCTTTCCCCATCCTTTGAAATAGTGAAAGCAAACTTTGGAAAATCATGAGGTTATCAGAGGATTTACAAGGGGTCCCACTGGGTGAGAGGGGGAAACTATTAGATCTTGTGTTTATCTTGTTTTTTTCCCCCTACTAAAGCAAAGAAATGAACTTTAAAAAAATATTTACCCATTGGCCTCATGCCCAGACTGACTTGTTGGAAGTCAGGTGACCAAATGGCCCAACCACAGACATGAGCTCTACCCTCACCCTAATGGGGTTCACTGCTCCTACTTCCCTGGCCCCTGCAAAGGTATAACAGGACCTGCTTCCCGCACACAAGCTCTCTTCTCTCTCTCTTGCTCTCTCGCCCTCTCCTTCCGACCTGTCAGGTTTCCCCCCATCCGACAATAAACCTTCCCTTTAAATAAATAAATAAAAATAAAGATGTTTACCATATGGATTAACCCAGCACCCTTATGCAGTCCCTATACTAGTCAGTCTTTTCTGAGAAGAGTTGAAATTGTAGAACACAGAAGCGTTGATCATTGTACCCTCATGTTTTCATCATTTTAGGTTTGGTGGATTTACAGATTATACTACGTATCAGCTTATTCTCCAAAAAATGAGTATAGGGAATAAGGCAGATAAATGTGAACAGGAAGTAGAAAACTGATTCCTCTCTGCAAAAATGATCTTTTCATCATTCTGTCAAACAGAAGAATGATGTGATCAGACCTGATAAGAACTTGGCTCTTGCAGAAAGGAAATTATTAATATCATTTTAAATACAGCTTGTCATTTCTGGTTTTAATGATGAATCAGTTGTCTGTCATAGAAACCAAACAACTCTATAGATACTTAAAAAGGGTCTAGTGTGGGGACTCGTTTACGCATGAGTGATGAACGCGAAATGGAAGGACTAGCGTGCAACAGGCACAAGAAACTTGGTTATCAGAGATCAGGAGGCTGCCACGGTGGGAGGTGCTCCTGCTAATCCACAAAAGGAAAACTCTCTTCTTTCTGCTTTCCCTCTGCTCTCAGGGCTGGACATTAGTTAGCAGTGGAATCTTAGAAGTGCATCCTGCAGGCCCCTTGCTGTCACCTCCACAGTGGCTGCCGCTGAAGGCTAGTTACAAATAACTGGCACAGTAACCCTGACCTTTGTGGTTAGTATACCTTAAGTCGTATTAGCCTTGACCTTTGTGGTTAGTATACCTTAAGTTGTATTAGCCATTGCTGGTTCAAAGCTGTCTCAGTGTGCAGTACATTTAAAAACGAAGCATCCAGAAGACAAAGTTAATTCACTTTGGTTGTTTTGGGTTATGATCAGAGATTGACAGAGAATTAGCTAAGCTTACTTAGAGAACGACTGTTTGAATAGAATTATTACATAGAATCTTGAGGTAAATCTCCAGCAACTAGAAAGAAAAGTTGTTTATATAGATAAGTTATATGTGTGAATTTTGAATTTTTCTGATTAAAGTGGGTCCTGCAGGACCTGATCAGAAAGGCTTTTCAGCAATGCTTGTGTATTGTTGTGTGGAATAAATGTGTACTACACATGGCATTGTCCATTTGAATTTGCATACCAAGGACTGACCGATTCGAAAGAATTTATTTCTTCCCAAGGGAGAATGACACACTAAGCATAAATATAAGCATTGGTTGAGGGGGTGGGGGAGAAATCTTTCATAACAATTTAAAATGCAAAACCCTGATTTTCAAGGCTGACATATATCAAAAGTTAAAATAAAAGCCTTCACAGAGACTGCCTTGACAAAACGATCAAAGTATTTCTGCAAACAACAATCTAGAAATGTACAGACATCTGAATTATAAGATTTTAATTGGTAGTGGGTGGCATTTATAATGTTAATCAGTGATTAAGGTTTCAGTAATGACAGTTGAACAACTCAGTACAACATGCACAATAGATTTCCATCATTTGGTTGCATTTTAGTCTTGAATAATTTATTTTCTATTGTGGAAGTAAAGCTAATGTGTATGATGGATTTGGGGGGATTATAAAAATTAGTATCTGAAAACCAAATTTAAAGTGCTTTTTGAATTGACATTTATTTTTGTGCAGTTGGTTATATAGTGATCTGTGGTCACTGATGGTAGATTGAAAATCAGTGATGGAAGTAAACATATAATAGCTTTTCTAGCCCAATAACTATCTTACTAATATTTTGTATTGGTTACATCATTTTAAGTATCTGACTGCTTTGAGTATCATTTCCTTACAATGCCTGTGTACCAGTAAGAAAATAGTTGAGAGATCAAAACCAGTCTGTCCTAAACTACTTCATATCATAGTTTATATGTACAATTAATTTTATTTATAGTGGCAAGTTGTGAGTATGATATTAAGATTACCATTTGGGGCAGGTATTTGGCCTGAAGGTTATGATACCAGTTGGAAAATTGGCTTTCCATAGCAAAAGTACCTGGGTGCAATATCTGGCTCCAGCTCCTGACTCCAGCTGCCTGATACCACTGCCTGGGAGGCAGTGGTAATGGCTCAAGCAGTTGAAATCCTGCCTCCCACATGGGAGACCTGGATTGAGTTTCCCAGCTCCTGGCTTTGACCTGAGCTAAGCCTGTTGCAGGCATTTGGGGAGTGAAACCGTAGATGGGAGCCCTCTGTGTCTCTCTTTGTGTCTCTCAAATAAATAATCATAGTTTTAAAAAGACATGTTATCTTTGTCAAAATCACATTGAAAGAAAAGATTACAAGTTACATACCACTTAGTTTACAAAAGAAAAGTTACCTCAGGGAAATTAGTTTTGTCATAAGTATAAAATCAGGTGTTAAAAATTTAATAACTATGGAAATAATTTAAGTCATATTTTATACTTATGTATTCATTAGAACTACTTATCTGATACCACAGAGAATTTGAATTATAAGCCTGTCGTAGCCCTTGTCACAAAAGATTTAACTAATGCTGTATTATAAAAATTTTGTTTTAAGAGTCTTTTCTGTAGGTTATCTCATAGTAAAGATGTTAAAGTGATGTTCTGTTTTACTTTGATTCTTAAATAAATATAGGATTAAATTTCTAGAACTTAAGTTTCTCCAAGCAATATTGTTTCCTTTTTTTCTTAAAGATTTATTTATTTTTTGAAAGGCAGAGTTAGAGATACACACACACACACACACACACACAAATCAATCTTCCGTCTACTGCTTCACTCCCCAAATGGCTACAATGGCCAAAGCTGGGCCAGGCTGAAGCCAGGAATCTGGAACTCCATCCAGGTTACCCACGTGGGTGTCAGGGTCCAAGCACCTGGGCCATCTTCTGCTGGTTTCCCAGGCATATTAGCAAAGAGCTGGATTAGAAGTGGAGCAGCTGGGACTTGAACCCACACTGTGTGTGTGTGTGTGTGTGTGTGTGTGTGTGTGTGTGTATATATACACACACACACAAGTGCTTTATGCTGCTGAATTTAGAGGCCACAGGAAGCTTCAAGGTAAAAATGGGATTTCAGAAAAGGGTCTTGTGTCTGAGTGCTGAGTATATATTTATCCCTTGAGGTTGTTAGCTTAAATTTTTTATTTATTTTTGAAGAGACAAATTTAAGGAAGCTGAGTGGGGTCAAGATGAGTAAAGACCGTGGGTCACTGCCCCTTCCTTTCCTTACTGTCAGTACTTCCTGAATTTTTCACTCCCCAAAGAACCTGTCCCATGACCGACCTGCCCCTAAGAATCTCACATTTGAGAGATGTTACCAACCAGACTTCATCCATGGATGAAATATTTTTATTGTATTTGGTTAATCAAAAAATAAAGAAACTGCAAGTGAGAGTTTCTGATCACCACGAACTGACCAGTTAGTCACACTGAGTTGATACAGTCTTGGCAAAGCAAACTTTCCATGGGGGGAAATAGATGCATTACAAAAAGCTTTAAGAAATAAAGAAAATGGTGTACAGATCAGCATTATTATTGCTGCAGAGCCTTGAAGGCTTGGGGAACCCTTGGAGCAACAAGGGCCCCTGGTTGTGCTGCCTGCCTGCAAACTTCAATTCTAATAGTGGTTAGAGAGCTGAGAAGAGAATGCTTGTGTTTCAGAGTGAGCCCTGAAGTGATGCCTTTTTTCCTTTACTTTTTGCGTGTAGATTGAATATGAAAGGAAAAAGAAAGAAGATGGGAAACGAGCTCGAGCTGATAAGCAGCAAGTTTTAGACATGCTGTTTTCAGCGTTTGAGAAGCACCAGTACTACAACCTGAAGGACCTGGTGGACATCACAAAACAACCTGTGGTATGTACATGTTTGGGTTCATCCTCTGAGTGTGTCCTCCGGTAACTTGTTGTTAGCGGAAAGAAATGCATCTGACAAACATGATTAAGTTCCCATTCACCACTGCAAGTGACAACATTCAGAAAACTTGTCTCATATGCAGCCTTTTTGTGGTAGCATGAGCTCCACTATTTTAGATTTCAAGCACATTTAATTTCAACAATTCCATATGAAGAAAAGGAACTATCTTCCTTTCACTTGTCCTTGACATTAAGCCTAATGTGTTTATTATGCATCAAGCTTTCATTTTTTACTAGGAAATTCATTTAAATTTCAAAAGATCTAAATACTTTTTTTAAAAAAATAATAAGAAGAAAGTGCTCCTGCTACAGTATTATAACTCGTCTTAATGACTTCACTCCCTTTGGCATCAAAGCCTCACAAAACAGCATTTCAAGCTAGATAAAAAATTTGAAATAGAATAATTCATTAGCTGAGCTGTGTTTTTTCTGATTTTAATGAAGTTTGTTGTTGGGTGTGTGGGCATGCATGTGTATAAACATATCTACATGGAAAGGCCATTCCAGAAACTCTGAAAGCACACAACACATTCTTATGGAATAAAGCACAAAAAAATTAGGAAAGGAGAAATGAGCGTTTGTAGAGGGACAGGCAGATGATATAAGGATAAACAGTTTCTTTGTCTTAATGGGATGCAAAATCTGTTCATTTTTGCATTGAAAGAAAAAGGATTCCTTGAATGTCTCTGTTTTGTCTCTAATTTTTATATGGTGGCATTTGGTGAATCTCTTACACTAGAGCTGCTTAGCTCATGCTCACGGCTGGACTTCAGAGAATCAGTTAACTTTCTGAATATGGGGAAAAATGTGTGGATTTAGCAGGGAGCAAATTGATGTCTGTGTTAGATTCTCATGGAGGACCACTGGACTGAAAACTGAACTGTCTTATAATGGTTCCGTTGTTTAGAGGCTCTGTTGCCTTAGCAAGTAGAAGATTCTTGGGCAGAACTGCATGTTCTCTGTAAATATTGTGGTGCCCCACAGCATAAATAGTAGAAATACTGTAAATATGGAATGAATTGCTTTGAAAAAAGAAAATGCTCAGACTCCAAGGACCAGCAGATTTTCTTCAGTTGGATTTTGACAAGCCTTGTGTCTTTTATGGTGGGGTTCAGGATCAAAGTGCCAGTATCGAGAAAGTACAGAATGCCTTCCCTAGGCTAGGGCTAGAGTTACCAAGTCCTGAAGGAAGGGCAGGATGGTGGGCATGGTTTTCAGTCCTGATGTTTTCCTGCCCGGGATCTGGGGAAATCACTCGCATTCCTGAAATTAGGGAGTTGGACCAGACAATTTATGTGATCCCTTTCAGCTCTAAATCTTTGATTCTCCCCCTCTCCTGTTTCATCTCCCTACTCCCTACTTCCTTCTTACATTTTAACTGAGTTGACAAAGCCCATTGACATAGAAAGAAAATGACCAAAGCCTAGCTCTTTTTCTGAGTAGGTAACTGTTGCCTTGGAAAGGTTCACAGGACCCAAGTGCGTCTGTACTACTGGTCATCAGTATCTCCCTGCTAATTTCATTTTAGTCTGAGCAATACCAAGAGACATGAAGGAGGCCGTTCTAGTATGAAGAGCAATGATCCAGAAAAGGGGACTTCCTGGTAAATGGGACGAACACTGCATTTAGAGTAATGATATCTCAGTTCGAATCCCAACCCTACAGTTTGGCCAAGTAGCACTGGACAAAGTACTCAAATATGTTCAAAATGTTATTTATATATTTAATTCACTTAACAGGTGGTGTTCTTGACATAACATTTGCTGATATGTTCAAATTATACATTTATCATATAAAATTACAGAAATATAGTACCTGTTTATCAGACTCTTGTGATAATTAATGTTGATGGAAGATACTTTGTCAGCTACAAAGTACTTTACTAGTATTTATTGGTGATAGTGTTAGATGTTTAAGCCCCGTGGATAAGGGAAGAAGAGAAGTCTGCCAGTTCTGTAGTGTGTGCATTTAGTGGCCTACTCATGCAGTAGTGTTTCATTTTCTGATGGTACCCAGTGCCCCTTTTGATAAGTTTCTAACCATGAAGCTATCACTTTAACACATCTTTGTTACTAGCCATACAAATGCCATCTGCTTTCTGACCTTTGTAATGTCATTTTTGACATTTTGAGTGAATGGAAATATTCTCTTGATTTTTTTTTAGCTTTTATTTAATGAATATAAATTTGCAAAGTACAGCTTATGGATTACAATGGCTTCCCCCTCATAACGTCCCTCCCACCCGCAACCCTCCCCTCTCCCACTCCCTCTCCCCTTCCATTCACATCAAGATTCATTTTCGATTCTCTTTATCTACAGAAGATCAGTTTAGCATACATTAAGTAAAGATTTCAACAGTTTGCTCCCACACAGAAACATAAAGTGAAAAATAATAGATGATTTTTTAAATGATGATGAAATCAGATCAGACCTATTGTCATGTTTAATCCCAGTGAGAGTCAAGTTGGGAATTGATAATTTCTTCTTCTTCTTCTTCTTTTTTTTTTTTTAACAGAAGATCAGTTTAGTATACATTAAGTAAAGATTTCAACAGTTTGCACCCCCATAGAAACACAAAGTGAAATATCTCTTGATTTTTCATTTGCTTTCTATATTACTTCTTACCACAGATCTCCATTCCTACAACAAACAAATTGATTAGAGGTGCTGTCCTTAGGGCCTATCCTTTCCTCTGTATTTGCCAGTATGTGACTTGCATAAGCAACCAGAAAGCATTAAACTTACTGATCAAGGACAAATGAGCCAATTTGAAAAGGCTAAGCCTTGATAACTGCTGTGGTATCTGTTTAAAGGGGTATTTTATAAGGCTTAACTTTCGGCTTTGTTTCCCCTCTAAAATGAAAGATCAGAGGAAGCCTATTAATTCTCCTTTTTACTCTTTGATCTTTAACCTTGAATGTGCTGTATCTAATCTTTCTTCACATTTTGTTATATCTGGAAAACCAAATATGAAGCATACGCTGCATTTCCTTTGAAAGGACAAACCATTCAAACTTTGTCTAATTGCTCCCATGGAAACACCAAACTACCAAGACTACTCTGAGCCCTGACACACTGTTCTCTCACGTGGCTCCCATGGACCAGTTTACTGTAACCATACATTTCTATTAAAAGTGTCGTTGAAAATCAGCTCTGATTATAACTGAGCCTCCTACTTTCCTTGTGCTCTATCCAGTGTCAGGTCAGGATTCAGGAAAATTTAGCTTTAATTATTGATGATCCTTTCTAGATCAGTGGTCCCCCATCATGTCAGTACAGTGTATCATCTTTAAATTCAGAATGTGTAATTGAACAATTCTTAGGCTTTTTATGTAGAGTAGGTTCACATCAGCAGGGAAAACTAGGCACAATTTGGTGTTCATATTTTAAGTTCCCCAGCTTGAAATAATTCCCAATAATGCTTATTTGCAAGGTAGGCTTTCAATAAATAAAACGGTTACACTGCTATATCAGCAATAATAAGTGGTATTAATCTAATTTCAGTTTGTTTCCAGAGAGGCCTAAGTAAAGACTTGAAGCAGAATTTGGAATCAGTAAAATACAGGAACACTGCTCTTATAAAGAATAAAATAGCTAGGGAATTTGAGATACTGAGCATTCCTTCTATTAAAAAATAGAAAGTTAAAGATATATTCTGTTGTTGACTTGGGTAGCTGGGAAGTTCAGGAATGTACCTAGCTTTAGCACTGGCTAGATCTAGCTACTAATACCTTTTAGTTAGAACTGCCCTTCCCATCTGTACACATCTTGGCTTATCTTCTCGTCTTTTTTGTTTGTTGTCTTTAATTTAGTCAGGTTCTTGCCATGTGGTAGCCAAAGTGGCCCCCTGAAACACCTCACTAGAAACTCCTCAGAAAACAGAATGTCTGGATTATCCTAGTAAAAGCCCCAGAAGGATTTTCAGTGACCGGAAGGGGCTGTGCGGCCATTCCTGAGCCAAGGAGGGGGGTATGAGTGCTGCTGCTTTATGAGAATACTCTGTGCTCACGTGAGCTTGCTTTCCCAATTAATTCCTTTCTCCCTCTGTCAAAAAAAGAAATCTATCATTTTGTTCATATATTCTCTTTCAGTTCTTCCTGTGACTGCAAAATTATAGTTTGATTGGTACTACTAAAAAGATGACCAGTTTCCCCAAGAGCATATTAATTAATGACAGCCCTTTTTGAGACTTTTGTTTCAAAAAATAATTATTTGATAACTTCTGAAGCAGAGCCTTAATTAAAAGTTTTAGAATATGAACTGTCTTACTAAAATAAATTATTAACCGTGTTGAATGTAAGTGGGTAAAATTGCAGCATATTTATGAAATTTTAATACTTTCTTTTAAATAAGAGATTCTAATAACTAATCTATTAGAAAAACATTTTCCCTTTATCTTTTTTTTAAAAAAAGATTTATTTACTTATTTAAAAGGCAGAGTTACAGATAGGCAGAGGCGGGGGGTGGGGGGTCTTCCATCCGCTGGTTCACACCCCAGTTGGCTACAATGGCCAGAGCTGTGCTGATCTGAAGCCAGGAGCCAGAAGCTTTTTCAGGGTCTCCCACACGGGTGCCGGGGCCCAAGGATTTGGGCCATTTTCTGGTGCTTTCCTAGGCCACAGCAGAGAGCTGGATCGCAAGTGGAGCAGCTGGGACTTGAACTGGTGCCCATATGGGATGCTGGCACTGTAGGCGATGGCTTTAGTGGCTACACCACAGCGCCGGCCCCACCCTTAACCTTTTTAAGTGGTTTGTTTCAACCCTTTTCTTTTTTCATCTTTACTTTTTTCAGATTGAGGTAAAATTTGTGGTGACTTTAGTAATATAACCTATTGAGTCAAGATTTTCCTTAAGTTATTATATAGATAAGAGCACTACCTGAGACAGGTATCCAGTAAATGAAACTAGGTATTTATTTACAGATAAGATTTGTATATTTACTTAATTTTCAATCAAGTAATAGGCCACAGAACTTATATTTAATCTGAAAACGCCATTACCAATAAAATCTCCTTTCCTTTGATTTTTTAAAAAATGTATTTATTTATTTGAAAGACAGAGTTATGGGGTGGGGAGAGAGAGAGCCAGAACCGAAGCCAAGAGCCCGCAGCTTCTTCCAGGTCTCCTACGTGGGTGCAGGGGCCCAAGGACTTGGGCCATCTTTTACTGCTTTCCCAGACCATAGCAGAGAGCTAGATTGGAAGTGGAGCACCCAGGACTCGAACTGGTGCCCACATGGGATGCCAGCACTGCAGGCAGCAGCTTTACCCACTATGCCACAGCTTCAGCTCTCTGCGTTATTTTCAAAATAAGGTTTATTCATCATTTAAGAGAGAGCACTAGCCCCACAAATTAATCTTTTTTTTTTAAGGGAAAGGGTTTATTGGTGGGGGAAACCCAACAGACCAGAGGGAAGGGACGAAGAAGGAAAAGAGAGAAAGCAAGAGAGACAGGGAGGGAGAGAGCCATGTGTTCAGGAACAGGTCCTCATAAAACTTTGCCAGGGGGCGGGCAGGGAAGTAGGAGCAGCGAATCCCATTAGGATATGGGTGGAGCTGACACCTGTGGTTGGGTCATGTGGTCATGTGGCTTCCAGCAATGGTGGCAGGGGCTAGAGCCTAGAATGGCGTCCAAGGTGTAGATTGCTCCATAGATAAGACTACACCATTTTACTAACATTCCCCCCTTTTGTTTTTTATAAAGTAACAGTTGTATGGGATTACATTAGCTTCAAAAGTCCAGGAGGGGTAGAGGGCCGATGATCTGTCTTTAGAGCTACTTCCTGCTGACATGGGGTGATGAGGTATTCTCTGCTGGCATGGGATGATATCTCAAGCCGCTCCCACCAATTAATTTTTTTAATCCTGGTAGAATCTTTTAAAATGTCCCCTTAGTTGGCTTCCCCCCACCCAAAAACTTTTTTATTTAAGGAATACAAACTTCATGCTTTTCATAAATACAACTTTATGAATATAATGATTCTCCCCACTGTACCCACCCTCCCACTTACACTCCCACCCCTCTTCCTCCTCTCCTATTCTCATTCTTATTTTTTTACTAATATCTATTTTCAGTTAGCTTTATACACATAGATTAACTCTGCTAAGTAAAGAGTTCAACAAATTGTATGAAAAAAAAAAAAACTGTTCCTCAACAGTCAAGACAAAGGGCTGTTCAAAGTCATTGCTTATCAGAGTGTTAATTTCACTTCTATAGATTATGTTTTAGGTGCTCCGTTATCACAGATCAGGGAGAACATAGGGCATTTCTCCTTTTGGGACTGGCTTATTTCACTAAGTATGGTATTTTCCAGTTTCATCCATTTTGTTGCAAATGACAGGATTTCTTTTTTTTTTTTTTAAGCTGTGTAGTGTTCCATGGTGTATATATCCCATAATTTCTTTACCCAGTCTTCACCTGATGGACATTTGGGTTGATTTCATTTCTTAGCTATTGTGAATTGAGCTGCAATAAACATGGGGTTACAGATAACTCTTTCATATGCTGACTTCATTTCCCTTGGGTGAATTCCCAGGGGTGGGATGGCTGGGTCATATGGTAGGTCTACATTCAGATTTCCCCTCAGTTGGCTTTGTCTCCAGCAACATTGTAGCACTGTAATGCAGAATTTAGTGATAAATGGAATTCACATTCAGTTAATACAGTTTAATCAGTAAATTCTTCATCTAACTGGGTCAATACCTGGGTTCCAAAAAGAAAAAGAACTAGATTTTACATAGTCTGTTCCTGGAGACCTAAGTGATCTCCCCTCACACCCATCTCCCAATCCATCTGAGCTGCCTTGTCATTCTTAATCATACCCTGTTTCCTCTGTATTGGTATGTTGAAGCTCCACGATAATGCAGAGGGAAGAAAGAACCATATGAATAAAGGATTATGATATTATAGGGTAAAAGTCATATCATTACAGCATGTGCAGTGAGAAATATAAATCTAAAGGGTTGTGTTGCGGAACCAGCCAAGGTTGCCTGGTTTTGCTGCTACCTGGTGACAATTTCAGCCTAAAGGATACAGTTTTTCCAAAAGGGCTATGTCCTTTTACCCTTTAATCATTAGGTAAGCCAGTTGAGGCCAAAGCTGGTTCCTGAATTTATCCGTTTATTGTGATGTGCACAAAGGCAGAATACACAAAAATAAAGCAAAAGGAAAATATTGAAGAGGTTGGCAGAAATAGGTAAAAGGAAATTACTCAAGCATGGAATGCTGGGAACAAAGTAAACTCCATGCATCCGTGGAGGCAATTTTCCAAATAGCACGGGAAGACTCACCCCCCCCCAAGGTAATGCGCAGTGGTCCCAGATGCTGTCACGCTGTCAAGTCATCAGCCACAAAGTAAGGGGGTTTTGACTCCAGCAGAGCCTCCAATGTCCAGTTCCCTGTCAGAGTGAATGCTTGTACGGGATGGAGTCACAGTGAGCTGAAGGCCCTAGTATTTATTACCCCAGAAAGTGTGTGATCTTAACTTCCAGTTGTCAGCCTTGGAGAAAAAAGTACAGTTATCAGTGTAGCTGTCAGTCAGCCAGGGTGAAGTAGCAGGCCTCTTTGCTGTCAGCCAGCTGCTTGGCCAGTGACAGCTTGTGATATGAAGTTCAAAATGGAGTTGGTACTCTCAAGGCATGGTCGCATTAATCGTAATTAAAATACCAATAGACTTAGATTCACAAGGAGCAACACACACCACAATAGGGGCGAAGCTGTTAGGGAAATTTTCTCTGAGAAAATGACATTTGAGCCTAGTCTGAAAGCAAGGGTGGAGAACATCCAGCCCGCAGGCAGTGTGAGGCCCAGAAGGTCTTTGGGTCTGGTCCTGCCAAGGCAATCACAGGCGAGACTTGAGATTATTACTGTATCTCCTGTTGCTTTGTGCCTACTCCCTTGCTAAGCTAATTTATTTGGTTAGGGTAACATGGAGTTAGGTTGCAGTTTGAGACATCCAAAGTGTTTGATCCCCTCTCCCCAAAATTCTGTAAGATACCATGACTAGACACTGTGAACCTGATTTTGTTATGCTGCTTCACAAATGGACAGACTTGAGCTCATCCATTCTTACTGCTGCAAGGGTTAAAGGTGACATCTATTCTGAGCACTGTACTAGATTACCATATGAGGGTGAAAGACACTGAATTTGTACACTTACCTTTCTTAATGATTTGGATTTTAACTCTTTTTAGGCCTTTCATTTTCTCTGCCTAGATTATAGCCAAGCACACCAGACTTGAGATCGAGAGCTCTTTTTCTCTTGGGCTCTCAGTATGCTCTGAGCAATTGTTCTTATCGTGTGTGACCCACTGCAGTACCTCCACAATTGTGTGATTGTGCAACAGGGTCTTAGCCAGTATTACAATAGACCATTCTGTGGAATTTTACAAAGATGTCAGTCTTGGCGCCTACACTGAGAGTCGTTTGTGCCTAACCCGTCATTTTCCACTTATGAATCCTGTTCAGTTAGAAAGTGAACAGTGTCCCATTTTTAAAATGTGACTCGAAGTGGCAGATGGCAGACGTGCGTATTACCTGGGTGTCTCAAGCGCCTTTGTGCTTACTCATTCACATGGGCCCTCTAGTGAAGCAGGCTGAAGAAAGGTGTGGGAGGCCGGCAAGCCGCCTTGGGAAACCCATTGTTCATTTGGTGCAGTGCTGCCACCTGCTGCCTGGCTGCTGGAATGGGACCTGCGTAGTTCACAGTGGAGGTCGGCTGCACGGTTTCTAGGTAACAGCCTACCCCTAACTGAAGGACCTTATGGACTGTACAGCGTCACAGCAGTCCGTGTCAGGTGGCGTTCGGTTTTGTTGGTAACAAGTTTGCTCCAGCAGTATTGAGGCTTGGAGACTGGATCCACACGCCAAGGACTCACGGTCCTTACAGAGTGTCAGAGCTAGGAGGATCCTTAAAGCAGACATGGTAGAACTCGAGTGTAATTAAGTGAGTCACTGCAAATTCCTAGGCCCAACGTGGGACTGACTTCATAAGCTTGCCGTTCTGAGGCAGGCAGTCTAGCATTGTATCAGAGAAGGACACTGCCCTAGTATTTTTTTAGGCAAGAATGTCTCAGCCATTTTTCTAATCAGTGCCTGATTTCAATTAATGAAATTAAATCTTCCATCAATGGGATGAGTCATCATTATGTAACTGTTTCTTTGCAGCGTACACACAAAATTTATTGTTGGGTTGTTTCTGTAGGGGAAAAAAATCCACTTTTCAGTTCTTTCCCAGGAAGGAGGTAGTGTGATTTATACTGGCCTTACTTTCCAGCCCTGGGCACTGGCAAGCAAAGGTGGGGTTTTTACAGTGAATATGACCAGCATTGCCGTGAACACAAGGGTACTTCAATAAGTTTGTGGAAGTGGAATTCAAAAGTAAGTTTACTTCGGTGCACAAAATTTTGAAGCCCACACACAGTTTGTAATATTCATTTTTTATGAGCTTTTTGAAGACTCCCACATATGATGATCATTTGGTGAATGTCTTGAAATTTCAGGGGGCCTAAAGTATCATAACACAGATTCTTCCCTTTGGAAGAGCCACGCACAGGAACACTGCAGCTCCCTGGATTGTAGTAGGTCTCAATACTTACTCTTCACCCTGTCTTGATCAACTTGGCCAGTGCACAAATAGTAAGCAGGAACCCCAGTGTTCCTCATTACACAGAAAACACAAGTGGCCTGGTAGCACATTGGAGAGCCCCCCTGAGAGCTGAACATTCTGGGTACCTGTCACATGTTTGCTTCCTTGAGCTTTACTTTCCCAAAGATCTGAGTCCTTGCAGCCACTAAACTCAGGGGAGGTTGTGTTTTCTAAGTTTTCAAGTTGCTGGTGTTCCAACCCTTTCATGTAAATAATTTATGCACTTAATGTTTTGCACGGAAAGAATCAAAAGGCAGTTTTGTTTGTATAGAAATCTTATTAATAAGCTTTCGGATCATCATTTTTATTACTCATAAATGTGCTTTGGTAGATCATGCTATTTTAAATTTGGTTTCTTTGTCATCTCATCTGTTGGGTGTTTTCGTTTTTGTTTTTAGGGCTACCTGAAGGAAATCTTGAAAGAAATTGGTATTCAGAATGTAAAAGGGATCCACAAAAACACATGGGAGCTGAAGCCAGAATACAGACACTATCAAGGAGAAGAAAAGAGTGACTAAGCGGACTCTGGGCAGGCTGGCTGGTGGAGCCCGTGCAGGGTGACACTGAGGCCGCAGCGATGATTCTGGAACACTGAGCGCCTGTGTCAGTAGCAGTAACATGGCTGGTACTTGGGTTTCTCTTGGTCAATTTTTCAAACCTCTATTTCTTATAAAGTTTCATAAATTTTTTTGAGAAGAAAATTTATTTATAGACTTGTATCAAACCAGATTATCCATGACTAGGATAGGGTTGGGGATGAAAAGGATTTTTCTTTTTAAATGATTACTTTTACAATGTAAAATTAGGAATTTGTTTTCTAAATTAAGACTGTCCTTCTTCTATCTCTGAGGAACAGAAGTAATGCAGATTCGAAGAGAGGAAAGTCAGTTACTGAAACTATTAAGAAGAATAAAAAGCCAAAGTTCCATATTCCAAAATTGCTGGAGAACAACCTTTTTTTAAAAAAAGGGGGGGGTGGTGGTGGAATGACCG
This sequence comes from Oryctolagus cuniculus, assembly GCF_964237555.1. Lineage (NCBI taxonomy): Eukaryota > Metazoa > Chordata > Mammalia > Lagomorpha > Leporidae > Oryctolagus > Oryctolagus cuniculus. The sequence goes on from NC_091440.1 coordinate 64,391,530, forward strand.
TGTTTCATACTCAAACACATATTAATAAAAGGAAAGCATTGAAGTTTGTAGTGAAATGTCAATTTTCATCCTTAGTTCATTGTACTCTACTGATGTCGATATGAGAAATGGACAAAAACCTGCTCAGTTAAGTTTTCTTGGAGCCAGCATTGTGGCATAGCAGGTAAAGCCGCCACCTGCAATGCAGGCATCACATATGGGCACCTGTTCAAGACCCAGCTGCTCCACTTCTAGTCCAACTCCCTGCTAATGGCAACCCACATAGGAGACCTGGAAGAAGCTCCTAGCTTCTGCCTGGCCCAGTGCTGGCCAATGCAGCCATCTGGGAAGTGAACCAGCTGATGAGAAGATCTGTCTCTCCTTCTCTGTTCTAAAACTTTAAAATAAATAAAATGTTCTTTTATTTGCCTTTTTTTTTTTTTTTTTTTTTTTGAAAGGCAGAGTGGACAGTGAGAGAGAGAGAGAGAGGTCTTCCTTTACCGTTGGTTCGCCCTCCAATGGCTGCCGCGGCCGGCGCACCGCACTGATCCAAAGCTAGGAGCCAGGTGCTTCCCTGGTCTCCCATGCGGGTGCAGGGCCCAGGCACTTGGGCCATCCTCCACTGCACTCCCGGGCCACAGCAGGGAGCTGGCCTGGAAGAGGGGCAACCGGGACAGAATCCGGCGCCCCGACCGGGACTAGAACACAGTGTGCCGGCGCTACAGGTGGAGGATTAGCCTATTGAGCTGTGGCGCCAGCCATTATTTGCTTTTTAAATAATTAAAAATTGTATCAGGCCTTGGACACGCAGTTAAGATGCTTTTGCTCCCAGAATTCTACAGCAGGCACATATGGGACAAATGGTGTGGATACTCTAAAGGAGGGTTGTGGGGTGGGACTGAGACCAACAAAGTTAATTTCACTTCCTGGGACATAAAAATGTTTCTTTTACTCTTCTCTTTAATTTTAAATAAAAGCAATGCGTGTACATGATTAAAGTTTTTCCTCACTTAGAATCCAAAATTATACACTCAAACAAGACCAGCAAAACAACGAAAAACTTATTAGCAAACTAAGCTCAGTGAAAGATTGTTTTTATACTTGTTCATTTTGTCAGCTCTTCTGGAGCGTGCAACCAAGAAGTAGCAAATGCCAAAAATGTAAGAAAATGTTATATAATTAAAACAAAACAAGAAAATATCTGTGGAGACAAATCATTTTCTGTATTATTTACTTCCAACAGCAGAACACCAGAATTCTGGTGCCACTGTTGAGTGCCACTGTGCTCAGAAAAATTGTCTTTGCATTCCCAGTATAAAACAAAATTCTGATACAGAAGTATTGCCGAGGCCACCTCAAGTTGTCTTATTCCACATTATTCTGATGCAAGAACATGTGATACACCCATTACCTCCCAGTTATAGATTGCCCCGGCTCAGTGTCTGGAGGCAGACCTGTGTCTTATGTGAAGCTGTGCTTTGATATTTTTGTAAAGGTGGTTTCCTTTGCTTCTCTTAGTTATCTGTTACCTCATCACACCAGTTGTATGTGCTTGGGTCTCTTAAATATTTATTGTCTCAGCCGGCGCCGTGGCTCAATAGGCTAATCCTCCACCTTGCGGCGCCGGCACACCGGGTTCTAGTCCCGGTTGGGGCGCCGGATTCTGTCCCGGTTGCCCCTCTTCCAGGCCAGCTCTCTGCTATGGCCAGGGAGTGCAGTGGAGGATGGCCCAGGTGCTTGGGCCCTGCACCCCATGGGAGACCAGGAAAAGCACCTGGATCCTGGCTCCTGCCATCGGATCAGCGCGGTGCGCCGGCTGCAGCGGCAGCCATTGGAGGGTGAACCAACGGCAAAGGAAGACCTTTCTCTCTCTGTCTCTCTCTCACTGTCCACTCTGCCTGTCAAAAAAAAAAAAAAAAAAAAAAATTTATTGTCTCTTCAGTAGAATAGTTAGTCTAGGTGATAGACTGGTGCCATTCCTGATTCATATTTGCGGTGCTCTCTTATTTAATATTAAACTTTGGCTTTTAATCCTGGAGGAAGAGCCCTTCCACCTGGGTTTCCTTATTCTTTTGTTTCAGGACTCTCTTGCTTTGATAAACATGCTTTTGTCATCCAAAAATTAAGAAGACAAAGAGTGCTCAGCCCTGTGGTTGCTATGAGATGAAGAGAGAAGGGGAAAGCTGATAAGGGAGATGCACATCTCTGGGGAGCTGTCCCGTCCTAAGAGGACAGGAAGGCCATATTTAATGGATGAGATTGTTAGACTCAGTGCGCACGGGTGTGTTTTAAATGTCCTAAGATTATGGTTGCTCGGCATTGGAAAGATCTGGAATTGTTGCCACAGTAACTTCTAGCGTGATATATCTAAAAGGTGAACAGATTCTTCTCTGTTGTGTTGTGAGTGGCTCTTACAGATTTCAGCAGAGTTGTGATTGTTTACGATGGTCTGTGAAAATTTTCCATAGGAATTGATTTTTATTGCTGGTGGTACATATCACTGAAATAATAGTAACCACTTACCAGCGCCTGTGTTCCTGGTAGAGTGTTAAATGCTCTAAAATGTCTCATTGAATCCTCAGAAAATGCAGAGAGGTAGGAAACGTTCGTTTTATGGAGCTGTTTCCTGGCCACCATACATCATGAGTGCTGGCCCTGACCTCAGGAGACGTCTCCCCATGGGACCGAATCAGAGTGTCCTCTACCAGAATTCTGCTGGCCCCTACCCCCAGTCCAACTTGCAAACCAGGAAAATGGAGCTGACCCCAGGCAGAGTTGTGAATAGTGGGCATTTGTCTTTAGCATCTCTCCTGGGGTGCAGATTCCCAGCCCCCTCCCACAGGATGAAGGGGACACTTCCACCTTGAAAGTCACCTTCCCTGCCTGGGTTTGTATCGTCTTCAGCTTCGGGTGCCCGGATGGAGGGTGCAGCTCAAGAGTGGGCTCCAAGATGGAGCCCTCCTGAGTCAGACCTGCCTTCTCAGCACGCTGCCTGATTGCCAGAGTGCTCCCCTCGAAACACGAGACAACACGCTGCCCACTGCTTCCTTTTTCAGTCCATTTTCTTTCTGACGTGAGTCCAGAGCAGGTTGCTAAGCCCAGTGCCATTTTCATATGGTCTAAAGTAGGGATCGAAGGTCATGTTTGACCCTCACCTTTCCCCCCAACATATCCCCATCCTTTTTTTCCTCCTGTGTTCTTTCTTTTGAGCAGGTACCACCATCTTATTTATTTATTTATTTGAGACACAGAGTTACGGGGCGGGGGGGGGGGGGTCTTCCATCCACTGGTTCACTCCCTAAATGGCTGTAACGGCCAGAGCCAAAGCCAGGAGGCTCCCTTGGATCTCCCACATGGGTACAGGGGGCAAAGCACTTGGAACATGTTCTACTGCTTTCCCAGGTGCACCAGCAGAGAGCCAGATAGGAAGTGGAGCAGCCAGGATCCGAACCAGCGCCCACATGGGATGCCAGCACCATGGGTAAAAGACTAACCTACTACACCACAACACCGGCCCATTTAATAGTTTCTTTTAAGAAAATCTTATCGCATTGTGTTAGAAGCCATGTAAATTAAAAAGGATTTTTCAGATTCTTTGGCTTCCAGTTTAAACTGACTTCTGTTGATTCATTTAAGGCTTTCAAGAATTTTCATGAAGTATACCTGTAAAGTGTTGGGAATTTGTATTTAAATCACCTTGAGGTTTTTTTTTTTTTTTTAATTATGTTATAGAAATATAAATTGACCAGAAGAATATGTTGTTGGACTAAAAACTATGATCTGGTGTGGTCATGAAGCAACAGCCGGTGTTGACTTCATTGGCAAATATTTACTAAGCATGAATATGCCCCAGGCACTAGGGATATGAAAGTGCTAGGCAGAAGAGCTGTTCATAGTCTAGCAGGAAACGGGAATGTGACCGGGTACCATGCTGTGTGGGGACAGACGTGTGAACAGAGTATCCCAGCGAATTCATCGTCACTTATGCTCTACATGGGTTTCCCGTTTCTAAAGCATTTGAATGCAGTACTGTACACTCAGTGTTAAAACTTCATTGAATACAATTTAATCACTGACAGTTCCTGAAACACAAAAGGGTTTAGACAATGCCTCAGACTGATTATTATGAACACACGGTGGATGTCTGTACTGCGACAATCTCATTAATAGAATACTAAATTAGAGTTTACTGCGCTAGTCCTCTTGACATTTAAGCCTTACTTCTGATTACCATTCCAGTGGCTCTCCTTCAACAAAAGCGTATGAGCCTCTTTGCCACTCATTCATTCATTCAGTGAAAGCTGTTGATGCCCAGAGGTGGTGACGGGTATTTGGGATTCTGCGCCTTACAGACTTCCGGTTCTCTGCCCATGACATTGCTTGACAGGCAGGAAGAATAAAAGCTCGTGTTCATTGGACCCATAGTGTGTACCAGCCACTTGGCTAAGCATTTGACTCATAGAGGTCGTTTAATTCCCAGAAGAACCCTATAATATTTGGTTTCTTTGATGATGCTTGCTTTAAAGTTGTGCATCCTGAGGTGTTCTGAGAGGTTGCAGCACCTGCCTGGGGTCACACAGTGGCCTGAAGAGTGGGATTCAGATGTGCTGCGGGAGGCAGGTGCGGCTCACAGGGGTGCGTCCATAACGAGTGCTCCAGCACCCACTGCCCACGGCTGTGATTCAGCTGCCCGGACTCCGTCGCTGTGCATCTCCTCACCGACTCACGAGGAGCCAAGTCTCAAGTGTGAACCTTTCCTCGGCCAGAAACGGGGGCTGCTCCTGGATGCTCTCTCTTGTTTTGCCTTTAGAGTTTTGGTTTCCAACTCTTAACTCTGTGGAGTTTCTTAGTTGTGGCATGATGTTCCTCTTGTCCTGGGTTCAGATAAGGAGCTGTTTCCTAGAACTGACTGCAAATGCCTGCTGTCTTTCTTTTACTTGCATCCTAGACCACCCAGTGACTCTTCAGTGCCAGGTTCATGAGATCAGCTGGCTCAGCTGATCGCAGTTGGGGACTTCTGCCATGACCCAATGCCAAAGGCTTGAGATACCCCTTCAAGTAATGGGGATACAAAGATGAAAAATAAGAGAGCCTCACAATAAATGGCAATATAGTTTTTTTTTTAAATATATTTATTTATTTTATTTGAAAGGCAGAATTAGAGATATCTTCCATCACTCCCCAAATGGCTGCAATGGCTGGAGTTGGGTCAGACCGAAGCAAGGAACCAGGACCTTCTTCCAAGTCTCCTACGTAGGTACAGGGGTCCAAGCACTTGGGCCATCTTCTGGTGCTTTTCCAGGTGCAACAGAATGGAGCTAGATCAGAAGTGGAGCAGCTGGGACTCGAACCAGCGCCCGTATGGGATGCTGGTGCTACAGGCTGACGCTTTAACTTGATACACCACAGCACTGGCCCCAACATAAGTTATTAAGTGCAGCAATAAAAATATATGGCAGAGTGTTTTGAAAGCTACAGGATTCACAGCCTTTGAGTTAGAACAAGTAACTTACCTCCTCTGTCTTGCTTTTGTTGCCTGCAAAGTGGAATGTTGGGAGCTCTCTGCCTTGTAAAACTGTAATGGAGGTTAGACTAGGTGATCTATGTAAAGTTCATGGAACACTGTGTGATGCATAGAAAGTACCTTATCAGTGTTAGCTGTTACCCTATATAACATACGTAAAATGTGGAGGGAGCACAGAGAATGAGTTGTCCCATCTTTGAGGAATCGGGAAAGCTTCTTAGAGGAGTTGGTATCTAAATAGGATTTGGAAGGAGTCTAGGAGTTAAACGAGAGTTAGGGAGCAAGAGGTAGAGAAAGAACAAGTGCAAGGACTTTGCAGCAACCCCACTTCACGGGATGGCTGCAGTGAGAGCTTGCACACACTCGGTGTACTTGCTCATACAGGACGTGGCCAGGCGAAGTGAGTCGGAGCTCTGTCTGATGGAAGAACCTGGGGTCCAGTAATCTCACATTGGACCTAAGAGGAATGGTTGAAGAGGTAGGCAGGACTGACTCACTTCAGCTGCCCGCACAGATTCAAACTGATACGAACAGCTCAATACTCTTCCCTTTTGATTCATCCCTGAATACCTTTAAATATATATATATATATGGCCCAATTAGAGTTGCAGTGAAACTCAACCTTAGAGCTAACTGTATATTAGAAGTTTGAGGTCCCAGTCACTTATCCCTCCGCCACTGCAAGGTCTAATCAATAAAGATAAACAGCAGGGACTAACTCTGCTCACACAGTTTGCTAGGAGCCCCGTTGACTCCTAGCTGAACTGGAGAAGCCAAGAGAGCTCCGCATCCTCTTCCTCAATAGCAGTGACTGGTCCAGCTCTCTGCTGTGGCCCGGGAAGGCAGTGGAGGATGGCCCAGGTGCTTGGGCCCTGCACCTGCATAGGAGACCAGGAGAAGCACCTGGCTCCTGGCTTCGGATCGGCGCAGTGCACCTGCCATAGCTGCCATTTTGGGGGTAAACCAACAGAAGGAAGACCTTTCTCTCTGTCTCTCTCTCTTACTAACTCTGCCTGTCAAATAAATAAATAAATAAATAAATAAATAAATAAATAAAACAACGATGACTGGTTACCAGTTGGTGGTTGGCCTGACCTTAACACTTGCAGGGGGGCTGGCGCTGTGGTACAGTGGGTTGAAGCCCCAGCCTGCAGTGCCGGCATCCCCTATGGGCACTGGTTCGAGACCCGGCTGCTCCTCTTCCAGTCCAGCTCTCTGCTATGGCCTGGGGAAGCAGTAGAAGATGGCCCAAGTCCTTGGGCCCTGCCTTGCGTGGGAGACTTGGAAGAAGCAACTGGCTCCTGGCTTCAGATCGGTGCAACTCTGGCTGTTGTGGTAACTGGGGAGTGAACCAGCAGACAGAAGACCTCTCTCTCTGTGTAACTCAAATTTCAAATAAATAAATAAAAAGAAAAACATAACGTGGGACAGGGGGACAGGGATGAACTTAGTCATGCTCATGCTGTTTGGCACACTGTTCAGGAGTCCTTGTTAATTTGGTAGAAATAGAAGAAAAGAGGTAGATTTGGGAAAAGGCATAAATGGTTGAATGGCAGCAGGCTACTAAATGAGTTTTCACCATGAAGCCTGATTCCCCGCCGGGCCACCAGTGGCCCCTGCCCCCAGGACCCAGGTGAGACAGTGACCGTCATTCAGCCGTGACATTTGTCAGATGTAGGCTTCTAAGGAGACATTTCAGAAACAACTGTCATATCAGTGTTGCTGGAAGGGGATATTTCAAAACCATATGGAGGAGAAATATTTGTAAAACGCATACAAAAGACTATCTAGGTCATGGAAAGATTTCGCAAAACTCAGTAGCAGAACAAGAGCTCAATTAAGAAATGGGCAGTAGGGGCCGGTGCTGTGATGTAGTGGGTAAAGCCACTGCTTGCAGTGCCAGCATCCCATATGGGCAGTGATTCGAGTCCCTGGCTATTGCCTGGAAACACAGTGGAAGATGGCCCAAGTCCTTGGGCCCCTGCACCCATGAGGGAGACCAAGAAGAAGCCTCTGGCTCCTGGCTTTGGATCAGCCTAGTTCCGACTTATAGTCAGTCATTTGGGGTGTGAACCAGCAGATGGAAGACCTCTCTCTGTTTCTGCCTAGCTTTAACTCTGCCTTTGCCTTTCAAATGAATAAATTAACTAAATAAATCTTTTTAAAAATGGGCAATAAATGTAAAATACCTATTTCATCAACAAGATATGGATGGGCAGTAAGTACATGAAGAATTCCTCAACATCATTGATCATTAGAGAGTATAAATTAAAGCCACAACAAGATAACACTACATACTTACCAGGATGTGTCAAACTTTAGAAACCTGACATCACTGAGTGCTGGGAGCTTGCAAAGCATCTGAACCTCTCATACTTCGCTCCTGGTGACCCAGAATGATACAGGTTCTTTGGCAGACAGTTGGGCACTCTGAAGAGAAACATACCAGCCTGCAGCTCAGCAATCCCAGCCCCGCGAGTTTACCCAAGAGAAATGAGAACACTTAAGAGACCATAAAGAAGTTTGTGGAAAATTTGATGACTAGATAAAACAAACTGTATCATGGTTTTTCAGTGGAATACTACTCAGCAATGAAAATGAAAGACCATGTGGTACTCCCAACAGCTTGGATGACTTGCCAGTGTGTTCTGCCAAGTGAAAGCAGCCAGACTCTCGGGCTGCATTCGATGTGCTTCTGTTTGTATGACTCTCAAACAGGCAAGACTGTAGGGATGAAAACAGGTCATTGTCAGGTTGGAATATGGAGAGGGATTGACTACCAAGAAAAACAAAGGAACTTTTGGGGCTCCTAGACATCCTGATGGTGGCGTTGATTACATGACCATATGTTAAAACTTAATCTGTGGGGCCGGCACTGTGGCACTGGCATCCCCTATGGGCGCTGGTTTGAGTTCCAACTGCTCCATCCAGCTCCCTGCTAATGTGCCTGGGAAAGCATCGGATGATGGCCCAGGTGCATGGGCTGCTGCTACTGATGTGGGAGACCTGGAAGAAGCTCCTGGCTCTGGCTCTGGCTTTGGCCTGGCCCAGTGTTGACTGTCGTGGCCATCTGGGAAGTAACTAGTGATGGAAAATAGCTGGCTTGCTCGCTCGCTCTCTTTGTAACTCTGACATTCAAATAAATCTTTTTAAAAACAAAATAAATGGATCTGTATCATGGGTGTCTGCAACAGTGAAAGGATAAGGTAGATCAGTGCATGCTGACTTGGAAGGAGTTCTGTATGCTTGGGTATAGGTGGCAAGTTTCAAAACAATACTAATAGTGGGGTCAGTGCTGTGGCGTAGTGGGTAAAGCCTCTGCCTGCGGTGTCGGCGCCCATAGGGGCACCAGGGGGCACCGGTTCTAAATCTTAAAGTAATAAGTTAGGTCCTCTTTATATTAAGAAAATATCTATTTCTGGGGCTGGTGTGATGCATTGGGTTGGGCCACCACCTGCAATGCCTACATCTCATATAGGAGCCCCAATTCCAGTCCCAGCTACTTCACTTCTGATCCAGCTCCCTGCTAATGCACCTCAGAAAGCAGTAGAAGATGACCCCAGGACCACCCATGTGGGCGATCTGGATGAAGTTTCAGACTCCTGGCTTCAGCTTGGCCCAGCCATTGTAGCCATATGGGGCTGTGAACCAGCGGATGGAAGATCACTATTCTCTCCCTCTCTGTCACTCTGCCTTTCAAACAAAATAAACCTTAGAAAAGTAGTTTCTACATGAGCTTTGCTGAAGAGGCTCCAAAAACTTCATGGAAGTGCATTTTATAATTTTTTTAAAAAATTATAAAATGTTTTTTATAAAATGCAGTTTTAAAAACTGCATGAATTTCAAAGTTTTTTTGTGCCAAAATGAACCTGACATTTAATTCTGGTTTTTCAAAAGTTTTTTGAAGTTCGCTGAGATATAAACACCAGAAAAAGTCAGAAACACACCAAACACTTTAACAGTGCCACATCTGGGGAGGAGACTCATACAGAAGACAAAACAAGGAGAACTTTTCTGTACATGTTTATCTTTACAATGAGACTATGCATGAATTACATATTTTCATGTGTCAGGCCCAAAGGGAGACCGTACCTGTTGTGAACTAAACTAAAGACCACTCCAGGAAACAGATAATGCTCCATTTCTACTCCGCTGGGCAATTTAAGGTTGGAAATCCTGCCACCAAGGGAGAAGATCCCCTGGAAGACTACATGATGCCACTCGTCAGACGTATATTGAGTGTCACATGCGTCTGTCCTGAGCACCACACAACCCAGCAGTCCACAGGTGCTGCCTGCCCGGGAAAGGGGTGAGAGAAGTGGGTTGGGGTCCACTTCAGAATTGCAGGCCTGCCCTGTAACCTGGACAAAGTCTCCTAGGGTTAGCAGGTGAATCCCATCTCACCAAGGAGGGAAGGTGCCAGGGCCGTACAAGAAGGGAGGCTTTGAAGGAAGTGCCGGGAGAGGATCTGCAAGCAGCCAGCCATGGAGTGAGCTATTTATTTGCCTATGGGAAATTTAGGAAGTGAGCATACCTAGGAGAGGGGGAGCTCATTGCAACTTTGACAAATTGCCAATTGATTGAGAACAATTGGGAATAATTATTCCCTATTATAGTGGGAATGTTAAGTAAACTGTTCTGAAATCAGAGAAAATCAAAGGATGTTCTTGACCATGAACCTGGAAGAGCTGAGGCTAGAGCTCAAATTGGCTTGACCTTGCAGTTTTTTTCTCTTGCCTTTGAATAAGCAGCTTCTCCCTGCGTGGAGACAGGGTTCTAAAGGCAGAATGGGTGCACGTGTCCTTTCCTGCGCTGCGTGCTGTTGGCGTGAACCAGCCTTGCTGTGAACACAGGCAGGCACAGAACCGCTCCCGTCACAGCTTTACGCATCGAAATAACAGCAGCCCCGGCAGCTGCAAGAGGCTTTGCCTGTTCCAGGGCAGCTTTTGGAGGTAGTGAGTCCCTGTTACTCACCCAGCTTTGTCTCCTCTTCAGAAATAACACTCTTCGGCCGGCGCCGCGGCTCACTAGGCTAGTCCTCTGCCTAGCGGCGCCGGCACACCGAGTTCTAGTCCCAGTCGGGGCGCCGGATTCTGTCCCGGTTGCCCCTCTTCCAGGCCAGCTCTCTGCTGTGGCCAGGGAGTGCAGTGGAGGATGGCCCAAGTGCTTGGGCCCTGCACCCCATGGGAGACCAGGAGAAGCACCTGGCTCCTGGCTCCTGCCATCGGATCAGCGCGGTGCGCCGGCCGCAGCGCGCCGGCCACGGCGGCCATTGGAGGGTGAACCAACGGCAAAGGAAGACCTTTCTCTCTGTCTCTCTCACTGTCCACTCTGCCTGTCAAAAAAAAAAAAAAAAAAAACAGAAATAACACTCTTCATCACCTTCACACAGCATTGGCAAGTGAAACCTTCGCAACGTCAGTCAGCTATGAGATGACATTTTGTGAGCCACCTACACAGAGATTCATCCAGAAGCCCCACAAACCTTCGCCTGCAAGCCTAATAAATGGAAATGAAACACCCGGGCATGAACGTGTTGACTTCTCAAGCTGCCTTTATTGATGTTGCGAAAGGAGACCAAGTAATGGGCTGGAAAAGGACAGAAAAGAAAGCACAGGATTTTGTGAATACTTTGTGAATAACAATTACAACCATGCCACTTCTCGGTGAGCTCACTTGCTTGGCTTCCTCGTGAAAATGAGTGTTGATCAAAGCTAGGGGATCGCACATGCTGGAGAAGCAGTGAGCATGGGACAGTGAGGGGATTAGAATGTAGTGTGGTGATTAAGATGCTGCTTGGAGCACGCACACCCCCCATTGCTGTTCCGGGGTTCAAATCCCAGCTCTGCTGATTGCAGCTTCCCGCTGTTGTGCATCCTGGGAGGCAGCAGGTAATGTTTCAAATACCTTGTAGAAGGGAGGCCTGGGCCAGCGCCGTGGCTCACTTGGCTAATCCTCCGCCTGCTGCGCTGGCACCCCAGGTTCTAGTCCCGGTCGGGGTGCTGGATTCTGTCCCGGTTGCTCCTCTTCCAGTGCAGCTCTCTGCTATGGCCCAAGTCCTTGGGCCCTGCACCCCATGGGAGACCAGGAGGAAGTACCTGGTTCCTGGCTTCAGATCGGCCCAGCACGCCAGCCGCAGCAGCCACTGGGGGGTGAACCAATGGAAGGAAGACCTTTCTCTCTGTCTCTCTCACTGTCTAACTCTGCCTGTCAAAAAAAAAAAAAGGAGGCCTGGACTGAGTTCTCAGCTGTGACCTGCCCCAGCCCTGGCTATTGTGGGCATTTGGGAAGTGAACCAGCAGGTGGGAGATGGCTGCCTCTCTGTCTGCCTGTCAAATAAGAAGCCAGTTAAAGTGGAGCTGGGGTTTCACAATCTCTGTCCTATCTAATAGGTGTTTCTAAGCAGCTCCTATCACTAGTAATTGGGAAGGGAGAACATGTGTTTCTATAGAAGAGAAAAGTGTCTATTCTGAGTGGGTGGGTGGTGAACATAATCTTGTCCTTTTTTTTTTTTAAGATTTATTTATTCGAAAGAGTTACAGAGAGGCAGAGAGAGACAGAGAGAGATCTTCCATCCGCTGATTCACTCTCCAGATGACCGCAACAGCTGGAGCTGTGCCGATCTGGAGCCAGGAGCTTCTTCCGGGTCATCCACATGGGTGCAGGGGCCAAGGACTTGGGACACCCTCCGCTGCTTTCCCAAGCCATAGCAGAGAGCTGGATCAGAAGTGGAGCAGCTGAGACTCAAATCGGCACCCATATGGGATGCTGACACTGCAGGCGGCGGTTTTACCCACTATGCCACTGCGCCGGCCCCAGAACATAATCTTGTCTTAAGCTGATTTTTAAGGGCCATCATTATGGCGAGGTGGGTAAAGCCATTGCCTGCAATGGCAGCATCCCATATGGACTCTGGTTTGGTCTTGGCTGCTCCACTTCCGATCCAGCTCCCTTCTAATGCATCTGGTAAAGCAGCAGAAGATGGCCCAGGTGCTTGGGCCCCTGCATCCACATGGGAGACCCGAATGAAACTCCTGGCTCCTGGCTTTTGCCTGACTCAGCCCTGGCCATGGCAGCCATCTGGGGAGTGACCCAGTGGAAGTAAGATATTCTCTCTCTCTCTCTCACCTGGACTTTCAAATAAATTAATACATCTTTTTTTTTAAAAAAAAAATGATCTTTAAGGCTGTGATTCTAAACACTGGACCTGGCCAGGAAGAACCAGAGAGGGGGTTGCGGGCTCGTTGTCACTCAGAGGCTCTGCACACGGCTCCATCACACATGCTGAGTTTCACACATCGACTTCCTGCAGGGATCAGGAGACAGTCGCGTGTGTTCTGGGAAAAGCGCATCCGTTCCCTTTCCCTCCATGGCTTCGCAGAATCACCTGCCCCCGATTCCCCGGAAGAACCTGATTGCTGCCCATCTGGAGCCAGCTGTGCACCCATAAATCTGATCACTGAGGCCCAAGCAGGGAGCTGGGAAGCTCAGGTGTGGTCAAAGGCCTCCCACAGAGGGGCTGTGGTTGCAAAAGCAGCAGGAGTCCCCAGCGAAGGCTTGGCATCTAGCTGAGCATTCCAGAAAGCAGCCACGGTGTCCTGCAGCTGAGCTGCTCGGGAGTGGGCACGTGGGAACGTGAGTCACGAGGTCATCGCTGCACTTCTGTGCCCTGTGCCTGACTCTGACCTCCGCAACTAAAGGGATCAGAAGAGATCCATATCCACCAGTGAATTTCAAGATAATGATGAAGTTGGAGTTAAAGGCCCTTCCAATTATGGAATTCCCATGATTGCAGTCTAAAGATAAAAGGACGGAATACACAATCTATACAGATGATAGTAACATCCACGTTGTAAGTTCAGTTGTAATAGGGACTTACTTACTGGATGCGTAATTAGAGGAAGGAACCTAAATTGCAATGACAGCATCAGTAATCCACCATTTTATGTGTACTGTTAGCAACAGTTTTAAAAGTCTGGGGGCCAGAACTGGCATTGGGACTTAGTGGGTTAAGCCTCCACCTGTTATGCCAGCATCCCATATGGACACCAAGTTGAGTCCTGGCTGCTCCACTTGCAGTCCGGCTCCCTGCTAGTGCACCTGGGAAAGCAGCAGCAGATGACCCCAGCGCTTGGGCCCTGCTCCCACATGGGAGACTCAGAAGCTCCTGGCTCCTGGCTTTGGCCTGGCACAGCCCCAGCTGTTGCAGCTATTTGGGGAGTGAACCAGTGGATGGAAGGTCCCTTTCTCTCTGTTTCTCTCTCTCTCTCTCCCCTCTCTGTAATTCTGCCTTTCAAATAAATAAAATTTTTTTGAAAAATAAAAGAATTGCATGGAGCAGGGTGGGGAGAGGGCGTAACGTAACTTCCAGCTTTGTGGTACTGAGCTACCTATCCCTTATCAGAAGCATTTGTCACCCCAGTGTAAGGCACCCATGAAAACACTAAATCCAGTCAGTTGGGGGTCATAGGATCTGCGGTTCCTTTCTTATAGTGTCTGCAGCAATTTCTTTCTGCCAAGCTTTGGCTTCTACATCTAAAGAGAAAATAAGGGCCGGCACCGTGGCTCTCTAGGCTAATCCTCCGCCTGCAGCGCCGGCACCCTAGGTTCTAGTCCCAGTTGGGGCGCCAGATTCTGTCCCGGTTGCAGTGGAGGATGGCCCAAGTGCTTGGGCCCTGCACCCGCATGGGAGACCAGGGGAAGCAGCTGGCTCCTGGCTTTGGATGGGCGCAGAGCACCAGCCGTAACGGCCATTTGTGGGGTGAACCAACAGAGGGAAGACCTTTCTTTCTGTCTCTCTCACTGTCTAACTCTGCCTGTCAAAAAAAAAAAAAGGAAAGAAAGAAAGAAAATAAGAGCACTGGGCGTAGATGGAGCAGATGCCTCTAACAGTCACTGCAGGAAAGGCAGGCAGTGACACCAGTCACACCATTAGTCCCGAAAGCTTTGGGGTGCAAATCGACCGTTTGGTGCTCTGAGGTCCTCTTCCTGAGTGTGTGTGCTAGAGGTATCTAAATGGTGACCTCGTGCGGTCAAAGTCTGGATACATGTTTGTTTGGGTGGAGCAATTGTTTTCATGGTTAGTTTGGGCTGCAACAACAAAGGCAATAGATGGGGCAGCTTAGAAACAACAGAATTTATTTCCCACAGCCCCGGAGGCTGAAGGTGCAGGATCAGCCAGGGTGCCAGCATGTCCAGGTTCTGGTGAGGGCCCTCGCTCAAGCTGCAGGTTACCAACTTCTTGTGTCCTTCTGTTGTGGAGAGAGGGCAAGAGCTGTCTGGAGTCCCTTCCTGAAGGCACTGTCTGACTGCTCATGATCTAATCACCACCAGAAGGCGCTGTCCCATTGCTCATAATCTAATCACCACCACCACCCCACCACCACCAAGCAGCATTCCCTGGGGGTGAGAATTTCAACAAGAAGTTGGGGGAACACATTCATAACACATGTGTCTGGGTTTATCATATCTGAAAGGAACATGATAGGAAAACTTGCTCCACCTCTCTCTTACATGACAAATAAGCCTTATTTTGAAAATAGCTCTTTGCTGCCTTCCATCCTCAGTGGAAATGAGTGCCCAACTCTGCTGTTTTTCCAAGAAGAGGCTCCGCCTACACAGGATCTACTTTTGGGCTTGGAAGAGGGTGGTTGGTGCCACAGCTCACGCAGACTGACTTGCCAGATAAGTCGGGGTGAAATGTTGCAATTCTAGCTTGCGGGCTGAAATCACTCAGCCTGCCCTCCAGCTTGGGCTGTGAGAAAGAGCCTTAGACAGCTGAGAGCAAACAGCAGGATCCGCCTGGGGCTGTCTTGAAACATATGTTTCCGGGGTCTGAGAAAGGAAATGTAGAAGCTGTTACCATCAGGCAGACCTGCAGGAGCTTCAGGGAGACTTGGTGATGGGGGGGAGAAACAGCTCCTTCTGTACTTGGGAGGCGTGGAGAGAGGGGAGAATGATGGAAGGGTGAAGAAGAATGGGCGGAAGAGTGATTTCCGAATGGCTTTGGACTGCCTGTGTAAAGGGAGTCGAGCTAGGGTCCCACACAACTTCTGTGTTTTGAGGACAGGCTCTGGGGCAAAGCAGATTAAGCCACCACTTGGGACGCCTGCATTCCATACGCAGTGGTGGTTCAAGTCCCTGCTACTCGACTTTTTTTTTTTTTTTAAGATTTATTTATTTATTTGAAAGGCAGGGACTTGAACTGGCACCCATATGGGATGCCGGCACTGCAGACTGCGGCTTTAACCTGCTGCGCCACAGCGCCGGCCCCACTACTCTATTTATGATACAGCCTCCTTCTAATGCATCTGGCCGGCGCCGCGGCTCACTAGGCTAATCCTCCACCTTGCGGCGCCGGCACACCGGGTTCTAGTCCCGGTCGGGGCGCCAGATTCTGTCCCGGTTGCCCCTCTTCCAGGCCAGCTCTCTGCTGTGGCCCAGGAAGGCAGTAGAGGATGGCCCAAATGCTTGGGCCCTGCACCCGCATGGGAGACCAGGAGAAGTACCTGGCTCCTGCCATCCCATCGGATCAGCGTGGTGCGCCGGCCGCAGCGGCCATTGGAAGGTGAACCAACGGCAAAGGAAGACCTTTATCTCTGTCTCTCTCTCTCTCACTGTCCACTCTGCCTGTCAAAAAAAAAAAAAATGCATCTGGCAGGGCAGTGAAAGTTGGCCCAAGTGCTAGAGCCCCTGCCACCCATGTGGGAGACCTGGCTGGGGTTCAGGCTCCTGGCTTCAGGCTGACCCACCTCTGACTCTTGTGGCTGTTTGGAAAGTGAACCGGGGGATGGAAGATCTCTCTGTGTCTGTCACCTTGCCTTTCAAATAAATTCTCTTTTTCAGTTGCTGTCTAGTTGAGGTCCCATTGTCAAAAATTTGAAAGAAACTAAAAGGATCTAAAGACAGGAAATAATTTAATGATTATTACAAACATAACTCCTGACTATACTGCTTCAACTTATGTTTATATAATGTGAACCACACATATTCTCAGGAAAAAAAAATAAGATAAATACATTTAAAAAGTGCACAGAGGAAGGGAGTTACAGTGAAAAGGCCCCAGGCTCTGGGCCAGCTGTTTCAGGACGGCCTCTATCTCCTTCAGTTGCTGTTTCTTCTTCTTTGAAAAGGCTACGACCGAAGTGCCTTCCTTACATTGCTATTGTCAGGCTGAGAGTATAAGCTGGGGAATTAATTTGCAAATGTTAATATTTATTTTTACTAATGTGGGTTCTATAAGTTGCAAAGACAAATTCAAACTAGCTTAAGCAAATATTAGAAGAAATCTGCTCCACGGATCCTAACATGCAGGATAAGTAATAGAAAGATGTAATCCATAGGCCTGTTTCTCGAACCCTTGTTCCACCACGCTGTGACTTAGCGAAGGCTTGTCCAGAGGGAACCAAGCGCGCGCTTCTCAGAACAGTGCATCCTGAGACGCAGGTGCGATGCGCAGGCTGAGCTTAGAGAACCTGCTGTCCGGTGCTTCCCTGGCGTCCCCCTCACTGCTTTCTCCTGTCTCAGCGTCCTCCATGCTTTCAGGGCCCTGCCCTCCTCAGCGGTGTCACTCTGCTGGCAAACAGGATCTTCAGGAAAAGGACCCGGGAGAATCCTCGCTGAGATTTTAGATTTCCTCTAAGAAATGGCACTGGAGTAGCAGGTCGTAGGGAGATGTGAGAATGATGGAGCAGCAGCCTGGCTCACGTTCACAGACCCTTGGGAAGAGCTGGGTGATCGGAACTGCTCTCTTGATGCCCAGAGGCCCTGCCCAGCTGGTCAGTAGGGGCACAGAAGCCAGGAAAGCAGAGGTGAGGCTCCAAGCTGCCACACAGGAGGGCCACAGGGTGTGTTGCTCCGCACTGAACTGTGAGCTCCTACCATGCTAGAATTTGGAATTTGCACTTGTTGCCTTTATCTGGCACAGTGCTTGATACTCAGAAGACACTTATAAAAACTTGCTAAGAGAACACAATGGGGGCTGGGGCTTTGGCATAGCAAGTAAAGCCACTGCCTGCAGTACCGGCATCCCATATGGGTGCCAGTTCGAGTCCTGGCTGCTCCACTTCTGATCCAGTGCTCTGCTATGGCCTGGGAAAGCAGTAGAAGATGGCCCAAGTCCTTGGGCCCCTGTGCCCTCATGGGAGACCCGGAAGAAGCCCCTGGCTCCTGGCTTTGTATCAGTGCAGCTCTGGCCATAGCAGCTATTTGGGGAGTGAACCAGTGGATGGAAGACCTCTCTCTCTCTGCCTTTCAAATAAATAACTAAATCTTTAAAAAATAATAAACTGTAGCCATGAGAAAAAAATCACTGCATTGAACAAGTAATAAAAGCTAGAATCACTAATAATGGAATAATCTGATGTTACATGCTTATGGATAAAAGCACAATTAAACATACACATTTGCATATATATGTTTATGTTTTATATATATATATGAACACAATGGTGATCACCAAGTTGAGAACCAAGAGAGAAATGGACAAGGGGTGTAGAACAGAGATGTTCTGAAGTAAGGAGTGAACAAGGTTAATCATGCATGCGTGGGGTGAAGAAGACAGATCCAAAATGGAGTAATGTTTCTATTTTTGATTCCCAGTGGATTGGTGTAGAGCGATATTGACCTCTTCCAGGTGGACATAGTGTTTGGAAGGTGCACTCGGGGCCATAAATCTGAAGATTGTGGTTTAGAGACTGCAGTTCTGGAGTTAGCAGTCGGATGGGAACGACAGCCGTGGAACTGGGAGATAAGAGTCGAAGAAGAGAGATGCAGTAAACAGAGACTATAGATGGCGGTGGTCTTTGGTGATAATAGTGTTATCTTTATTTAGAAATGCAGGAGCCACAGGCACAGTGGAAAGAAAATACGCTCCACTCAACCACCTCCTTAAAATCTCGCTTTCTTTTTTATTATTATTTATTTTCCATTTTATTTGAATGGCAGAGAGAGAGAGATGATCAGCTCTTCTATCTGCTGACTCACTCCCCAAATCCCTGCAATAGCCAGGGTTGGGTTGGACCAGGCCAAAGCCAAGAGCCAGCTGCTCAATCCCGGTCTCCTTGTGGAGGACAAGAATCCAAACACTGGAGCCCTCACCCTCGGCCTCCCTGGGTGTGCATCAGCAGGAAGCTGGCTTGGAAGCAGAGGCGTGGAGACTTGAGCCAGACCCTGAGATAGGGCATGTGGGCATCCTAATCAGCCTTTCACTGCCACACCAAATGCCCGCTCTGGCCTTGAGGCATTTTGATTCACCATCCGGTATTACTGGGGACGTCCAGCATCTCTTTCTTTGTGGGTGAGCTTTTGAGAGGCAGCCTGTGAAATGGTTAAGGGCGCAGACTCTAGAACCAGGTTGCCTTGGCTCAGTTTTCCTTGTTTACGAAATAGAAATACTAATAATGCCTACTCATAGTGATGTGGGTAAGGGGGTGTTCGTAAGGGTAGAAGAGCAAGACAAAGAGGAGACAGAACACAAACTCACAGCCAGAACAGAAGCAAATCTGAGAGGGGGTAACCGCCAGCAGGTGCATGGCAAGGAGCCACCGGAGACCACGTGGCAGAGAGCACATTCCCATACACGTTAGGGGCTCACATAGCATTAGACAGCTGGGAGGGCTTGGACTAATGGCTGAACCTTGGAGATCGTGGTGTGGCGTGGGAAGGTTTGGGCAGGGTTGACCTGGTTGAGGAAGAATCGAGTGTGTTGAGATCTGCTCTCAGTCACGTAGGTAAGGACTAACATAGAACTAAGGCTTTTGGCCCTGGTCCATCAGTACGAATTTTTTTACTCCAGGCTCTTGTTGTGCTCAAACATGCTAAGTGCTGACACAAATAAAGTGCACAGAATGATAACAAGCACTTAAAAGATGAGACAGTGAGCACGTGCACACACGTGAGCATGGGTTGCTCCATACAAAAATAAATAAATAAATAGCCATTATGAGTGAGTAGTGGGACCAGAAAATTTACCTGAAAGGAGGAGGGGATACAGAACACTTGCATTCCCTCCGACCGTGGTCCCCGGTGGAAGAGAGAGCTCCTTCCAGCTGGCCCCCTTTATGAGGTCAGGGGTGCTACCTCCAGCATCCTGGGATTTACATGGCACCCGAAGGCCCCTGGGAATTATATGGCACCTCCGCAAGTTCCACATGGAACTCAGTATCCAAATTCTCATGGCATCTTCTTAGGTCCTGGATGAAGCAGTGCATCCTGGGAAAGGGGGCGTTTTGATTGACAAGTAGAAGGATAGAATTACACCTGGGGCGTGTGACTTCCGGCTCAGCGATTCTAAACTAACTTCCTGCCTGTTTACTTCACATGAATAGGGCTGCTGTAAGGATTGACTGATTGACACCAACAAGTAGTGCTTAGAAAAATTCCTGGCACCTATTTCCTGGAACTGACAGTAACAGTTGTCTTTCCTGGGGCCTTTTATTTTTCTTTATCTTTAGTGTTCACTAAATGTGAAGTACCTAATAGGTCTTTTATTTTTTTAAAAAAGATTTTTTTTTTTTTTTTTTTTTTTGACAGGCAGAGTGGACAGTGAGAGAGAAAGGTCTTCCTTTGCCGTTGGTTCACCCTCCAATGGCCGCCGCTGCAGCCGGCGCACCGCGCTGATCCGATGGCAGGAGCCAGGATCCAGGTGCTTTTCCTGGTCTCCCATGGGGTGCAGGGCCCAAGCACTTGGGCCATCCTCCACTGCACTCCCTGGCCATAGCAGAGAGCTGGCCTGGAAGAGGGGCAACCGGGACAGAATCCGGCGCCCCGACCGGGACTAGAACCCGGTGTGCCGGCGCCGCAAGGTGGAGGATTAGCCTATTGAGCCACGGCGCCGGCCTAAAAAAGATTTATTTATTTGAAACACAGAGTTACAGAGAGGCAGAGCTAGAGAGAGAGAGAGAGAGAGAAGTCTTCCATTCACTGGTTCACTCCCCAAATGACCGCAATGGCCGCAACAGCTGGAGCTGGGCTAATCAGAAGCCAGGAGCCAAGAGCCTGGGTCTCTCACACAGGTGCAGGGCCCAAGGACTTGGACCATCTTCTACTGCTTTCCCAGTCCATAGCAGAGAGCTGGATGGGAAGTGGAGCAGCTGGGATTCGAACTGGCGACCATATGGGATGTCAGCAGTGCAGGCGGCGGCTTCACCCACTACGCCACAGCGCCAGCCCCCCAATGGCTCTTTTAAAGTATTAGGCCCGATGCTCTGTGTCATGTTCCGGTTGAAGACATACCTTCATCTCAGGGACATTATTTGTTATGCATCCTTGATAAGTTCCTCTCCTCTGTTTTCTCTCTTCCCTCTTTTTTGAACAATTGTCAGTCTGAGATTGGTTCCTGGACTGAGTCTTTGTGTGTGTCTAATCTTTCAGTTTTTTAAAATTTGTTCTGAGAGTCCTTCCTTACCTTTATCTTCCCATCCTTCAGTTAAGAAAAAATTTTAATTAAAATTTTTCATTTCCCAGAGCCTTTGTCCTTGTGCATTTCTTACTTCTTAGCGCCCGACATTCATTTGCAGACTCTGCCTTTGTGGGTTTCCCCAAAGATGCTAAGCAGAGATTATTTTTGTTGAATTCTCCTGTCCTCTGAATAATGTCTGGTTTCTGTTTGATCATCTTGGTCTTTCTGTTTCGTCCTGAAGGCTTTGTTTATGATTCCTGCCTATTTGTTCATGTTTTTAAGATGAGAAAATTGGATGTTTGATGAGGAGCTCTGTGCGTGTGGGCAAGACTTGTCACCAACAGATTTGCTTTTGGGTGGGTAAGTGGGAATCTGGCCATGGTTCTGAGGACTGGAAATTGGGACATCACGCCTCCTCATTACCCTAATTTCCTCCCTGAAAATGTGTCCAGTCTTTTAAAAAGAGAAATGCTATGTACTGTCACGTTACATCTTATATTCTTTGGCCTAAAGATGAACACCTGACTGTAGACCGTGGTTGTGCGTTTCCACTGTACATCCTCCCCTTCACTAATAGCGACTGTATATTGGTGCCTCAGAGCAGGCAGATGTCATAGGGCAAGACGTTATATATAACATTATAGACATTATATGCTGCACATCCATCACCCAGTTATATCAACAGGTGGATCGGTCTCTTCACAACTACCCAGGAAGGCGGATCCTACCATCTCTGTATTCCATTGGGGTGAATTTAACCTGAGGTTAAGCAAGCCAATGGGAAGTAAAGGGAGAATTTAAGCTCAAGTATCTTTGGCTCCAAAAGCTATATGCTTTTTTTTTTTTAAGATGTTATTTATTTATTTGAGAGGTAGAGCTACAGAGGGAGAGGCAGAGAGAAAGGTCTTCCAGATATCTGCTGGTTTACTCCCCAGATTGGCCACAATGGCAAGGGTCCAAGGGCTTGGGCCATCTTCCACTGCCTTCCAAGGCCATTAGCAGAGAGCTGGATCAGAAGAGGAGCAGCCAGGACACGACCCATCGCCCATATGGTATGCTGGCACTGCAGGCAGAGGTTTAGCCTACTATGCCTCAGCGCCAGCCCCTTGCTTTTTGTTTTTAAGAAGTTTAGTAATAAATTAGATTCTCAAGGTCATAGCAGATGCATGATAATCACCACAACGCAACTCTCATCAATGCTCATGTTAATGTGATGTTAACACAAAGTGAACAGATTCAATGTGGTTCATAGATAGAATTCTAAGAATATAATGATACCTCCCTCCCTAGCCATATGCTCTTAACCACTGAGATAAACTGTCCTGGGTGGTGCTGAACCTTGGATACAGACGTGGGTGGTTTGGTGGAACAGGCCTATCCTCATCCCTGTTTTGTTACTAGTAGGTCTTACATAGGAATTATGAGGTCTTAGCTGGGGCAGGCATTTGGCCTAGCAGTTGGGATTCTGCTTGGAATGCCTGCATCCCATGTAGGAGTGCCTAGTTTGAGTCCTGGCCCCTCTTCTGATTCCAGCTTTTCTTCCAGTGCACATCCTGGGAGGCAGCAGGCAATGGCTCAGCTACCTGGATCCCTGCCACCCACATGGGAGACCCAGACGGAGTTCCAGGCTCCTGGCTTTGGCCTGGTCCAGCCTCAACTGTTGTGAGAGTGAGTAAACCAGCAGATGGAAGATATTTCTTTCCCTCTTTCTCGGCCTTTAAAAAAGAAAATCAGAAGAAGGAAAGAAACTGTGGGGTCTTAGAGTTGAGGGGTCACATTGCTTTCAGCCTTATTCTTGATTCTCAATGGAAACCATCAGATTCCCTGGGTGTTTGGTAAGCTTGACTTTCTTGGCGTGACGTGACCTTTCTGGTTCTTTCTCACTGAAGGTCATTGCAAAGGGCACTGTGCTCTGGCATGTTTCTGGAGACGGGGGCTGCTCTTTTGGAATTGTTCCGGCGTCTACACTGTGCTGGCGTCAGTGGCAAAGCTCTCGGATGCCTGGAGGCTTTCCCTGCCGGGTTATTGTCAGAGTCCTTCTCTTAGCTTCTCAGTGGCATCCGAGGTCGCTCGGTAGATTAGAATTCCAAGTTCTAAGCCATTCTCCAGGTTTTTTTTTTGTTTGTTTTTTTTGTTTTTGTTTTTTTTTTTTTTTTTTTTTGCCAGGTGCTTCTCCTGGTCTCCCATGGGGTGCAGGGCCCAAGCACTTGGGCCATCCTCCACTGCACTCCCAGGCCACAGCAGAGAGCTGGCCTGGAAGAGGGGAAACCGGGACAGAATCCGGCACCCCGACCGGGACTAGAACCCAGTGTGCCGGCGCCGCAAGGTGGAGGATTAGCCTAGTGAGCCATTCTCCCGTTCTGAGGTTGCCTAAAATCTCTCTGTCTTACAGCCCTTGTTTGTGAAAAGAGAATATAAGAATCATTCCAGCTGCCTTCCAGGGATGGCAAGTGTCAGACCACGTGAGAAAAGGCTTGGGATTGTTAACTATGAAGTAAAGTGATTTAGAAACTCCCTGACTGACTTGTATTGATTTTTATTATTTAATATACCTTGCCATCTTTTTTTTAAAAGTATTTATTATTTGAGAAACAGAGTCATAGAGAGGCAAAAGCAGAGAGAAAGAGAGAGGTCTTCCATCTGCTGGTTCATTCCTCAAATGGCCGCAGTGGCCAGAGCTGGGCTGATTCGAAGCCAGGAGCCAGGAGCTTCTTCCGGGTCTCCCATGAGGGCACAGAGACCCCAGGACTTGGGCCATCTTCTACTGCTTTCCCAGGCCATAGCAGAGCGCTGGATCAGAAGTGGAGCAGCCAGTACTTGAACTGGCGCCCATATAGGATGCTGGCACTGCAGGCAGTGGCCTTACTCACTCTACCACAGCGCCGGCCCCTATACCTTGCCATCTTCTAAGGAAGTCTGCACGTAGAGAAAATTGAGGAAATACGGTTTCTCCTGAACATACCAATATTTTAAAATAATATATATGTGTATATATATGTGTGTGTGTGTATATATACATATATATATTTTATTGAAGTTAGGACTTAACTTCTACCCAACTTGCCTCATCAGAAATTGTCCTCTGATCCACAGAGAGACAGCTTCGTACTCAGGAAAAGAAGCTTCTAGTATACATCTTGAAGGTGGTTTAGGGGAGCCTGGCATTGTTGCACAGCAGGTTAAACCACCACCTGTGGCGCATCCCATATCGGCACCAGCTGGAGTCCTGACCGCTCTGATTCCCATCCAACTCCCTGCTAGTACACCTGGGGAAGCAGCGGAAGCTGGCCCACTGCACCCACATGGGAGACCCGGAGAAGCTCCTGGCTCCTTCCTGGCTTCAGTCTGGTACAGCCCTGGCTATTGTGGCCATTTGGGGAGTGAACCTGCAGATGGAAGATCTCGCTCTGTGTCTCTCCTCTCTCTGTGCAATTCTACCTTTCAGATAAATAAATCTTTTTTCTTTTTTAATGTCATTCTGGAGCAGAAATTCAGCTTAGTGGCTAAGATGTCAGTTAAGATACCTGCATCCCACATCAGAAGGCCTGGGTTGGAGCTCCAGCTCCAGCTCTGGATTTCGGATTTCTGATGATGCAGACTGTGCGAGACAGGAATAATGGCTAAGGCGATTCGGTTCCAGCCATCCATGCAGGAGACCTGTATCGTGTTCCCACTTCCTGGCTTTGGCTCAGCCCAGTCCTGGCCATTGCAGGCATTTGGGGAGTGAACCAGCCACGGGAGCTCTCTGTCTGATTCTCTCAAGTTACCTAGATAGATAGATAGATAGATAGATAGATAGATAAAATTGGTTCACGCACACATTGTTAAAGCAGGAAGAGTCACATTAAAGAAGGTAAATGGTAATGGTACATTTGAAAGGGGATTTAATTACACACTTAGAAAACCAGGTGAGTGAATCCAGTCCCCAAGAGAGACAGTCTCCTCTGATCCTCAACCCCTGGTTTCACACCCCTGGAAAGTTAGTCCCTTCTCACATTGAAAAGAGTCTACCAGGGAACCACCAGGATGTTGAAATGATGACATGTGACTTCCAAAATTAGCTCTTAAGAGATACTGGGGTGGGGGGCAGTGTTTGGAGCAGTGGTTACCGTGCTGCTTGGGACACCGTGTTGGAGTGCCTGGGTTCAAGTCCCAGCTCCACTCTCCACTCCAGCTTCCCACTAGTGTGCACCCTAAGAGGCAGCCAGTGATGGCTCAAGTACTGGGATTCCTGCCAACCATGTGGGAGGCGTGGGTTCAGTTCTCAGATCCCAGCATTCACCTGGTCCAGCCCTATTACAGGCATTTGGGGAATGAACCAGTGGATGGAGGATCTCTTCTCTCTCTCTCTCTCTCTCTCACTATGCCTTTCAAATAAATAAATCTTAAAAAAAAAAAAAAAGTTATGTAGCTTCTGTCTTGCTTTCTCCTGGATCTCTCACTGTGGGGGAAGCCAGTGGCCATATCATAGCAACAAGATTGAGGAGTGAGGAATTAAGGCCTCCTACCGATACCCATGGTGTCGCTCCCCCACTCGCGGAGGAACGACACCGGACGCTGTTTTCTTTCCCCGGTCCTTCGCGGAGGAGCGGCACCAACGAGCTCTCTGACCGACTCTCTCAGGGGGGCCCCGCATGTTGTCTCTCTCCCCCTTTTATAGTCCTCTCCCACCAATCCGTGCTCCGCTGCCCGCGTGCTGAGCACACCGCTTTCTTCCAATTAGAGGTTGGGTCAGGAATCAGCTAATTAACGAAGCAGCTGTGTAAGATTTGTTTACTCCCTCTCAGCGCCATATGGTGGGAGATCAGACACATAGAGTTAGTTTCAGTCCACAGTCTCAGTACTTATTTGTCTCCCAGGCGCCCCGCCATGTTGCGGGAGATGGACCCTGCTCCCCACACATGGGAGTGAACATCTTGGGAGTGGGTGCTCCAGCCCTGTCTGACACTTGGATGATTACAGGCCCAGCTGCTGTTTCATTGCACCCCATGAGAGAGACCCAGCCGAAACCACTGAGCTATGTCACTCCTGAATTCTTGGCCTGTGGAAACTTCAAAACAATAAACATGTATTGGGTGCTGGAAAACACTACATTCGGGGACTGTTTGTAACATGATAGGCAAAACATGGAGCCACAGCACAGACCAACAAGGTCCTGGTGTAGATATGAAAATAAAAAGGAGCCCCAACATTTGTTCAGAACTGTTAACTTCAGAACACACGCCAGCTTTTTTTGATTAGGGCTGATTTCACTCGTTGTGCTCCTCTGTGTACACCCCCATACATCCCAGTCTCTTCATTAGACTGCGTCCAATACCAGTGTCTTGTTCACCATCACTGAAAGACTCGGGGGAATTGGACAGGTGCAAAGGAAGAGTGAGCCAGAGCACCCAGCACTGCAGGTCAGGTTAACAGGGTCACATCCAGTGGTGAGCATTAGTCCAGCCATCTTCTAGTTCATACCAGTTGGCCAGCAGTTATCAGTCCTGTGTCTCCATGCTGCCTCCCAGCAAGGAGACCTCCAGGTGTGGAACCTTCCTGGACTGAGGGCCACGAGTCTCTGGAACCAGTTCACCCCAGACTTCTACAGGAAGCAAACAGGCTCCCTCTGGTGGCCTTCTAGTGAACTACACCACACAAACAAGTAGGTTAAGTCATATCTGAGATAATTTAATGAAGACCATTTTCTGTACATTCACAGAAGATGCAGGGCCTGGGAATGTGATTGCCACAAAGTGATTCTTTTTTTCCTTTTTAAAAGAGATGTGTTCATTTATTTATTTGAAAGAGTTACAGCAACAGAGGGAGAGACAGAGAGAGGAGAGAGACCTTCCATCCACTGGTTCACTCCCCAAATGGCTACAACAAGCAGGGCTAGGCCAGGCCAAAACCAGGAACCAGGAGCTTCTTCCGGGTCTCCCACATAGGTGCAGGGGCCAAAGTTCTTGGACCATCTGCTGCTTTCCCAGGCTATTAGCAGGGAGCTGGATCGGAAGTGGAGCAACAGGGACTCGAACTGGTGCCCACATAGGATGCTGGAGCTGCAGATGGCGGCTTAACCTTCTGTGCCACAGTGCCGGGCCACCCTCAGAAAGATTCTTTACCTACATATTTCTAAAAACCAAATGCAGATATTTTGCATTCCTTATCACACATGTCTGTACCTTAAAAGGGTTCAAGTAAATGCTTATGGTTGTTGGTTGTACAAATTTTAATAAAACCATTGCAATGCTACTGCCTGGTCTGGGGGCTCCTGGAGGAGCGTTTGCCAAGTTTGCTAAATTTTGCTCAAGAGCTAGAACACCAATGGTGGGCTCATCTGATAGTTTCAGGTGTGATGGTTTCAGAAGCTGCTGCCGCAAGGTCAGTTTGTTTACCCCCTCACCTACCGCCCCCTTTCTGTGGGGTAGGATTTCACCTATGTAGAGGAGAAGTCCTCAAAAAATTCACGGAATTATGAAGGAAAAAAAAATATGAATTTCAATTCTTTTTGCACCAATTAAACTTCTCTTAGAATGCCATGGACTTTTTGCAGTACCTTCGAATGAACTGTGCATAAATAAAGGCAATTCTGTCACGGTGCAGGCTGCCTTGCACAGTGAATACTTCACCTGCTGCCGAGAGAATAAATTTGTAATAACCCTTGCTACGCAGGGTGGCCATCTTGGTTAGAATGCCTACACAATTAAGTTAATAGGGAGACAGGCTGAACCCGATGTGCCAGCAGTTCCATTTCAGTTCCCAAGGGGAGTGTTGGGTGCATTTCTGCAAGGATTTGGAAGCAAGTCGGCCTCTCGGTCCACTTAGCCATGGTTGGGACACAAATGGTTGACTTCACACCTGACAATCTGGGCCCCAAGTAAGGTGGGCCCTGAGGGTGTCACGGCTTGCCTGGGACATCCCACGCTGCTGCGAACACACATGGTGCGTGGCTGACTTCACAAACACCTGCCAAGGGGGTCTTCTGCACGGCCGCATGGCCCCCTCCCAACAAACAGCAGGAGTATTCTGCTGCCCACTGCCTGGTGGGCTGAATCTCTTCTCAGACCCCGCCGGGAATCCCATTTCCCCTGCCACGCAATAAACGTCTTTCCTGCTTTTAAGTGGCTGCCTCCTTTTCCGTCTTTGAGCTCTAAAAAAAAAAAAAAAAAAAAACAAACCTAACAACCATTAGGCATTAGGCATTTCAGCAACGGGCTGCAGCAGCATCCATCTACTTTATGCTACCTGCCTGTTACTGTTAAGTTTCACCTTAAGGACTTGGGTTGCTAAGCAACGAGCCGAGTCTGGGCTCCTAGCCGGACGATTCAAGTGCCTGCCCTGTCTCCCGGCTCTGAAGGGAAAGTCGGCTGTTCCAAAAACATGCTCTTTATGGCTGCTTTCCCCCTGGCTTCCCTACAGGGACCCACAGACGCGCTCCTGAATCGCAGAGCCACCGCCGCGCGGCGGGCGCCCCCTGCCGGCCGCGCGTCGCTTCTGGGACCGGCTACAGCGAGCAGGCTTTGGGCTTCACTGTGAAGCGGCGGCGACTGCAGTGGCCCACACGCTGTCACCTGGAACCGCCGCTGCTTGTCACGGTTCCCGGAAAGCAGGGTGGGTGGAGGAGGCGGAGGAAGAGGAGTGGAGAATATTGACGCGCTGCTTTCGGGAGTGGGAGGGACACATTCTAGTACTTTCTGGCGAAGGTTGGAGAGAGCCTTAGGGCTCCCGCCCCACCTCAGCCCAGGGGCCCTCGGGGATTGTTTCGTGCTTGGTTCTGCTATTTATTAAATGTCCTCAATGAAGCGCACAGCACAGCGCCTTGCAGCCAACAACGTGAGAACAAAGCCCTTGTCCCTGTTTTTATGGAGCTTGCCTTCCAGTGGGTGCAGGGAGGGAAGTCAACAGTATCAGCAAATCAGTATGTGAGATGTCGGGAGGTAACAGTAACGTAGCTCGCAGGCATAGAGCAGGCATTGTGGCACAGCCGATTAAGGCATTGCTTGCGACACCAGCATCCCGCATCCGAGCGCCAGTTCCAGTCCCGGCTGCTCCACTTCTGATCCAGCTCCCTGCCAATGTGCCTAGAAAGGCAGTGGGGAGATGGCCCAAAGGCTTGGGTCCTTGCTCAGCAGGTTAAGCACACTGGGAAATGGATAGGAATTCATGGAGGTTGCTATTTGAGATGGTTGGTTAAGAAAGGTCTCTCAGAGAGGAAGAGTGGAGAGCTTAAGAAACGAGTGGAAGCCCCATGGCAGTCCAGGAGCTGAGAGAACCTACGGCCAGCAGTGTGGGGGTGACCTCTGAGGACCACGGGGGAGGCCTGAGGGAGGGAGGGGAAGAGTAGGAGCTGTGCTAAGGAAAAACAGAAAAGCTTCTTCAGGACACTCAGACGATGCGGTTGGCTTTTTCTTAGAGTACCTTCTGCCGCCATATATTTGCTACCGCATTTCTTCTCCACCACCTAATGAGGGCACTTGGAAAAGTTCATGGGAGGGGCAGGCATTCTGCGGGCATTAAGATGCCACTTGCAATGCCCTCATCCTATATCTGAATGCTTGCATTCGAATCCTGGCTCGGTTCCTGATTCCAGCTTGTGATAACGTGCACCCTGGGAGGCAGCAGGTGATGCTTAAGTACTTGGGTCCCTGTAACCCATGTGGGAGACCAGGCTGAGTTCCTGACGCCTGGCTTTGGCCTGGCTCATGGCAAGGTGTTGCAGCGTTTGGGGAATGAGTCAGCAGATACAAGATCTCTCTATATAAATGTGTATGTGTATGTATATGTGTGTGTGTATCTGCCTTTGAAATAAAAAATAAACACATATTTTTTAAAGTTTATGGAAAATATGCATCCCATTATTAACAAATTTGTAAAATACACATTCCAAAACATTCATTCTATTTTCCCCAAACTTTTTGAAGCCCCTGAAATATACTTCCAATGTCAGACACTGGAAGTTTTTTTTTATTTTGGTGTGTTTTGTTTTGTTTTGTTTTATCATGATGTTACCTCTGCTGATTTCTCTTTAAGTCACAGTTCTGGGTGAATTGTCACAGTAGGTGGGAGGAGTATTTCTGGAAGTCATTCCTATGCCAGCAGAGCTGGTGGTAACCTAATCATGCATGCAGTTGATGGCAAACCGTGTAAACAGATCTCACTACATACAAACTAAATATCCCACAACTAGATTTCTCTTTAGATTCTCAAAATGCCTGTAGAGACTTTAGTGCCACTAAAGATCAGAGAGAGAGAGTGACAGGAAATCAAAGTAGAAAGACAAAGCAGGGGCCGGCACTGTGGCACAGGGGGCTAAGCCTCTGCCTGCAGCGCCGGCATCCCATATGGGCACCAGTTCCAGTCCCAGCTGCTCCACTTCTGATCCAGCTCTCTGCTGTGGCCTGGGAAAGCAGTGGAAGGTGGCCCAAGTGCTTGGGCCCCTTCACCCACATGGGAGACCCAGAAGAAGCTCCTGGCTCCTGGCTTTTGGATCGGCCCAACTCCGGCCGTTGTGGCCATTTAGGGAGTGAACCAGCAGATGGAAGACCTCTCTCTCTCCCTCTGTCTCTGCCTCTGCCTCTCTGTACTCTGCCTTTCAAATAGATAAGTAAATCTTTAAAAAAAAAAAAAAAAAGAAAGAAAAAGAAAGAAAAACACAACATTCTTAACTTTTGTAATTTTTTCTTTAAATATGTATTTATTTATTTGAGAGGTAGAGTTACAGAGGGAGAGACAGAGAGAAAGGTCTTCCATTTGCTGGTTCACTCCCCAAATGGGCACAATGGCTGGAGCTGCGCTGATCTGAAGCCAGGAGCCAGTAACTTCTTCCAGGTCTCCAACATGGGTTCAGGGGCCCAAGCACCTGGTCCATCTTCTGTTGCTTTCCCAGACCTTTAGCAGGGAGCTGGATCGGAAGTGGCACAGCCAGAACTCAAACCAGTGCCCATACGAGATGTTGAGGCTTAACCTCCTATGCCACAGAGCCTGCCCCAAAGGACAGACTTTAACAATGTCTTGCAAAGGAGGTTGGCCAGTGCTGTCCAAGATCAGAGTACATACTGATCAACCCAAATCGTTAATCTGCAAAAAATATGTGCCTTAATTTAAGTTGGAGAAGCTGCCCCCAGCCAGTACAATTTAGCACAAACAGAAAGAACCCCCGAGTCATAACCTGTGGAGTGGGTTACTGAGTGAGGAGGAAGAGGGGCCACTCCCAGAGGAAGCTGGTCTGGAGAGCAGGCGGGGCAGGGGCAGGGAGAGGGTGGGGAAGGGGCATCCCTAGGGGCGAAATGGCCTGAGCAGCAGGGCGTGGAAGCAGGAGAGTGGAGTGGGCCCTGGGGCGGGGCTGTGGGGCTCCAGTGAGGGGGAGGGGGAGGTGGGAGGAGCCGGTGGGCCAAGCTGGGCAGGGCCTGAGCTCCCCAAGGCAGACCTTTCACGGAAGCCACTGGAAACCATCCAGGACCATGGTGTTAGTGACTGCTGATCTGGTCATGTGTCATCTTGCTGGCAGTGCTGATACATTCATTTTTAAAGTTCTCGTAGAGCCCAGAAGATTTGACCCAAAGACAGTCTTTTTAATTATTTTTTTTCAAATCTGGGAGATTTTAGTAAGTTAATACATATCTGTCCTCCAGCATCAATAATCATCAACTCAATCTGATTCTTCTATATCACCATTCACTTTACCCTTTATATCATTTTTTTAAAGATTTATTTATTTACTTGAAAGTCAGTTACACAGAGAAAGAGAGGCAGAGAGAGAGAGAGAGAGAGAGAGAGAGAGAGGTCTTCCATCCACTGGTTCACTCCTCAGATGGCCGCAACGGCTGGAGCTGAGCCATCTTCTACTGCTTTCCCAGGCCATAGCAGGGAGCTGGATCAGAAGAGGAACAGCTAGGACTTGAACTGGTGCACATATGGGATGCCGGCACTGCAGACGGTGGCTTTACCCACTATGCCACAGTGTGGGCCCCTCTCTCTCTTTCTTTCTCTCTCTGTAACTTTGCCTTTCAAGTAAATAAATAAATCTTAAAAAAAAAAATAAAGCAATGTCCTTTGTTCTTTAGGATTCCCAGAATCTGGACTAGGTGATGGCATCACTGAAATGTCGTTGAATATGTCCTCTGTCCGGGTAGTTGGGATAATTTGGTATTTGGGTGTTGGTCACATTCAGGTTTGAGCTTTGTCCCAAGGCTGATTCGAAGGTGGCAGTGTGTTCTTCCATCAGAAAGCTCATAATGAATACCAGTGGTCTCTCTTTTTGTGATATTAACAAGCCTTAAGCCAATGAGGGGAGGCTATTTTAGGGTGCAGAGAATCAGGATGTCTTGGCATCCTTTAAGTAACATCTCACACCGCATAAGGTAGACAAGTTTTAGTCTCTCTTCCTATGCAGCTGTCCTAAGGGAGCTGTTGTAACCATCATCAGCTTTTTTTTTTTTTTAAGATTTATTTATTTATTTGAAAGGTAGTTACAGCAGAGGCAGAGAGAGAAAGAGAAAGAGAGAGTGAAAGGTCTTTCATCTGCTGGTTCACTCCCTAAATGGCCCGATCTAAAGCCAGGAGCCGAAAGCTTCTTCGGGGTCTCCCAAGCAGGTGCAGGGGCCCAAGGACTTGGGCCATCTTCTACTGCTTTCCCAGGCCATAGCAGAGAACTGGATCAGAAGTGGAGCAGCTGGGACTCAAACCGGCGCCCATAGGGGATGCCGGCACTGCAGGCAGCAGCTTTACCTGCTATGCCACAGAGCCGGCCCCATCAGCTTTGTTTTCTGCAAGTCATTCACCCATTCTCTTTTCTCAAACACCCTCATGCTGACCCCTTCCAAGCTTTACAAATTGTGTTCTTTTGCTCACTGGCCACTTACTTAGCGCCTGCCATAGCAAAAAACTGAACCAGGAAGGCCGAAAGGGGGTCACTAAGCTGAACTGGGTATGGCTCCTAAGATCCAGGGAGCTTCATCTGGTTCAGGAGAGAAGAACTCGGAGATGAAAAGATGCTGTTACAAGAGCAGTGCACAGCGAAGCTCTCTGGGCTCTCCGAGGGGAACAGAGGAGAGCGGCCCTTGTGGAGAGGGTCCCTGGGCTGTGCTGACGTAGCTGGGTGAGCTGGAAAGGGATGTTCTAGGCCAGAGGAATACCCGAGGAGGGGCATGGCGGACGTGTCTGAGGAAAAGTGGATTGTTCAGTTTGGCTCAAAGGGGGCTGAGGACGGCAGTGGGAAATAGAGTTGGAAAAGTGGATTTGGAGTTAAACATTTACCTCCAGCCCAGGCATTCTACGCCTGGGTATTTACCCAGCAAAAATGAAATCCGTGTCACTCAAAGGCTTAGGGGCACAGATGTTCCTAGCAACTTTATTCACAGTAGCCAAGAATAGAAGAAACACCAGTGGGATTCCATACTGCAATAGAAAGGAAAAAATCGGCGATATATGCAACAACCTGAATGACTTTCATTCAAGTGAGTGAAACAAAAATGCAAAACTGATCAGTAGTGTCGGGAGCGGGGGCTGCTCAGACCCAGGGCAGATGGGCTATGAAGGGGCCCAGTTATCCTCCGTGGGTAGCGGAAATGCTCTGTATCTCAGCTGTGGTACTGTCTTCGTGGGCAGACACATCCATAAAACTCATCAAACAGGGGCCAGCGCTCTGGCAGAGCCGGTAAAGCCGCCGCCTGTGGCACCAGCATCCCTATGGTTCAAATCCTGGCTGCTCCGTTTCCTATCCAGCTTCCAGCTAATGCACCTGGGAAAGCATCACAGGATGGCCCAAGTCCTTGGGCCCCTACACCCACATGGGAGACCCGGAAGAAACTTCTGGCTCCTGGCTTCAGACCAGCCCAGCTCTGACCATTGTGTCCATTTGGGGGCTGAACCAGCGGATGAAAGATCCTTCTGTCTCTCCCTCTCTTTCTGTCTGTAACTCTGCCTTTAAATGGATGCAGCTCATTGTATATAAGTCATACTTTAATGAAGCTGATTTTCAACAAGTAGAATTGGGACACATTGTGCAGGTTTCTGAAGCAGGGTGGGAGGAGAAATGATTGGGTTGGGAGGTTTAGAATTTAACAACAAAGTAAATTTACTTTTGGACTTTTTTGGGGGGGTACTTTTTTTTTTGGTACTTTTTTTTTCAGTACTGACTAAAGCTAGTTACTTAATACATGGCCCACAGCCTGGCCCAAAGACAAAGACACAATAATTTTATGTTTATCTAATTTAAAAATAAAATCAAAATAATCTCATAAGAAAAACCACTGGGACTGTATTTTGTGTTTTTTATTTCCGACAAACATTTCTAGTCATTTATGTTTATTGCATTTGCAAAAGCTACCAGTCCAGAAGAGACTGGAAATTTAAAGAAGGCCAGCCCTTTACCCACATACAGTTTGAAAAACATTGAACTTAGAGCAGAACAATGCAAAGCCAGATTTTTCTCTTGTAGTTTAGATTAACTGCTGGCAAAGAGAAAGGCAAGTGTGCTAATTAAAGTTGGCTGTTCAGAAACTTGTAGTTTGTCCAAGGAGTGGAAATGTGGAAGGAGTGTCGGCCGCTGGGTTAAGTACGTTCAGAGGGAAGTGTTCATGACAGCACCACTGGTTTCAGACGCCTGCGGGGCTCCCAGAACCTCATACCAGATTCAGATTAAAGTCGAGGCTGCTAGCAAGTAAATGCAGAGCAACCTAACGGGCGAGAATTGACGCTTTCTTCTTCTTAGGCTGACCTCTTGCTGTAACCTGGAAGAGCAGCTGCTTTCAGACTTTTAAAGAAGTTATTTACGGCCGGCGCTGTGGCTCACTTGGTTAATCCGCCACCTGCAGCGCCGGCATCCCATATGGGCGCCGGGTTCTAGTCCCGGTTGCTCCTCTTCCAGTCCAGCTCTCTGCTATGGCCCGGGAAGGCAGTGGAGGATGGTCCAGGTGCTTGGGCCCTGCACTCACATGGGAGACCAGGAGGAAGCACCTGGCTCCTGGCTTTGGAGCGGCACAGCGCACCAGCCGTAGTGGCCATGGGGGGGGGGGGTGAACCAACAGAAGGAAGACCTTTCTCTCTGTCTCTCTCTCTCACTGTTTATAACTCTACCTGTCAAATAGAAAAAAAGTAAAAGGAAAGAAGTTATTTACACATATGGGAACTATTTTTAAAGAAATCCAGTAAAGAAAAGGAAAGGCTGATGTTACAAAACACTGTGTACCAACTGCCGCCCAGGATGACTGCTGTGCCTGGCCGTGCCATGTGTTTCCATAGAATGACACTCACCCTCCTTCTAAACCCCATTGCCTTGCACAGCAACACAGAGCCCACAGTGACCAGGCACGGTGCCTTGAGGAAAAAAAGAACACAGACATATTCCAAAGGCACAAAGACATCCAGTATGAAAATAGTCCTCTTTATGTAGGGAAATCAGCTTCTCAATGAACTGGCAACTTACGATCCAAGACTCCCAGGGACAGCAAAGATTTTGGACTCGTGTCAAATGAAATAAGCTACATGAAAATGTGCTTCGGGGGCCGGCGTCATGGCTCACTTGTTAATCCTCCGCCTGCGGCGCCGGCATCCCATATGGGCGCCGGGTTCTGTCCTGGTTGCCCCTCTTCCAGGCCAGCTCTCTGCTATGGCCCGGGAAGGCAGTGGAGGATGGCCCAAGTGCTTGGGCCCTGCACCTGCAGGGGAGACCAGGAGAAGCACCTGGCTCCTGGCTTCAGATCGGTGCAGCGCACCAGCCATAGCAGCCATCTGGGGGGTGAACCAATGGAAAGGAAGACCTTTCTCTCTGTCTCTCTTGCTAACTTACCTGTCAAATTAAAAAAAAAAAAAAAAAGCAAGAAAGAAAATGTGCTTCAATCTACAGAACGTGGGACACACATGAGGAAGGCATTCTGGTTTTCCTGAGTCTCAGAAGCTTCCATATGTATTTATTTTTATTTATTTATTTATTTATCTATTTACTTATTTTACAGTGTTCCCCAGCGTAGCCCCTCAACACACAGCCACCTGCTGACAAGGCCGTGTCTTCCCATTCAATTCGTGGAACAGCACCTGGCACGTGTTAGCCTCCTCACACCCCGTCCACCCCCTGTAGCCTTGGCGGTGTGGATAACCGTGTGACACCAGTTATGCCGAATGTCACCCCTGAGAAGCATGTCCAGGCGAGACAGCATCTGACTAGCAGAAAACCCAGAAAGTGAGAACTGAAAAGATGGCAGAAAACAAGTTTTTTTTTTTTTTTCAAGAAAATTTCCAAGAAATAAAAACATGTTTCTAAGTTGAAATGACTGACCAAGGGTTCAACACAGGAACATTTAAAAGACACATAGCGAGGAATAACATGAAATGTCGAGACATCAGGAACAGAGTAAAGGCCCCTAGAAACTTCCAGAGAGGGAAAAAGTCACATGCAAAGTGTCGTCAAATCTGCGTCAACACCAGGGAAGCAGCAGGTGCTGGCTTGAGTGCTTCTTTCCTGCCACCCAGGTGGGAGACTCAGAGGGAGTCCCTGGCTCCTGGCTTCGGCCTGGCCCAACCCTGGCTGTTGTGGCCATTTGAGGAGTGACCCAGTGGGTAGAAGATCTCTTGGCCAGGTCTGTGGCGTAGCAGGTAAAGCTGCTGCCTGCAGTACCAGCATCCCATATGGGTGCCGGTTAGAGTCCCGGCTGCTCCACTTTCAATCCAGCTCTCTGCTATGGCCTGGCAAAGCAGTAGAAGGACCCCTGTATCTGCGTGGGAGACCTGGAAGAAGCTCCTGGCTCCTGGCTTCAGAAGAGCCCAGTTCCGGCCGTTGCTGCCATCTGGGGAGTGAACCAGATGGAAGACCTCTCTCTCTCTTTCTACCCCTGCTTTTCAAATAAATCAATACATCTTTATTTTCTTTTTTTAGATTTTATTTATTTATTTGAGAGGTAGAGTTACAGACAATGAGAGAGAGAAAGAGAGAGAGAGAGAGAGAGAGAGAGAGAGAGAGAGAGAGAAAGATCTTCCTTCCAGTGGTTCACTCCCCAAATGGCCGCAATGGCCGGAGCTGCACTGATCCAAAGCCAGGAGCCAGGAGCTTCTTCCTGGTCTCCCGTGCACATGCAGGGGCCCAAACACTTGGGCCATCTTCTACTGCTTTCCCAGGTCACAGCAGAGAGCTGGATTGGAAGAGGAGCAGTGGGACTAGAACTGGTGCCCATATGGGATGCCGGCACCGCAGGTGGAGGATTAATGTACTGTGCCACAGTGCTGGCCCCAATACATCTTTAAAAGAAAAAAGAAAGCAATGAGGCTTTAATAAGAATCCTGTGTGATACTCATTCCACATGTTTTCTTCCAGAAATTGAAATAGTGACTTTTTTCTTACATCTGCCAAGTAGATGCAAAATGGTATCATCTTTTATTTGTTTAAACAGATCTAAAATAGAATTTTAAAATTTTTTTTAAAGATTTACTTTATTTATTTGAAAGGCAGAGTTTTATATAAAGAGAGGTCTTCTAGTCCACACTCCCCAAATGGCAGCAAGGGTGCGGGCTGGGCCAAGCCAAGCCAGGAGCCAGGAACTAGGAGCTTCTTCCTGGTCTCCCACTTGGGTGCAGGGGCCCAAGGACCTGGGCCATCCTCCACTGCTTTCCCAGGCCACAGCAGAGTTGGATTGGAAGTGAAGCAGCTGGGACTCGAAGCAGCACCCATATGGGATGTTGGCATCGCAGGCGGCAGCTTTACCTGCTACGCCACAGCACCAACCCCGGCTTTGCATTTTTGTTAGCGAGAAGGCAGCCTGCTATCCATGTTGGCTACTTTCCAGTGATCTGATAAACTCATCTCCCCATAGTTTCTCATACAATAGTGGTCTCAACCCCCAGCAGGCAGCAGAATCCCCAGAAAGCCTTTGAAGTGCTGAACATTCTGGTTCTATGCCGGTGGTATGAGGGCGATCTTCCACCCATTGGTTCACTCCCCAAACCAACAGCTAGGGCTGAACCAGGGTGAAGCCAAGAGCCTGGAACTCAACCTGGGCAGACACAAGTACTTGAGCCATCCCTGCTGCCTCCCAGGTAGGGTGTGCGCCAGCAGGAAGCTGGAATAGGCAGGAAGAGGAGCCAGGACTCGAAACCAGGTACTCAGATGTGTGAAGTGGGTGCCTCCAGTGGCATGCTGACCTCTGTGCCCAACACCCACCTCCTTTGTTTTAGTTTTTACACACACGCCTCTGCACATTTCTTTTCCATATTAAATGTTTGTTGATTGCTTCAATGCAGTGCGTGATGAATTTTTCTTATGGATGCATAGTTCAGTGTGTAGAATGAGACAATCTATGCAACACCATAATTTATTCACACAGCCTTCTGTTGATAAATGTGTCTCCAATCTTTTGCTATCATAAATAAGAACACCCAAGGATGACTGACTATGCACTTACATAAATAAATTCATTTGCAGCGATGATATCTGTAGAACACATTCCCAGAAACAGAAGAGCCGGGTCAGAGGTGGGGTGCGCTTTGTGACCCTTTGGCGCTCTGCATGGTTCCCCTCTTCATCTATAACGTCCCCTGTGTCCCCCCTTCCCTCGCCGTAACCTGGCCAGGACTTCTTGTTTCCCTGCAGCCTGTGCAGCACAGCAGGGGCGGGGTGTTTTAGCTCTGCTAGTTTGATAGGTGAGCAGTGATATGGGGGTGCAGTTTGATTTGTGTCTCTCGTGTTATGAGTGAGGCTACGCATCTCCATCCAACATGTCCAGCGCCTTCTCTGCACTCTCTCTGATTCCACACCTTGCCCAGCTTTCTCTTCATCTTCTTATTGCCCCGCAGTGCTGGGAGGCAAAGCTCCAGGAATCTTCTCCTGCTCCTGCCTGGTCTGAGCGGAAGACATCCTTGGGAGCTATCAGATTGCTTTGCTATGGGTTGAATATTGGTCTCCAACCCCAACCCAGATCAGGAGTTACTATTCAGTCCCCAAGTCCTGTGGTAACAGTACTGAGAGGGTAGAAATGTAACCTAATTAGAGCACTTACTGGGAGGTGATGGGATTGAGTTAGAGGCCCTGTGATTGGATCCTGGTGACTTTGTCAGAGACCACAGCTGTAGACAAGCAAGTGTGCCTGTGTCTCTTGCCATGTGGTACCCTGTGCCACCATCAAGAATGCTATCGGCTGGTGCTAAGAGGTAACACCCTGGCCAGAAGCACTGGCATCCCATATGGACGCCAGTTCGAGACCCGCCTGCTCCACTTCCAATCCAGCTCTCTGCTATGGCCTAGGAAGGCAGTAGAGGATGGTCCAAGTCCTTGGGCCCCTGCACCCACATGGGAGACCCAGAAGAAGCTCCTGGCTTCGGATCGGCACAGCTCTGGCTGTTGCAGCCAGTTGGGGAATGAACCATCGGATGGAAGACCTCTCTCTCTCTCTCTCTCTGTCTCTTCTCTCTGTGTAACTCTGACGTTCAAATAAATAAATAAATCTTTAAAAAATAAAAAAGAATGCTATCACCAGAGGCCTAAATAATGTAGCCTGCCCAATCATGGACTGTGAACCTCCAAAACCCTAAGCCCAAATAAACCAATAAACCGCTCTTCTCTCCAAAGTAGTCTGCCTCAGGTGTTTCGTTGTAGTGACAAAAAGCTGACTACTACGCCCTTCAAGCAGACTTTGATATGCCCCTCCTAGAGAGTTCCCAGGGTGATCAACCTAAAGTCCCCTCCCCTCTCTCCTGGAGACCGTTCACCTCCCAGGGTAACGAGTGACGTCCTTGTTGGGAGGGGAAGGCAGGCAAACACGCTCGCATCCTTCTAGAAGCTCAGAACCTACTTTCAGGGGGTTCTCCTGTGGTGCACCCATGGCATATGCAGTAGCATCTGGCATCACGTCACCTCTGGAGACTGGGAATAAGGGGCCAATGCATATTCTCCTCTGGACTGCTGTTCTTGCCGTAATAAGTCTATCATCTTTGATCCAGAGGTTTTGCGTCTTCCATCAAAATGTGGCTATGGAACAATGATAAACTTGAGAGTTTGCAAATAGGGTAAAATCTCAGACCTTAACAGCTTCCTATTTAACACTGCAGAAACTTGGCTGTGATGTACATTGCAAAGAATTCCATTTGCATTTTAAAAATCCTATACCAGGAAATTCTGTGGTATGGCCAGGGGGAGTCGAGGGTGCTATATCCTTCAAGATTCAGCAAAATCCCACATCTCCCACTATGTAGTCATTCATTGGATATAGCTTTGGGATCTGGAGTAGGATTAAACAATGTATTATGCAATAGCAAATGCAAAGAGCCTCACAGCTAACTTTAGGCTCTCAGAAAGGCTAAGCATTTGCAGACATTAAGTGTTTTGAAAAATAAGGTGCAAAAGAATTA
Source organism: Oryctolagus cuniculus (assembly GCF_964237555.1). Taxonomy (NCBI): domain Eukaryota; kingdom Metazoa; phylum Chordata; class Mammalia; order Lagomorpha; family Leporidae; genus Oryctolagus; species Oryctolagus cuniculus. The sequence continues at coordinate 64,431,747 of NC_091440.1, forward strand.
TTTCACATTACTCTGAATTGTTACCTTAATTTTTTTTTAATATATTTATTTATTTATTTGAAAGGCAGAGTTACAGAGGTAGGGGCAGAGAGAAAGAGAGGTCTTCCATTCACTGGTTCACTCCCCAAATGGCCACAATGGCCATAGCTGGGCCAACCAGAAGCCAGGAGCCTGGAGCTTCTTCCTGGTCTCCCATGTGGGTACACAGGTCCAAGGACTTGGGCCATCTTCTACTGATTTCCCAGGCCATAGCAGAGAGCTGGATTGGAAGTGGAGCAGCCGGGACTCAAACTAGCACCCATATGGGATGCTGGCACTGCAGGTGGCAGCTTTACTCACTATTCCACACACCGCCCCAAGTTACCTTAAATTTTAACTCCATTGGTGCTACCAGGACTGATGGCTTGTGTGGAAACACTTCAGATAAAAGATACTGCTGTTCTTCAGACCAAAACTTTTTTTTTAAGATTTATTCATTTTTTAAAAAGATTTATTTATTTATTTGATAGCCAGAGTTACACAGAGAGAAGGAGAGGCAGAGAGAGAGAGAGGTCTTCCATCCACTGGTTCACTCCCCAATTGGCTGCAAAGGCCAGAGCTGTGCCAACCCAAAACCAGGAGTCAGGAGCTTCCTCCAGGTCTCCCATGCAGGTGCAGGGGCCCAAGGACTTGGGCCATCATTTACTGCTTTCCCAGGCCATAGCAGAGAGCTGGATCGCAAGAGGAGCAGCCAGGACTTGAATTCGAAGCCATATGGATGCCGGCACTGCAAGCGGCGGTCTTACCCGCTATGTCACAGTGCCAGGCCCCAAGATTTGTTCATTTAAAAGGCGGGGTTGGGGGGTGGGGAGAGAGAGAGCGAGAGAGAGAGAAAGGGAAGGTGTGAATGAGAGAGAGAGAGTGTGTGTGTGTGAGTGAAGAGAGAGCACTGTATCTTCCATCCACTGGTTCATTCCCCAAATGGCTGTAAAAGCCAGGTCTGGGCCAGGCCACAATCAGGAGCCAAGGACTTCATTCAGGTCTCCCACCTGGGTGGCAGGGAGAAGACTCATAGCTTGGTGTGATGCATTATATAACCTTTTCTCCATCCTGTGTCTAGCCTTCCATGCTTCCCAAACACCCCACCCACCCCATTGCATTAACTTGAGGGGAGTCCACAGTGACAGGTTGTCAGGTATTTGGACCATGTATTTGGACCACCCATGTATTTGGACCACCATCTTCTGCTGCTTTCTTGGGCACATCAGCAGGAAGCTGATTGGAAACAGAATAGCCAGGACTGGAACCTGCACTCTGATATGGGGTGCCAGCATCTTAAGTGGTGGCTTTACCCACTCTGCCACCACATTGCTCCCTAAAAAAACTTTCTTGTCTATCTGATTTTCCACTGTGTCCAAATTTTGTGGCAGTATTTGAAAAGAACAGGAGGGGCCAGTGCTGTGGCAAACGGTTAAAGCCGCTGCCTGCAGTGCCTGCATCCCATATGGGCACCAGTTTGAGACCTGGCTGCTCTACTTTTGACCCAGCTCTCTGCTATGGCCTGGGAAAGCAGTAGATGGCCCAAGTCCTTGGGCCCCTGCACCCGTGTGGGAGACCCAGAAGAAGCTCCTGGCTCCTGGCTTCAGATTGGCTCAGGTCCAGCCATTGCAGCCATCTGGGGAGTGAACCAGATGGAAGACCTCTCTCTCTCTGCCTCTCCTTCTCTCTCAGTGTAACTCTGCCTTTCAAATAAATAAACAAATCTTTTTTTTTAAAGGACTATCAAATTTATTTTAAAAAAATAAATAATTCCTTTTGTATCTTTCCAAGTCCTATACCTAGATACAAATAGGTATTAAATGCCTTAATGCCCATCTGGTGAGTTGGGCACATCCTTTGAGAAATAACTCCTATTGAAATGGCCATTTCATCAAGCGAAACAAGGGGAGTGCTGAGTTGTCTGGTGCATAGATTTTTTTTTATAAAGATTTATTTATTTATTTGAAAGTCAGAGTTACACAGAGAGAAGAGAGGTAGAGACAGAGGTCTTCCATCCGCTGCTTCACTCCCCAGATGGCCGCAACAGCCGGAGCTGAGCTGATCCGAAGCCAGGAGCCAGGAGCTTCTTCCAGGTCTCCCACCTGAGTGCAGGGGCCCAAGGACTTGGGCCATCATTTACTGCTTTCTCAGGCCATAGCAGAGAGCTGGATCGGAAGAGGAGCAGCCAGGACTAGAACCGGTGCCCATATGGGATGCCGGTGCTTCAGGCCAGGGCTTTAACCTGCTGCACCACAGAGCTGGCCCCTGGTGCATAGAATAATCAGACCATGCAAACATGGCCAGGAGGTTGGCTGAGGGAAGGAGAGGGAAGGGGCTTGAGATAGAGGCAGGCTGAGGCGCTCAAAGAGAATATTCAACAAGATAATCATAAGGTATTGATGGGGGAAGTTTGGCACAACTCATCCCATTTAGTGAATGCCTTAGAAAAAATCAGCCTCCATGTTGCTCTTGGGATACTAATGACAGAGTACTGGACAAGCCACCCCCAAAACAGCACCTTGGCATTTGGGAAAACAGCAGAAGCAGGAAAGCCACTCTCATTTCCTGAAGAAGCCATAGGCCCTCTTTTAAGAGGTGCCCACCCTAGGCCCAGAGGGAAGGCATAGCCTCATCTCTGAAGTCCCAGGGACACAGAAGAGAATCCAGGCAGGCCTTCCCCAGTTTGTTATCACCAGAGCCTTCCCTCTTAGTCCCAGGATACCTCCGCATAACCATCCATTCTTCATTAAACCTAAGCATAAAAATGCACAACTTTACCTGGGGGCCGGCGCCATGGCTCACTAGGTTAATCCTCTGCCTGTGGCGCCAGCATGCCATATGGGCACCGGATTCTGTCCCGGTTGCTCCTCTTCCAGTCCAGCTCTCTGCTGTGGCCCAGGAGGGCAGTGGAGGATGGCCCAAGTGCTTGGGCCCTGCACCCGCATGGGAGACCAGGAGGAAGCACCTGGCTCCTGGCTTCGGATCGGCACAGCACTGGTCGTGGTGGCCATTTGAGGGGTGAACCAATGGAAGGAAGACCTTTCTCTCTATCTCTCTCTCTCTCACTGTCTGTAACTGTACAGAAAGAAAGAAAGAAAAAAAGAAAGAAAGAAAGAAAATAAACCTAATTATAAAAATGCACAACTTGGCCTGTTTCTTTGAGTCTACATTTCCGAAGGCTCCCATGTTGAGTGAAACTTATAAAAAATGTATGTTTTCCCCTGCTAGTCTTCTGTTAGGGGTCTCAGCCATGAACGTAGCAATGGGCGATGGTAGGTGATGAAAGAAATCATTTCCTCCCCAAACATTTCTGCTCTCAAACTCACACGCGGTCCTCTTCCTCCCTTCTCTGTGGAGCAGAGAACAGGTTGCACATTACTTAAGCAAGTTGCAGAAGCTTAGTCACTTTTACTTTTAATAGATGCAGCAGTTGGTGTGACTGTTGTGCTCATATTATGGCAGTCACCAAAGGGACTGACACCTGACAGAACCCTCACTGTGGACTCCCCTCAAGTTAATGCAACGGGGTGGGGTGGGGTGTTTGGGAAGCACGGAAGGCTAGACACAGGATGGAGAAAAGGTTATATAATGCATCACACCAAGCTATGAGTCTTCTTAGCTTCCAATTTTACACTTGCCATCTGTTGATATAAATTATTCCACCTCAGTGAGGTGTTCAAAAAAGGTATTCATTTTCTCCTTTAATTTTAATTTCATGTGCAGTAAATTTCCTCTGTAATTAGACAGTTTTTCCTACCAGGTGAAACGTTAGTTTGCATATTGGACTTCCCATGATACATTGGTAATTCTTTTTCTTTCTTTCTTTTTTTTTAAAAGATTTATTTATTTATTTGAAGGGCAGAGTTACAGAGAGGGAGAGACAGAGAGGTCTTCCCATCCACTGGTTCACTCCCCAGATGGTCGCAACAGTCAGAGCTACGCCAATCCAAAGCCAGGAGCGAAGAGCTTCTTCCAGGTCTCCCATGCGGGTGCAGGGGCCAAAGACTTGGGCCATCTTCTACTGCTTTCCCAGGCCATAGCAGAGAGCTGGATCAGAAGTGGAGCAGCCAGGACTCTAATTGGTGCCCATATAGGATGCCAACACTGCAGGTGGCTTTACCCACTATGCCACAGTGCTGGCCCCATCTTTTTTTAAAATATTTATTTTATTTATTTGAAAAGCAGAGTTACAGAGAGGAAGAAACATACACACACACACACACACACACACACACACAGAGTGAGCGAGAGAGATAGAGAAAATCTTGCACTCACTGGTTCATTCCCCAAATGGCCACAATGACCAGGGCTGGGCCAGGCCAAAACCAGGAGCCAGGAGCTTTTTCCGGTTCTCCCCCATGGGTACAGGAGCCCAAGTACTTGAGCCATCTTCTGCTGCTTTCTCAGGTGCATTAGAGAGGAACTGGATGGGAAGTGGAGTAGCTGGGACTTGAACTGGTGCCATATGGGAAGCCAGCATTGCAGGCGGCAGCTTAACTTGCTATTGTACACTTCGGCCACCATTGGTAGTTTTTAGGACAACTCCCAAGTTAATGTACTCAAGAGAAAGGGAACGGCTGTATTTTGAATATACGTGCAGAGAATTCCAACTTTTCTATGATTCGCTCAACTTCTGCCAGCCAGTTATAGGAACAGTGGATTATACCCTGGGCAAAAGCACTGTATAGCCCTGTGCTGGGGGTCATGTGCAAGCTGCATGTGATAATCAGCCAGGCCTTATCTGTCCCTTATCATGAGTGGAACCACCAAGTACATGAGCACATTTCTATCACCTAAATGGATGTTAGGAACTCGAGGCTGGATGTTGTCTAGCAGCTTCACCGTGCTGTTATGAAAAGCCCTATACCTGGGGCTGGCGTTCATGCAGCAAAGACTGTGCTTGGGACACCACATTCCCTAAAGGAAGGCCTGGGTTTGAGTCCCAGCGCCACTTCTGACTCCAGCTTCCTGCTAATGTGCACCTGGGAGGCAGCGGGTGGTGACTCAAGTGTTTGGATTCCTGCCACTCACGTAGGAGATCCAGACTGAGTTCCAGGCTCTTGGCTTCAGCCTGTCCCAGCCCTGGATGTTGTGGACATTTGGAAAATCTGTCTCCCTGTCTCACTCTGTTTCTCTTTCAAATAAACAACTGAAAAACGATCGTCCCTGACTCTTGGCTAACTTGTGGTCTCATGTCCTCCCAGTCAGAGGACATCTACAGGGCATCATCCGATGTCTCCATATCCATTTCTCTGCCTGATGTGGGTGACGAACATATGCAAAAGCACTGCCTCCCGCCCTTCACTGGCCCTGCTCCCTGCTCTCCCCTAGTCCAGGCAAGAGCACAGCACATATATAAGTGGAGGGAGGAGTGAAGGGTGACCGAGGAGAAAGTCAGTAATTGAGGAAAACGCCATTGAACAAGTTACTTTAGAATCTCTCCAGGAGCTCATAGCTGGCATTTTTCTCATCACTTTGTATTGATTCCAGCTAATACCACATCCATGGCAGAGGTTCCCATGGCCCTGCATATGCAGGAATCTTAAATGCCGATCTCCTGCCTCAATTATACAAAACCATGTATAATACAGAAATCCACAAATTACAGGCCCTCAAAAAAATAGTCTGGAATGTTCCAGTAGTTAAAAGCATGCCCCTACAGAAGCTCAGCTCAGCTCAGCTTTGGGCTGCTGACACGTGCAAGGGTCTGTTGTGTCCCTACTGTGTTGACCAAGGGATGGACCTGGTCAAACCACGTGAGATAAAACTGTAAACATTATTAAGACTCCTAACTTACCTGCAGACTGCAAAGAACCTAGCTTATTGTGAGGGCTATCACAGCATCTAATTTGCACACAGTGGAAGGTGCTAAGCTTTTTCTTCACTTGTGTTAAACACTGTAGGCAGTCAACTCTGGTTGGAATAATGGAAATTTAAATGTTTCCAAAATTATGGAGTTATATCCTCAGTTCTTATGGGCAAAATCTCTGGACACACATGCCAATTGCCCACAGAACTGGAGCTCTTTTGGGAGGACAGGTCCATGGCCCACCAGAGCTGTCCTTTCTTTAGTATTAAGGGTTGTGTCATTGTGATCTACTGACTACAAATGACTGATTGCTGAAATGTGATCTCCATTAACTCAAGTCCGTCTCTCCTGGTTTTATTGACATATTTTTTTTTATTTATTTGAGAGGTATAGAGAGACAGAGCCTTGGCTGCTGGTTCACCTCCCAATTACCCACAATGTCTGGGAGGGGTTTGAGCCAGGAGCCAGGAACTCAATGCAGCCTCCCATGTGGGTGGCAGGAACCCACTTACTGCCTCTCAGAGTACATACCGGCAGGAAGCTGGAGTCAGGAGCCAGAGCCAGGCATTAAACCCCGACAGACTAGGGGTGGTGCTCTGGCATAGCAGGTGAAGCTACTGCCTGCAGTGCCGGCATCCCAAATGGGCAGCTGGTTCAAGTCCCGGCTGCTCCAGTTCCGATCCAGCTCTCTGCTATGGCCTGGGAAAGCAGTGAAGATGGCCCAAGTCCTTGGGCCCCTGCACCTGTGTGGGAGACCTGGAGGAAGCTCCTGGCTCCTGGCTTCGGATTGGTGCAGCTCTGGTCATTGTGGCCAACTGGTGAGTGAACCATCGGATGGAAGACCTCTCTCTCTCTCTGCCTCTACCTCTGTAACTCTGCCTTTCAAATAAATAAGTAAATCTTAAAAACAAAAAACAAAAAACAAACAAAAAAAAAACACACACACACACCCAACAACAAAAAACTAGACACGCTGACATGTGACACAGGTGTCTGTTACTGCTAGGCCAAATGCCAGTGCCTCCCCATCCCCTGCCCCATTTTATTCCACTTTACTAAATATTCAGACTGCCAACCCACGTCACTCTACATGTGGGCACATACGTGTACCTTCAAAGGATGCTGTTATGAGTGTTTTTTTTTTTTTCTCAAGTTGCTTGAGGTATATTGTTGTTGTTCTTGCAACTTGACTGCATTTGTCACCCTTGCCAGTTTATAGTTAGTAATTGGCTAACCCTGCTGTTTGGAATCTAGTGATTTCACTAGGTTTTAAGAAAAATTCCCAGTGATTCAAGGATGAGTCATTCCCATACCTATTGCTAAGCAGATACACATGTACTAACAAGAACCATCAACTTGTTTATGATATTTCAGGAGTGACATGCTGCCTGTGAAGATGCTGTTCTCTGGAGCTGACCCCCCCCCCCCCCGCCCCTTTTAAAGATTTATTTATTTGAAAGTCAGCTGCTTCACTCTCCAGATGGCCACAATAGCCAGGTCTAGGGCACACCGAAGCCTGGAGCTTCAAGTCTCCCACACGGGTAGCAGGGACCCAAGCGCTTGGGCCATCTTCTGCTGCTTTTCCCAGGCCATAGCAGGGAGCTGGATCAGAGAGGTGGTGTAGCCAGGACTGGAACTGGCACCCATATGGGATGCTGGCATTGCAGGTGGTGGGTTTACCTTCTACACAACACTGCCCCTCTAGATCCCACTTTCGTTTGCCACTCTCAGTGCTCGTCTTACTTGACCAGTAACAGGCAAAACTGCTGGCTGCTTCCTTTCCGAAGACATTTTTCTCACTTACCCTCCAAGTCCTTAATTATCTTTGCAGATTCCTCGTATCAATTCACCTCGGTGTTGGTGGGCTCTGAGCCTGTACATTCTCTAAGTGATCTCACCCAGTTTTATGGTTTTTCAATAACATGTATTGAGATCTTTCCATGATCTTTATTGAGTTCTCTGGTTAGACTTTGTTCTGTTCCAGGCTCAAAATCCAGCCACCTACCCAGTACACTTGAACAGACAATCAGCATCTCAGATTTAAACACCAGAACCGAACTATTGATTTCCCACCATCAGTCTTTCCAACTCAATGTTGATTCCTTTCTTCCACTTAGGCCAAAACACTTGGCATTGCACTTAAACCTGTTCTTTCACCCATTAGCACATCCTGTTGCCTCTATCTCCGTTCCAAGCACCTCCACTAATACCACCTTCAGCCAGCCACTTTTAATCTCTCACCTAAACAAATCTCATTATGTGCTTAATCATTTTGTGCTTTCTCCCTGCCATCCAATGATCCCTGAAAATTTAAGTCTGATTGTATCAATTTCCTGCATGATCTTCTTTCCCTGTGGACTCATTTCTCCACAACTCTTTTTGCCCTGGAGTTAGCACAGCAGCCCCCTCATTCCCAGAATGTATCACATACACTCCAGTTCCAGTCTGCATTTGCTCTTCTCTTGGTCTGGCCTGGACTGCCCACCCCCCGACCTGCCCAACATAACACACATCACTTAATTCCACACTTCAAGTTTGTATTATCACATTAGAAAGTTCTCTTGAAAGGTACTTGTTATTCTTGCCCCAAATCTCACAATAACGAAGACCCAAAGCTACCTGGGAATGGTGTTCAGCTCAGCAGTTAAGACACGGCTTTTGAACACCAGCAGCCCTTATTAGAGTCCTGCCTGCACCACCAACTCCAGCTTTCAGCTGAACCACATCCTGTTAGGCAGCAGGTGATGGCTCATTACTTGGATCCCTGCCAGCCATGTGGCAGAACCTGCTCTTGGCTTCAGCCTGGCCCAGCTCCAACTATTGTAGGCACTTGGGGAAGTGAACCAGTAGGCAGAAGTGCTGCCTTTCAAAAAAATGGTTAAAAAAAAAAAAAAAAAAAAAAAAAAAAAAAAAAAAGCTACCTGGAGCAGCACTGGCATCCAATTTCCTGCTAAACTACCTGGGAAAGCAGCTGAGGATGGCCTAAGTGCTTGGGTTCATGCATCCACGTGAGACATGAGGCTCTTGGCTCGTGGCTTCAGCATGGCCCAGCCCTTGATGTTGTGGCCACTTGGGGAGTGAACCAGCAGATGGAAGCTTTTACAAAAAGACAACTACTTATTCAGTTTTACTATGAAATAAATAGGGAGACTTGGTCACTTGTGGATTAGACATGAAAACGCCATGTACTATGATTGGACCTGGATTCTGGAGAAGACTACAGCAAATAAAATCATTTTAACAACTGCTGAAACTGTTTTGTAAACAGGTTGGGGCAGAGCCAGAGTCATCTCCCCACGAAGCCTTGCTCTACTCCTACCTTTTCAATTGGCTTTCAGTTTACAACAAAACCCAGTCAGGTCATGTTCATAGCACTGACCACTACCCGAGAATTCCCTTCCTGCTACTTTTCACATCAGAAAGGCACTTTCTTGATTTTAATGTCAGACATCAGAATGCTTGAAACTACTTGACTGGTTTCCAGTATCTGGGTTCACTTCTCTCAGTCAAGATTAACCAAGTTAGTGTCTTCCTCAGGCTCAGAACCACAGAGGTCACTATTCAGAACCCCTGACCAGCACATCACCAGATTCACTGGCCCCAATAAAGTTACTGGTTTGCCTTTAAGCTTCTGAAGGTGTAATTGCAAGCAGGAGTGGTAAGGAATAGGTTTAAAAAAAAATTTTTTTTTTGACAGGCAGAGTGGACAGCAAGAGAGAGAAAGGTCTTCCTTTGCCATTGGTTCACCCTCCAATGGCTGCTGTGGCGGGCGCACCGTGCTGATCCGATGGCAGGAGCCAGGTACTTCTCCTGGTCTCCCATGGGGTGCAGGACCCAAGCACTTGGGCCATCCTCCACTGCACTCCCGGGCCACAGCAGAGAGCTGGCCTGGAAGAGGGGCAACCGGGACAGAATCCAGTGCCCCAACCAGGACTAGAACCCGGTGTGCCAGCACCGCAAGGCGGAGGATTAGCCTAGTGAGCCGGGGCGCCAGCCAGGAATAGGTTTAAATTCTCCTGTTTTCCACCTGCATCCCTCTATGAGCTCTTTGCAGACACAACCAGGAGGCCCAAGGACACTTTAGTCCATTTGGAGTGGAGACCTCAGCAGTAGTTGCTGCTGCAGGCTCTGACAGAGCATGATTAGGCCATTTCCTCTGGATCTACCAGCAGGCCCACATTCCAACTACCTTCTTAAAGCAGGGGCTGGCAAAACTGCATGACAGGCCACATGGTTATCTTAGAACTTACAGGCCCAACTGCCACTCAGCCCTGCTCTTGCAAGGTATAGAGCACCTTGTCACCTGCTCAACAAGCACGCCAGTGCTCCACAACAGGATACGAATTCCAATTCCAACTCCTCTAAGGGGTCTTTCTCATTGGCACAAAGCAGGTGCAGGACAGGCCAGTGTGCCAACCTGTCCCTAGTTTCCAGGGAGTTCTGACATTCACTCCATGATACTTGGTTCATTGTCAAATAAGCTCAGACAATACTTTGCTTTCAACTCAATCAGTCTCTCTTTATTCTTTTGGTAATCTCTTCCAGTTAGCTACTTCCGTTGTAGGTGATGAAATGTGTTAAGGCTCCACTTCAAATGTTGGCACTGCTATGAGCATGGTTTTTCCCTTTACTGTAATTCAGAATTTAACTTTGGATTCTCAGTTTATATTCCAGTCCCAGCAGTTTTCACTGTAGAAGTTATCTGAAGACAGTCTTATGCTTTCTAGTAGTTGTCTACAAACCAGGCTTTAGCTTCTCCAGGAACACACTACAGGATGGATTTAGCTTAAATGTACATTAAACTAATAGGCATTCTCTCAAATGAATTTAAATGCATTTTATTTTTAGACAACCTACATGACAATGTTTTTTGCCTTAAAAACAATGCCTCCACTTGAAGTAAATCATGGTCAAAATAAGTGAGGAGCTCAAGATAACATCAGTCCCACTTCCTGTAAATCCTGGTGTTGTGTGGATGACAAGCAGCAGCCAGTTACGATGAGCAGTGATAGATCCAAATTGCCAACTTTGTTACTGAAGAAAAAAAAAAAAAATTACATCAACACTCTCCAAGCAACATTTCTAGGCTACAAATGTATTCCCCAATTCAATCTGGGCTGCCACAAAGACAGACAGAAAGCGCAGGGATTTTTCTTTGGCATCCTAGTGCAAACCAAAAGAACAACAGCAGACTGTTCAAGGTCTATCAGTGGATGCAGAACATCCTCACCAAAGCAGAGGTAACATTTTCCAGAGAAGTTCCCAAGTCCCACTCACACCGCGTTCTACCAACAAAAACTCCGGTTACTATCTGAATAACCTTCCCTTTGGCAAGTCATCTTGCCCTAATCTTGTTTAACACAGCTTTAAGTCTCTGAAATCCAGGACAAAGAATGCTTTTGTTTCTGTACAGCTTTAAACAGTGCCCTGTGTTTACTAATGCAATTTGCCTATCAGTTCAACAGTCAGCTCCAACTGTATTTACTAAAAGCTAACAATCTCCTAAAAGTTTTCAATGATTAGCTACCAAGGTGAAAGACTTGAGACTCACCCAGGCATGGCAAAGGGTGAGCATAGAATGAGAATGAGGCCATTATCTATGGGAAGATCAACGTAGAGGCTTCTCTGCTCACCAGCTGTTAAATTGCGGAATGCCTCATACACTAAACTTCCTAGAGAATCAAGATTCTAAGCCCTTTTAAATACTGTTATCTTTTACATGTGAACATCATCTTTTTTAGAGCCCACCCCAGAAGAAAATGGATCACATTTTAAAGAGAAAACTGTAGAATCTATGGCAACCATCTCTGTGGCATTAGACAGTGAGACTCACACCCAAAGTAACTCCATTTTTATATCATTTAATCCCAACCCACTTCCTCATACTTACACATTTTTCCATCTCTAAACCATCCTTAAAGAAAATCATAAACGGGGTCACACCATCCTCACGGTAGTCCAGCAGAGCAACCATGCCATCTGGATTCATGTTTTCACCAATATAGAACTTGAGAAACAAACAAGTACCCAGAATTAGACCACTGCATACAAACATGTATCCTATCCAATAAACTACAACGCAACAAAGGATGATTCAGAATACTACAAAATCAAATTTTTGCAACCAGAAGCTGATGCCTAGAAATGCTCATTAATCACAAACATCTGTTCACTTGACTAAAGCACAAATGCTGACCACAGTAAGAGTACAGAGCAATCAAAAACACTTTAGCATTTCTGGAAATCTACTTTCTCAGCCCTACATGCACAATTCCAAAACCTACAAGCCAATTGACATAACCAAACACAGGGAACACAATACTGACAACAAAGTATTATCACATAGGGAAACTATCTCACAGCCAATAGATGTATGACAGCTGGAAAATTAAGAGCCCAGCTGTGGTTTTTTTTTTTTTAATGAAAGTAGAGGGAAGTCACTTAAGTCTTAAAAAGAAAAAAAAAGTACCAACACAATGGAACTGTAAAGAGAAAAGTTGGAAGACTTAAGAGGTTAGGAAGCAATCCAAGAGAAATGTAATCTGGGAAAACAAAGCAAGGTGGGTGGTGGTAGGCTTTTCAATCAGTAGATGGGATCTGAAGACAAAGCACAGATGGACTGCTGCTCCCTGATCCTATGAAGCTAAATTTAACCAGCTCAAAGCCACAACTTCGCTGTTACAGATCAATGAAGTCATTTTTTGTTCTTGCAGTTAAAACCATAAATTATTCGATCCCAATATTTCAAGATGTTTACCTGGTAGTTTTTGAAATTAGCAAGGATGTGCTTGATTTGTTCTGCAGCCCCTGTCATAAAAGGTTTTACTCTCTCTGGTCTCTGTTCTTCAAGTTTGCCTTTGATTCTGGAACAACATTTTATTTACGTGTTATTTTTTAAAAAAAAGTAAATTCAGACCATAACAAAAGAAAAGAGCAAAGTAACATGGGAAGATTCAGTTATCACTAGGCTATAGACAGGGTCTTCCGTGAATATTTACAATTCTGAATTTCACGCTTACTAGTTCCAAAGCACTACTCCAGTATGCTCACATTGCTCAGAAGGTAGCAAAAAGCAAAGCCCCCACTAGGGTCTTTCACCAAGTCTGTCTACTGTTAAAGGAGCTCAAGCCAGCCCATCCCTAAATCCTTTTAAGAGTCCACACATGAGCTGTGCGTTGCTGGGACCACTTACGATTTCATGTAATCTTTGATGTACTTCTTGTAGGCTTCTTTTGTGAAGCTGGTTTCCTGCAGGTGATGGTTCATGACAATATCAACACCAGTGATCACTGTGCTTTCGGTACCTTCGCCCTCCGGGCCTTCGGCGGAGGCATTCCCACCGATGAGCGAATCATCAATGTTACCCTCTGTCCTACTGACCATCTGCATTAAGAAAAAGCAGTTAAGCTGGGAAGGGCGGAAACACTTCCTGACTCCACCACCCATCTCAACAAACGTTCCTAGATCTCAGGGAAAACCACGCGCGCACTGGGAGAGAAGTCACCCATGACCCTTGCTATCCAACTCAGCAAGCACTCATGGGTCTGTTGACTACAACGAAAACGGAGTCCTTTACAAGCAAAGGGAAGAGGTGTCCAGTTGTGGACTCACGCGTTGAGAAGCAGGAAAGGCCAAAGTCCGAGGGCTTGGCACTGCCAAAGCAGAGACCTGTCCCGGACGGCCAGGGAGGAGGATGGGCGCCGAGGCAGCGGACCTATTTACAGGCTCAGCTCCGCCTCCACTTTTCTAGAAAAACCCAAGCCCGGAAAGAGCGTCTCCTCCGCCAGGAGGCGGCGGGGAGGATTGCACAACCTCGGGAGGGGGTGCGGCGGAAACCCGAGCCCGCCCGGCCTCGCCTCCCCCGCGCGGCGGCCCGAGCGACTCACCTTCCCCTCCACCTCCAGGCACAGTCCGCCCGCGATCTCCCGGATCTTGTAGATGTCGGAGAACATCTCATCGTCTGCGCGGGGACAGAGACGCGCCCGTCACACCGCGCCCGGCGCCATTTCCCGCGCCGGCTGCCGCACGCGGCCCCCGCCCCTCCCCGGGCGCGTGTCCCAGGCACCGACCCTCCTCGCTTCGGGAAAAGCCGCCGGCGTCGCCTGGGCCCGCGGCGGCGTCCGCCCCCACCCGCACCCAAGCCGTGTGCGGCACAAGGGGGTAGTGCAGTCAAAACTCACGGCTGATGAGGTCCCGGTAGATAATCATGATGGCGGCTGGTAGGAGACGACAGCGGCGGCGCTAGCTTGGCAGGAGCCCGGAGCTCAGAGCGAGCGCGGTGCAGCCGGAGCGGCCCTCGGGGGTAGGGGGGAGCGGGCGGAAAAGGCCGACTCAGCCGCTCCCCAACCTCATATAGAGGGCACGTCCTTCTACGTCATCGCCCGCTGCGCTCCCGGAAGCGCCGCAAGCAGTGACGTGGCACGCAGAGCGGCGCGGGGGCGGGGCCACGGCTAGGCCTGGTCGGGGCGGAGAAACGCGGACATCCGGGTACTTGGCTGGGAGCCGGGATGCCGTCTGTGTTCGGCGGGTACGCGAGGGCTGGGACACGGGAGTGTGCGGGATGGGGAGGGGCGGGTTGGCGGGGGCTCGAGGAGCGGTCTTCCGCCCTCGGCTAGGGAGAGTGGGAGAAGTGAGGGCTCTGCGCCTCCCTACCCTGCCCTGCGGGGCGGCCTGGGGGCAGCTTACGTGAACTCTCGTCAAGCTTCCGCCCCACCCAAGTTCCCTCCCTTTTCTGGGAGCGAACATGTCAACAGAGGGAGGGACCTGCGTTTACGGAAGGAGGGGCTCTGACCCCTGGAGGCGACCCCAGCGCCGTCTGGGTGCTTGTCTAACTCCCGTGCTCTCCGAGAACTTCCCGGCTTTGCCCCACAGCGGTCCCGTCTGGGGTTCTCGGGCGCCTTTGTCCGGGTGGGGGACCCAGGACGGCCCGCCCGGCCCCCCGGGGAATAATCGTGGCGGGCGCCCAGTGTGGGAGAAGGGACCTCGCGAGGGAAGCAGGTGGCGCGGAAGCTTGCCCGGCTCTCCCGTCTGTTTCAGTTTGGTCCGGAATTAGAAAGCTTAGGGTGTCGTGTTTGTGGCAGACCGCCAAAGAGCTCTTCCCTTTTGTTTTGCACTTGGTATTGAAGTGTGGCCTTTGTTTGCAAGAAAAGGGTATGTTGTCCCTTTAGTATGACGTTGAAATTTTATCCCTGGTGCTAGGGGGTTAAACAAACCAAAATAGCGAGTGTCCCCCAAACCCAGCTAGCCTTTGAAGGGCTGGAAAGTCAATTATTAGGGACTTAGCCCTTTCTAGGAGCATCTTTTCTTTTGAAGGCATAGATGTAGGCCAGGAACAAATCTTTAAGTTTGTGGGAATTTTCCTGTCGCGGGCTGCGCGGGTCCTCTCATGGTTTTCTGAGACCCAAAAGTTGGGAAGTTCTTGGTTTCCAGGAGGCCACATCCAGCGGCCTTAAGACAGTCACCGTGCCACAAAATGAATATATTGAATTACACCGTAAATGCTATAGGTATCGTTTGGATTACTATGAGAAAGAAAAGTCGAGCGGCTCATGAACGTTCAAAGAAAGCAAAAAAAGATGATTGATCTAAAGGCTAAACTCTACGTAAGCAGTGCCTAGCTGAGAAGACACAGATGAAAATGACTATGGGGGGTGGGGCAGGGAGGGCTGACACTGGTGTAGGAGGTTAAACCTCTGCCTGCAGCGCCTGCATCCCATGTGTGCACCGGTTCAAGTCCCAGCTGCTCCACTTCCGATCCAGCTCCCTGGTAATGAGCCTGGAAGATGGCCCAAGTGCTTGGGCCCCTGCACCTACATGGAAGACCTGGAAGAAGTTCCTGGCTCCTGGTTTCAGACCAGCCCAGCTCTGGCTGTTGTGGCCATCTAGGGAGTGAACGGGTGGATGGAAGAGCTCTCTTTGTTACTTCCCCTCTCTGTAACTCTGCCTTTCAAATAAATAAATAAACCTTTAAAAAAAGAATAAAAACCATTAATAGAAAAAAAAGACTATTAGATTCATGAACAGAGAAACACCAAAGGAATGATGAAAAGACTCTCATGGCAGCAGTCCCTGCCTATCTGTTGGACAGAGAGGAACAGTGTGAGTTAAGATTAAACAAAATCACACAATTATAACACACAATTATTCTTAGGTGTTTAAATTTTAACTGAAAAGTGATCCCTGTTAAATATAAGAGTGGGAATAAGAGAGGGAGGAGATGTATAATTTGGGACATGCTTAATCGGACTTGCCCCAGATGGTGGAGTTAGAAACGTGCCAGGGGATTCCAATACAATCCCATCAAGGTGGCATGTACCAATGCCATCTCACTATTCCAAGTGATCAATTTCAGTTCACAATTGATCACACTGATAGGTCTAAGAGTCAAAGGGATCACACAAGACTAGTGTGCTAATACTAACTGATAGAATCAAAAAGGGAGAGAACGATCCAACATGGGAAGCAGGATACACAGCAGACTCATAGAATGGCAGATGTCCTAAATAGCACTCTGGCCTCATAATCACCCCTTAAGGCATTCGGATATGGCTGAGGAGCCCATGAGAGTATTTTAGGCATGGAAAGCCAAGACACTCTGAAAAAAAAAGAAGACGACCTAAATGAAAGATCTCCGCAAGTGAGATCCCAGTGGAAAGAACGGGGCCATCAAAGAAGGAGGTACCTTTCTCTGAAGGGAGGAGAGAACTTCCACTTTGACTATGACCCTGTCGGAATAAGATCAAAGTCGTCAAACTCAAAAGGCTTCCATAGCCTTAGCAACTCATGACTAGAGCCTAGGGAGATTACTGACGCCATAAACATAGAGTGTCAAATTGTTAAGTCAACAACAGGAGTCACTGTGTACTTACTTCTCATGTGGGATCTGTCCTTAATGTGTTGTCCAATGTGAAGTAATGCTATAACTAGTACTGAAACAGTATTTTACACTTTGTGTTTCTGTGTGGGTGCAAACTGATGAAATCTTTACTTAATATATACTAAATTGATCTTCTGTATATAAAGATAATTGAAAATGAAAAAAAAAGATTAAACAAAATCATAACCAGAAAGTGGGGAAATGGGAAGTCCCTCTGCCTAAAGTTCTTGCCCAAGGAGAAACAGAAGTATTAAAAGTTATTCAAATAGGAAAAAGAAAAAAGAAGGGATGGTTACCAAAGTCTGCTTTGTTGAAGATGGCTGTATAAGAAAACCACCTGAATCTGAAAGATTCATTAAACCCATGGACTTCTGTTTCTGGAATTGAAAGCCACCTGCTGTCTGGCAATACTTAGTGTAAAGCAGAATCCATCATGTCCATTATATACAACTTCGAGTATAACCATCTTTGAGGTGAATGTCAGTGACTTGGGCCTTGTGACACAAGGAGGTATATGCCCAAGTCACCAGCAGTCCTGAAAATGATGGTTGCATGAATTCGGTCTTAAGCAGTTTTCATTTAAGTAATTTCTAATCATTATTGAAAACTACAAGCTAAATGGGGAAACCATCATAACAGTGATGTTTCTGAACACTACCAGCCTTACATACCTACTGTCATCAAGAGAACTTTTTATTAAGCAGTAAAAAACGTTAAAATGATTCTACTTTTTAAAAAGCTCATGGAACAATAGAATAAAAGTTGTTTATTTTAGTGCAGAAAGTTTTGAAATCCACATATATATATATGAGAGGGTCTTCAAAGAGTTAATGAAACTCTGTATTATGAAAAACATAAGTTTTTTTGCACCAAAATAAATTTAATTAAAAAATTCCATTTTCCATGAGAAGTACCCTCGTATTTTGTATTTAACTGTGTCCCTAACACTGAAATTAGCACGGAGGTTCCAATCGTGAACAAGTTAGAGCTAGTGCTATTGGTAAAATTCGTCATTCTAGTAAGTCAAAAGAATTAGGGATTTACTTAATTTTTTATAAATCCCACAATAAAGCATTCAGCAGAGTAAGAACAACTCTTGTGAAATAGCAGGATGCAGGAGAGTGATTGCCTTGATGAGGAAGTCAAAATGGTGAAGAGCCAAGAAATGGGACCCCCTGGAACATGGGTTCTGGGGCCTCCCTGGACACCTGGAGGACACTGGGCAATTGGGAGAAAGCAAAATGGGTAAAAGTGTTACAGGTAAGGAGATGGGGGTCAGAAAAATAGCAGGAAATATCAGCACATCCTTCCCTAGGTTTGTCTCTAAAATCCCTATGGCCTGCAACCTAAAATCACTGCTGTAGCAGATCTCTCACCCACCTGCTGCCAGTAGAAATCTCTAACGTGCTGCTGACTTCATTCAGCAATACTGTAGTATCATTTAGTATAGTATCATATTATTATAGTGTCATTCTAATAAAATTACCATGGGTGACCTTCCCACTCTCATCATGTACCTGACACTGTGACACTTTTGAGGCTCTCCAACGTTCAAATTAGGCAGTCACTAGATTCCTGGAAATCCTTGCCCTTTGCTGCAAAACTCCACTCAAAGCACCACACCCTTTGCCTCCGTGTCGTGTAGATGGATGCCCCCAAACCTTGTGGGTCGTGGGAGTCTCACCCTAGAGCATGCTGCCCTTCTTGAGTGTGTATTTTCACTTTGCTAATAAACCATACTCCTCTGCTAATATTTACATCGCGAATTGGAGACAAGAACCTGGACTCCTCAGTACCCCAGTGAAAGGGATCTGAAAACAACAGATACCTTGTGCCAAATGAGAGAGGAAGGGTCTCAGACCTCATGTTTCTAGATTGTGAGATTATTATCCCAGGCAGATTACAGTTTAATTCTTTTCCTGAGCTCTAACATTTTCAGATAATTCAGAAAAACTCATGCCATATCCTCAAAAGTTTGTTACTCTTTTAACACCTCTCCAGTTTTGTAACCAAAGAAAAAAGAATTTTTTCCCCAAATTTTACAAAAACAGTAGCCACTGTGAAAAAGAATAGAGGTCAGAGTCAAGCCACCTTATGTTGAAATCTTGGCTTTTCCCGTTGCTAGTCCTGTGACCTTGAGAAGGTCAGCCTTCCTGAAACCAGGTAGAAATGGCATTTTTTTTAATTAAAAATTTTATGAATCAAATGACAAGGAGATTTCCAGCATCCTCAATAGGTAATTGTCAATATTGGTGGAATTTAATGCATAATTCTTTGTAAATTTTATTACTCCTGAAGATATTTCTGAAACTATTAACACTCTGTTGCTTGGAAGTATTTTGGGGTTTAGTTGATATTTGTTGTGTTAAAGACAATTCTATTTCATCACAACACTAATAGTGGATCGCTGAAAGAATTCAGCTTGTGTCCTACTGAGATCTATCTCAGGTTCATAGTTGATGGCCCATGGCAACTCAGTGACTAGACATAAAAAATTAAGGAAAACTGAAATTCCTTAAAACTCATCCTGTAGCCTACAAAATCTGTGCCATAACTTGAAAATATCTGTTTAACACCAGGAATGCAGCTAGATGGGGGATACAGGGGCTCCGTCACTAATTGCAAGCCACAGAGGAATGTCAAGGATTTTTACCTTTGTCCAAGTTGAGTAGCTGTTATTTTGGAATCATTAAAACTTTTTCTGTTTTTTTTTTTAATATTTATTTTATTTGAAAGAGTTAGAAGAGACATCTTCCATCCACTGGTTCACTTCCCAGTAGCCACAACAGGTGGGGCGAGGCCAAGCTGAAGCCAAGAGTCAAGAGCTTCTTTCAGGTCTCTCCCATGGGTGGCAGGGGCCCAAGCACTTGGGCCGTCCTCCGCTGCTTTCCCAGGCACATTAGCAGGGAGCTGGATTGGAAGTGGAGCAGCCAGGACACCAGCCGGGCCCATATGGGATGCCAGTGTTGCAGGTGGTGGCTGCCACAACACCCGCCCTGATCATTAAAATTTTTTGATAGCATTATTCCTTATGGTGATTTAAGCAGCAATTTCTAACTACATACAAGATTATCCTACATGTTCCCACTAAAGATGACTTGGTATCTTGTCCTAAAGGTACTGAGACAGAAAATGTCTTCTGGCTTCTTCACACAAGTCTTCACATGAGAAAGGCACCTTAATAGGGCTCACCATTTCATCACTTAGGAATTGATGACAACGGCTTAAACACACAGGGGTTTATTCTGTCATATAAAGAAACATGCTGCATTCCAGCTGTGGTCTCCCTTCTGAGGAGCTCTCCTAGGAGTCCCCCCCCCGAACTGTTACATTCGGGCACTTAGTTACAAAACAAGCAGCAAAACTGTCCTCTTCTAGCTCATTCTCCCTGGCTCATTGCCACCATGAAGTCAGAGTTTTGTTAGTAAGAATGTAGGCAGCTGAGAGTCCTTGCTGTAACTACAGTACAGAATCTGGTTCTTAGTGTGGGGCTGATCACTTTGCTCACTGGGGGTCAGGTTCAGAGAGACTGATTTCTGTTTACTAAACTTTTAAGAGATGGATTTATAAACCAGAATACCATTAACTTGTGATAAATTCTAGTTGGTTAGCTGCAGTATAGAAAGTAGGTTAGTCAAAATGTGCTTTCGTTGATAAAGAACTCAGGCAGAGGGGTTGGGATCTATTAAACATGTGCTGGTGATTCGGGTGAAACAGCCAAGCTGGACTGTTCCTGGTGTGTGGTCTGGACCCCTTCACTTTGACAAATGTTACTGAATTTTCACTGCTCTTTTTGGTCCCAGACTTTTTATAGCCTGTCACCAAATCATTGCTTTAGTCAGGTTACACGGCAGGATTCCTTCCTGTGGAAGAGAGCTGCCCTAAAAAGTTTTCTGCATGACAGAAGTGTTCTATATCTGCCCTGTCCAATATAGTAACCACTGGCCACGTGTGCTTATTAAGCACTTAAGCTGTGGCTGAGGTGACTGACTGTGGGCCTGAATGTTTACTTTTAGTTTAAATACCAATCGCTAGTGACTGTGCTGCACAGCACAGCTCTATAATGTGAACTCTCTGAGATAGGGAACTTTGATAACTGCTGAAAGTACCTCAGCAACTAGAACATTATTGAGCAACTAGAAGATTATTGAGCCAACTCAATAATCTTTTTAAAAGGATTTATTTATTTATCTGAAAGAGAGATCTGGTTCACTCCCGATATGACTGCAGTGGCCAAGGCTGGGGCAGGCCAAAGCTGGAGCCTGGTACTTCATTTGGTCTCCTCTATGGGTGACAAGGGGCCCAAACCCTTGGACCATCATCCACTGCTTTCTCAGGTGCTTTAGCAGGGAGCTAGATTGGAAGTGGAGCAGCCAGGACTCAGACTGGCACTCAGATATAGAATGCTGGCATTGAAAATGGGCTTAACCCACTGTGCCACAACACTGACCCCAATAATAATTTTAAAAATTACTTACTTATTTGAAAGACAAAGGGAAAGAACTCCCATCCCCTGATTCATTCCACAGTGCCTACAATGGCCAAAACCTGGAGCTGGAAATGCAGCCCAGGTCTCCTACCTGGATGGGAGGGACCTAGATGCTTCAGTTACCACCACGCCTTCACAGGTCTGCATAAGCAAGATGCTGGAGTCTGGAGCTGGAGGCGGGTATCAGTCAAACCCAGGGACTCCGATGTGGGACATGAGTGTCTGACCCACTGTCTTAACTGCTCAGCCCCGGCTAACTGTAGGTCCCAACAGTCAAGTTTTTCTTTTTTTTTTTAAAGATTTATTTATTTATTTGAAAGAGTTACACAGAGAGAGAGAGGTCCTCCATCTAATGGTTCACTCCCCAGTTGGTCACAACAGCCGGAGCTGCGCTGATCCAGGAGCCTCCTCTGGGTCTCCCACACGGGTGCGGGGGCCCAAGAACTTGGGCCATCCTCCACTGCCTTCCCAGGCCATAGCAGAGAGCTGGATTGGAAGTGGAGCAGCCGGGTCTCGAACCGGCGCCCATATGGGATGTTGGCACCCCAGGCTAGGGCATTAACCCACTGCGCCACAGCGCCGGCCCCTACAGCAATCAACTTTTGAAAGGTGAGCCAGCAGTGGGAGGGCTGTGTGGTGAGTAGAAAATTGCTGAAAGTCCCTCTATCCCTCTGAAAATGAAGCTACTTAATATCTATAGAAACAGAAGACATCAAGTTGGCGCCAATGTTGACTTTTCTCCATGGATCACTCCTGCCCACAATGTTTAAAATTGCAGTCCCTGGGGTGACCAGCACAGTAGGTTAAGGCACTGCCTGTGATGCCAGCATCCCATATTGGAGCCCTTGTTTGAGTCCTGGCTGCTCTGCTAGGTACGCTGTACCTAGGAAAGCAGTGGAAGTTTGCCCAAGTGCTAGGGGCCTGCTGCTACCTACATGGAGACCCAGATGGAGCTCCAGGCTCCTGGCTTTGGTTTGGCCTAGTCCTGCCTGTTGCAGTCATTTGGGAGAGTCAACAAACGATTGGAAGATTTTCTTTTTTTTTTTTTTTTTTTTTTTTTGACAGGCAGAGTGGACAGTGAGAGAGAGAGACAGAGAGAAAGGTCTTCCTTTGCCGTTGGTTTACCCTCCAATGGCCGCCGCAGCCGGCGCGCAGCGGCTGGCGCACCGCACTGATCCGATGGCAGGAGCCAGGAGCCAGGTGCTTTTCCTGGTCTCCCATGGGGTGCAGGGCCCAAGCACCTGGGCCATCCTCCACTGCACTCCTTGGCCACAGCAGAGAGCTGGCCTGGAAGAGGGGCAACCGGAACAGAATCCGGCACCCCGACCGGGACTAGAACCCGGTGTGTCGGCGCCACTAGGCGGAGGATTAGCCTAGTGAGCCGCGGCGCCAGCCGGAAGATTTTCTTTCTCTTTCTCTCTCCCCCTCTTCCTCTCTATCACTCTGCCTTTGAAGTAAAATAAATCTTTAAAAAAATAAATAAAACTGTAGTCCTTGGTTTCTTGGAAATCTGTTTTCTTCTTAATTTTTCTTTGTTTAAAAATGATTATTCATTTTCATCTGCTTCCAAGTCTGAGAGAGTAAAAAAGAGAGAGCACTGCTGACAGCAGCTGGGGCTGGGCCAGGCTGAAGCCAGTGTCAGGAATTCCGTGTGGGTCTCCTGTGGACCCGAGGAATCCTTGAGCCACCACCTGCTGACTCCCAAGATGTGTATTAGCAGGAAGCTGGATCTGAACCAGCACTTCAGGATGGGAGGCCAGGTCCCAAGTGATAGCTTAACCCATGAGGCCACACTGCCTGTCCTCCCTAATTTGTCTTTGTAGTACTTACTGACCCACTTATGATTCTTTTGACTTTATTGTCAGTCTCTCCTCAAGACAATGTAAGCGCCATGAGGTAGAGATGGTCTTTTTTGCTCACGGATGTATCCTCAGAGCCTGGAACAGTGCCTAGGAAGCAACCAGTGAGTCGTTATTGAATAAAGGATCTTCAGACCAAGTCTAATAATAGTAGTAATATGGTTTATTACTGAATTTTAGCATAGCAACTCCATGAGGTAATCATGTTTCTACAATCAGATTTTCAAAATTTCTTTATGACCTGCAACTTAAGGATTTTGTGTGTGTGTATGTGTGTTTGTGCAGTGCTATTGATTGAAAAGTAAAGGTGGAAGAGCAGCAGCCAGTGGCCAGAAGATCCTGGTGGAGTAAGTTAACCTACTACAGAGCTCTTCCCTTGGAGCAGGAAATGGGCTCTAAAACACTTTTTTAGGTTGAAAAATGCAAGATGCAGAACAGCACAACACGCACAGCGGCTTCCATTTACTTAGCACACAGACACACATAATTAAAACCATTACATTGCCATAGATACACGTGTGTGTTTGTAAAAGCAGACCCACGAGGCTAGAAGGCTATCCATACAGCTGATAACAGTGGTGACTCTAGGAGGCAGCTGTGGGGACAGGGGGCAGATCAAGGGAAACATGGCACTAATTGCAGTACTTGGTTGTTTACCCAGTAGTGTTTTCACATTTAATTTTTGAAATACTCTTTTTCTCACAGATACCAAACATCATAATGCAGATAAGTTGTGGGGAAGTGTTTATATTATATACAGGTAACTTATAAGGAAAATGCACTAAAGAAATAAACATTCATACCTGAGAAGAGCTAAGAGACTTCCAGATCTAAATTGTGTGGGTGAGAAGTAAAGGGTTTCTGGATCACAGAATAAGCAGAGTGTGTGTGTGTCTGTGTGCGGGTGAGCTAGCACAATTTTGATCCAAAATATTGACACATAAATTCTGTTTGCTAAAAATGGCAGCAAGTGCATCTTTAGGGAGAATGAAGAAGGGCTGGGAAAGTGCTCACCAACACACTGCAGGAGAAAGATAGCTTATCTCCTACTTTCCACTCTTCCAAGTACACAGCACACTGGGGTGGCAATTAGAGACAGCATAATTCAGAGAGCATATTAATTTCTTTTCATTATGCTTTGCCTTGTTGAATAATTATTGGTAGCACCACTTAGCATTGTATGTAATCCAACCTCCTTCAAACAGTAATGAGATTGTTGGTACAAATGAAAAATGCAAATAAGAAAATTAGATGTATCCAGGAATAAGGATGGTATCAAACTGGGTGTCCTGGCTCTGCTCAGTCATCAGAGATGGATTCCTAATTTTGTTGGGAGCGTTGAGCAACCAAAGCAAATGCAGAAATACAACTAGTTAAAATATTCATCATTTTTGAATAAAAATAATTTTATTGTGAGAAAACGTTTTTAAAAATGTTATTTGAAAGAGAGGGAGAGACAGAGAGCTTCCATCCACTGGTTCACTCCCCAGATGGCTGCAACAGACAGAACTGGGCCCTTCCGAAGGTACGAGCCAGGAGCTTGGGTGCAGGGGCCCATTTACTTGGGCCATCTTCAGCTGCTTTCTCAGGTGCATTAGCAGGGAGCTGGATCAGAAGTGGAGCAGCCAGGACTCAAATTGTTACCCATATGGGATTAACACGATAAGCCACAGCGCAGGCCCCAGCTTTTAAGTTTTTAATAATACAAAGTATTTCTCCTATGGAGCCTCATCACGTAATGAGTCTCAACAAAAGCCTCACTGTAAATTTAGTAATGTGTTTCCTATGGTTTTTTTTTTTGTTTAAACTTTTATTTAATAAGTATAAATTTCGAAAGTACAACTTTCGGATTACAGTGGCTTTTCTCCCCATAACCTCCATCCCACCCGCAACCATCCCATCTCCCACTGCCTCTTCCATCCCATTCTTCATCAATATTTATTTTCAATTATCTTTATATACAGAAGATCAACTTGGTATATACTAAGTAAAGATTTCAACAGTTTGTACCCACACAGATACACAAAGTATAAAGTACTGTTTGAGTACTAGTTTCACCTGTTAATTCGCATAGTACAACACATTAAGGACAGAGATCCTACATGGGGAGTAAGTGCACAGTGACTCCCATTGTTGAGCCAACAGTTGACACTCTTATTTATGACATCAGTAATCACCCGAGGCTCTTGTCATGAGCTGCCAAGGCTATGGAAGCCTCTTCAGTTCACAAACTCCGACCTTATTTAGACAAGGCCATAATCAAAGTAGAAGTTCTCTCCTCCCTTAAGAGGAAGGTACCTCTTTATTTGATGGCCCGTTATTTCTGCTGGAATCTCTCTCACAGAGATCTTTCACTTAGGTCATTTTTTTTGCCATAGTGTCTTGGCTTTCCATGCCTGAGAAACTCTCATGGGCTTTTTAGCCGGATCCAAATGCCTTAAGGGCTGACTCTGAGGTTCTATGGCTTTTTTCTTATAACTTCCTTCAAATTCAGTTCAACAAAAATAATTCTAGTAGGCAGAAAAAAGGGGCCCTGCCTTAGAGCTCTCTGAGATCTGGATTGATCCAAAGATAAATTTACTTTATGATGTGTAACGGACAGAATACTCTGCCAGCCATCAGTCACAAGCATTGTTCCTGTAACACAGATGCCTGGGGTCTCCTCGGGAGGAAACCCCAAACCTCCCCCAGATTTCCACCCAGCTTTAGCCACAGTTGCTGGTGACACGTAGGAAGAGGGAGAGTGTATCACTTCACAGCAGTGCCACTTCAGCTGCACCTCTGAGGGTCGCTGTTTATAAGGTGTCATCAGTCCCCCACTGTGACCTAGCTGACCTGCTTGCTGGCTGTTCTCTCTGCGTCCTCAGCCTCACTCTCCATCTTCCACATCAGCAGAAAATGATTAGGAATCCCTCCTGTTTCTCATACACAGCAGCTTAACCACCTCTCTGGCCTGCCTTCGAGTCCTCTCACCTCTACAACAGAGAGCTTGTTAAGTATTTTCCCAAAGGCGGTCCTTTCCCAAAAGAAATTTTACTAGCTTTTGATAAGAATCAAATATATACACAACAATTGCGAGATACCATGCTCCCTGTTAATTCCTAGATGTACAACATGAACAAGCCAGAGTCCTCGCCCTGAAGAAAAGTTGAACAGACATGAGACATGCAAATTACGGCATAGTGTGATGAGAAGACCTGGGTGTTGCTGACAGCACGTAACTTGGACAGGGTAAATTAAACCAGCAATTCCTAAAGAGTAGTAAACATTTCTAAAGACAATACTCAGAGCAAGTTTTGTCCTTTGGCGACTTTAATAACTGGCTTCTTAGCAAGGACCTCCAACTGCTAACACTCACCTATGCAACTGTGAACTGATGGAAATCTCCAGAATAAAAGGCGCTGCAGAGGCCTGAGTCAGCTGGAAAGATGTATGCTGTGAAGAGGCCACACACTAACTTCACGACCCCTCACCTCTCCACAGCAGGGACATCTGCTGCAGCCAAAAAACCGTGAAAGGATGAAAGGAATCAGCTTTATGTCCAAGGCCATTGTGGTAAAATAGTCAGTCACCCCAATACTTGCCTTCTGCTGCGTATGGGTAACACTATTGCATACTCCCTTGGAATCACAGCCAGGCTTGCTCTGTGTCACAGGGTGCTGTCCTCTCGGTAAAGACCAGCCAGATGTACTGTGACTGAATGTGTCTTGTGGGCCTGCCTTCTTGCACGTACTCAGGGAAAAAGGGTGTGAAACCCGAGTCCCAACAGACACAACTGGTGCAGTCTACTCAGGCTGCTGACCTGCCCGGGGCGCAAGTCCTCACTTTGACTCTAAATAAATTCTGCTTATTTTACTCTTCAACCAGACTGATATTTCAGTCAACAAAAAAGCATGCCAGAGTTTTTAAGGGGGCACAGTACTGCTGCCTGTCTTCTTCACAATTAGGATATGAGAGCAGAGAGTGGCAGGTGGAGACCAACACATTACCTTTATTGCTGACAAAGGCCAGGTGGGAGGTCATGTTACCCACTCCGGTGGTGGCTCCACTTCTTTTTGAAAAAATTTTTTATGTATGTGAAAGTCAGGAGTTAGAGAGAGAGAGGCAGCTAGAGAGAGAGAGATTTTCCATCCACTGGTTCACTTACCAGATGACTGCAATAGCCCAGGGCTAGGCTAAGCCAAAGCCAGGTCAGGGGTTTCTTCCAGGTCTCCCATGTGGATAGCAGGGACCCAAGCACCTGGGCCATCTTCCACTGCTTTCCCAGGCCATTAGCAAGGAGCTGGGTTGGAAGTGGAACAGCTGATGCATGAACCGGTGCCCATATGGGATGCTGGCGCTGCAGGCAGCGGCTTTACCCGCTATGCCACAGCACCGGCATCATGGCTCCACTTCTTGGTGATTCCAAGTCAGAACCTCCACCATAAGTAGTTGGCACACAAAGTAGGAGTTGTTACTTGCAGCAAATAAGGAGACCACAGGGAGTCATTTCCAAAGTAGAGGGAACTGGGTGTCTCTTATCCTAAAGGAAATGATTTGCAAGAAGGAAAGTATTTGTCATCAGATGTAGGGTAGGCAGAAGCCCACACAGGCACAGCTCAGAAACATGCTTAAATGTACATCTTGTGTTAAGGGAAAAAGGCTTAAGCCCCACTTGGGATGGAGATCTTAGCATTAACATTAAGGAAATGTTTCTTTCTGGTTAATTCTCAGATGTTGGCATATGCTCAGCTCTCCTGGCTGTGGCTATGACTATCCCAGGTTGGTGGAAGCCACTAATTTCCTGAGTTGAAGCCACCTGTTTCCTGTGTCTGGGCCTGAAAGACAGCTGTTGATGAAATGTTACTGTTTTGCCCAGGGACCCTGGGTGGGGGATGGGTCCTTTGGGCTCTTGTTATGTGGGATATGGTCAGAGATTCTATCTGTGGGCAAAGGACTTCCTAATGCTTAACCCCCAGATCACGCCAAATGATAGGCATTCTGCTTTGGAAGAAAAAGAAGGGAAAGGAAAGGGCTGGGCTATATAGCTTCAGGTTGTCCTGCTAAATTCTCCAAGTCCGTGAGAGGTGAGAAGGGGGAAGAGTGCCAGGGAAAAGGAGAGTCCAACATGGTGTGTTTCTCAGTCCCTTGCAGGATCTCCTTTTGCAGTGGATAGAGTAGCTCGTGCCTTGCCTCAAGAAATGGGACTTGCTGATTTAGGTTAAATTGATTTGAATACGAATATGTGTGGGATGACCAGAGTGTTTGCTGGTTCTGGTCCCTGGGCCTCCTGGTCATGGAGGAGGCCCACCTGGCTATGCTGCCTCTACTGGCTGTGGTAGGGGGAAATGAATACTCTTGTTCCTGAGGCAAACCTGTTGCAGGTGGTCATGAACCTGCGGTTAGCTGTGAGCCTGGGGTGACAGAAGGAGTCAGCTCTGGGGATTAGGCAATAGTGTTTTCAGATCAGATTTGTAATACTTTTTCTATTTTGACACCTGTTCGTGTTTGCAGTTACTTCAGAGACCTTTGGTTGGTTGTAGAAGGAAATTCTGCCTGGAGAACATACTGGTATGTCCCTCCCTTGGTTTGCTGGGGGAAGTGGAGCAGTTACAACCCGATCTTTGGCAGGTGGCCACTGAGCAGCCATGTAACCTATTCAGGCTGTCTGCTGGGCCTCAGTCTCCTCACCTGGGAAATGAGGTGGCTTTCAGGGTGGTTGGAAGGAGTCAGTGAAGTCGAGCATTTGACAGAGTTTCTGTTTGGGATAATGACAAAAGTTCTGCAAGTGGTTAGTGCTGATGGTTGCACAACACTGGGAATGTACTTAATATCTCTGAATTGTACACTTAAAATGGTTAAACTGGCAAACTTCATTACCTGTAATTTACAACGATAAGCAATTTTTTTGAAGATGTAATTATTTATTTGAAAGGCAGAATGAGAGAGAGAGAGAGAGAGAGAAAGGAGGTCTTCCATCCAACGGTTTACTCCCTAAATGGCTACAATGACCAGGGCTCAGCCAGCTGGAGCCAGGAGCCTAGAACTCCATCCAGGTCTTCCACATAGGTAGCAAGGACTCAAATACTTAGGTCATCTTCCACAGCTTTCCCAGGTGCATTAGGGAGCTGAATGGGAAGTGAGCACTCATACGGGACACCAGCATTGCAGACGGCAGCTGAACCCATTGAGCCAAAATGCCAGCCCTATTGATGAACTGCTGGTGCTCTTCCTGTCCTTCTGAGTGAATTTGCATCTTTGGGCCATCTTGTTTTGGTTCATGAACAATATACATGCAGAGAAGCACACATAGCACCTGAAGGGGACCTCTGTGAAGCGCACTTGTAAAGCAAGAAGCCCTGAGTGCCTTGAGCTCTGTATATTTTCAATTTTTTAAAAATTATTTATTTGAAATGCAGAGATAGCAAGGGAGAGAGAGAGAGTGATCTCCCATCTGTTGGTTCACTCCTACAAATGGCCACAACGACCTGGGGCTGGGCTGGGCTGAAGCCAGAATCCTAGTTTCTTCTGGGTCTCCCATGTACGTGCAGGGGTCCAAGCACTTGGGCTATCTAACGCTGCTTTCCCAGGCACATTAACAGGGAGCTGGATTGGAAGTGGAGCAGCAGAGTCTCGAACCTGTGCCTTTATGGGATGGCAGGCTGTGGCTTTACCCACTAGGCCACAACGCTGGCAACATAGCTCTGTGTATTTTCAGTTTTTCTCCTTTTAAGTAGCCAATATTGTCCATTCCTTCAATAGGGTGGCTTTCCAGAACCTTGTATCTGGAGCATCATGTTGAAATATTTATTTCATAGTTAAAGAAAACAGCAGGTAAATTCTCACAGCTAATGGATGCTGTCTTCCTACAAGGCATTTGTTTGACTACAAGAGGAGTTTCTGGAAACTTGATATTTCTTTTTTTTTAATTTTTTTTAATTTTTTTATTTTATTTTTTACAGGCAGAGTGGACAGTGAGAGAGACAGAGAGAAAGGTCTTCCTTTTTGCTGTTGGTTCACCCTCCAATGGCCGCCGCGGCGGGCGCATCGCACTGATCCGGAGCCAGGAGCCAGGTGCTTCTCCTGGTCTCCCATGGGGTGCAGGGCCCAAGCACTTGGGCCATCCTCCACTGCACTCCCGGGCCATAGCAGAGAGCTGGCCTGGAAGAGGGGCAACCGGGACAGAATCCGGTGCCCCGACCGGGACTAGAACCCGGTGTGCCGGCGCCGCAAGGCGGAGGATTAGCCTGTTGAGCCACGGCGCCGGCCTGGAAACTTGATATTTCTAAAGCAATGCCTGGCCAAGGGGCTCAAGTAGCTGGACTGTACCAACATTTTTAGGGAACAAGAATTCCACTTCCTTCCCAGTCAGTCTTCTTAGGCTTTAGGAATCAAGGCTGATGGTTACAGTAAACCACATTTGATGAATAGTTCTTTAAGAGAACCTGGAATTTCAGAGTTAATAGGATGAGAAAGTTTAAAGCAAAAGTCTGTCCCAGTGTTAGTTGTCATTCCCACTAGATAAATGATAAATAGGATGATTTATGTTTGATAGGAATATAGGAGCCTATAGCATGAAGAACAATATTATGCTAGACATAATAGAATACAATTTTATTTACGTTGCTGTCTCTCTGTCCTTCTCTTTCTCCTGTTTCTTCCCAGGGCAGGCCATTAGTGGGATTTTCTCCAACTCCCATGGAGTCATTCATTGCAGTCACACCCAGTAATCAGAGGCATGGCTGTTCTTGGGGGTAGACCAGCATGTGGGTGCTGCCAAGTCACTCCTAGGCCAACACATCATTGGTGTAATTGCCATAGTCGTGTCTCCTCTGGCAAGAACAGCAAGCTGATGAGTCAGGTCCAACTCATTCCATGGATAATTAATGAGTGGACAGGACAGCAATCCAGTTCTACATGCTAGCATGCATTCTTTAATTCCAACAGCCTAAAAAATTATTGACTGCCTCCCTAAAGTAAAATCTTAGACAGAGGCTTTACATTTTCAGAAAGTATAGTACCTATACAAGGGAGCTTCAAAAAGATTATGGACAAATGGAGTTAAAAGATAAGTTTATTTTGCTGCAGAAAATTTTGGAATCAATGCATAGGTTGTTCATATTATGCATTTTCCACAAACTTGTACATAAGAGAAGTTCACATATTGTATTTTTGTACAGCCCAAAATTTTTTCATAAACTGAGCTCATGCAATCAGCTCTCCCACAGTGCCGGCCCCTAGCTCTCAAATATATGAACAGATAACGACTGGCACCCCCAGATGCTCCATTTTTACTCTTAGAAGGGCCTTTGAGGAGTTGTTTTATATCTGAATATCTGCCCTTAATTAGGTCCATGCCTAAATGTACCTACATAGATGGGCAGAAACTCTCCATTTTATTTTGTGTATTTATTTCTACAAATATAGACCCACAATTAACTGTTGGGAAATGTGTGTGATTGATCATTTATGTGGTAGGTGAAAACATCTTCTCTATTTTGGGGTGGCTCTTTCTCCCCCTCCTTTCTCCACATGTATTCATCTCACAGCCTTGCAAACACACTTGTAATCACTTCCCAGGATGAGAAGTAGAACAGCGGTGAGTCATCCCAGAAACTGCATGTGCCATCCCCATTAGCATTTATACGGCCTGTCCATAAGAAGCATACCCCTGAGTCACCACATGATAGAGGGGGTAGAGAATGTCTCTGAACAAAAGAGTTCCAATGAATACATTAAAAAGAAGAAATGCCATTTTGCATCCCTTAATTAATTGTACCTATTCTTAACCCCTCCTTTTCTTCAAAGTAAGCATTCTTTTGACTTGATAGTGATTGCTTCCTTGTAGTTTTTTACAGCTTTGTCACTCAAATGGTATCTGAAGACATCGTAGTTTGGACATTTCTATTTTAAAAAATTAATACTCTTTTAAGTTACCTTAAATCTAACAGTTTCCCTCATTCTCTATCTTAATATTTCTTAATTAAAATATTTCTTTTAGAGACCACTGTTGTAGCTCAGCAGGTTAAGCCACTACCTGCGATGCCAACATCCCATATTGGAGCATCAATTGGAGCCCCAGCTGCTCTGCTTCTGATCCAGCTTCCTGCCAATGCACCTGGAAAAGCAGCAGAAGATGGCCCAAATACTTGGGCCCCTGCACCCATGTGGGAGACCCATATGGAGTTCCTGGCTCCTGGCTTTGACCTGGCCCAGCCCTGGTCATTGTGGCCATTTGGGGAGTGAACCAGCAGTTGGAAGAGTTCTCTCTCCCTCTGTCTCTCTCTCTAACTCTGCCTTTCAAATAAAATAAATAATAATCTTTTAGAAAATGTGTTGTATTGAATTTTACCTCAATACTTTGCTGTTGTTCATTCTGGCATGAGGTTCATCTTTCAACCTTCTGAATGAGGTATGCTAAGGGCAGCTTTTCTAATATCAGAGAGTTCCAGTTTTCATTATTCTGTGTAAGGTTTGTATATATTGCTGCTTCAGATCCAGGGTCTCCTGGCTCTGCTTCTGTCCCCCACTCTTACCTGAACCTCCTATTTATTTTGTCTCTGATTGCTACCATTCCCGATCACAGACCTCATGCACTCCCTCACTAGTGCAGTGAGCAAACCTCGTCCAGGTTTAGTGATTGCTAGAGAATCACCTGCTGATTATTTTGGAGTTTTCCTGTTCTTGGGTAAATCAGTGCTATAGTTTGGCCGTAGTTTGTCCCCAGCAAGACTCCTGTGGAGGCCTGGTCCCCCAGGTAGTGGTGTTGAGAGGGGTTGGGGCCTGTCAGAGATGTTTGCATCCCAGTTGGGGCAGGGGTGGAGGGAGGTGTGCCTTTGTGAGGGATTAGTGCCGCCTCCCAGGGCTGAGTTCTTGTTCTCCTGGGCCTGGACTCGTGACTTTGTGCATGGCAGTCGTAAGGCAGAGCGGCTGCTCACACGTCACAGAGCGGCGGCCCTGTCTCGGACTTCCAGCCTTCAGAACGGTGAGCTGAGATGAACCACTTTCCGTTATGAATCACTCTGCTCCGATGTTTTACTATAGGAACAGAGAACAGTATAAGACAGAGAGACACCCCATTGTCACTTCTGCCTTTCTCTCCTCAGATGCTCTCTGGGGGCTTTCGGAGGTTTGCCCTTCTCTGCTTGCCTTATGGTTGTCATGGAGATACGTTACCTCCTAATTTTGTCCCATGGATCTGTATATTGGGTTTATTATGTTGCACTATTTTTATTTGAGGATTCAGTGAGATTAAAAAACTACTGCATCCCTGCTTACTGCCATCTTCCCAGAAAGCATCATTATTGACTTTAATGAAAGTAAAAAATACACACACCCATACACAGTTTGGCCACTCACTGACGGGCTTATCAAAGAAACACTTTCTCAGCTTATTGGTTTATGGGGTTCATAGGTTTATAGGTTTTAATTTCTCAGAGATTTTATTTCATTTTCCCTACCACAATACATCCCTTTATCCAAATGCCCTAACATATAGCCCCAGGACCCTAACTCAAGTCATCAGAGGCCATTTGAAGAGTACCTCTGCCTTGCTAAATTGTGTGACTGTTTGGGTCTTTAGGGCTAGGTGAGCAGGGCTTAACCTGGGCACTTTACAAACATGGCCTGAATTAGTGACTAAATATAGTCCTAAAGAGGCCAGTGCTGCGGTATAGTAGGCTGGGCCTCTGCCTGCTGCAATAGCATCCCATACAGGTGCCAGTTCGTGTCCCGGCTGCTCCACTTCCAATCCAGCTCTCTGCTATGTCCTGGGAAAGCACTAGAAGATGGCCCAGGTGCTCAGGCCGCTGCACCCACATGGACCTGGACCTGGAGGAGGCTCCTGGCTTCTGGCTCCTGGCTTTGGATCAGCCCAGCTCTGGCCATTGCAGCCATTTGGGGAATGAACCAGTGGA
This sequence comes from Oryctolagus cuniculus, assembly GCF_964237555.1. NCBI lineage: Eukaryota > Metazoa > Chordata > Mammalia > Lagomorpha > Leporidae > Oryctolagus > Oryctolagus cuniculus. The sequence goes on from NC_091440.1 coordinate 64,465,693, forward strand.
TGGAAGACCTTTTCTCTGCCTCTCCTGCTATCTCTCAAATAAATAAATAAAATCTTAAAAAAAAAAAGGTAGTCCTAAAATGATGGACTTCTTGTCGGGAACAGAGGCTGTATTATGACAGGGGCAGAGGAGAATCCAGTGCACAGCTCTCATGTTAGCAGAAAGTGACCGACACTCAATCCAGTGGGTCCAGTGTGACACCATTCTGGTACCAATTCCCTTTGTGGTTCTTGATTTTTTTTTTAATCCAATACCATTAAAATCTGATAAAATATACAAGCTTCTCCCTCAGAAAAATGCATACATCCTGAAAACTTTGCACACAATATTAAGTGTTTATGGGCCATCTCATACCCTCCCATGAATACTAGGTTAAGGATTCCTGCACTAACACATTTGCCAGAAGCTTGTTTTCACATGAATGGAGGATTATTTACGATAGACAGGTAGATAGTCAGGGGGCCATCTCCTGGGGCTATCATGAGTCCACTCAGGTTTAAAGAGCGAGAGCTCCATGCCATATGGCAGCCAAGATTAGTTTGCTGCATGGGAGGCCAACCTGACAACTGTGGGTCTGCACAAGCTTGGCTTCCTGCCAGAGTCCAGGCTGTGTGGGGAGTACAAGGCTCTGCATATTACCATTGCTAACTAGCCAGGTATTTTAGGCTGATGAGCAGATGGATGTGTCTCACTTCCCCTCTTGCTTTCTCTGCCTGGTATATTTCAGATGAAATTCTCAAAATGAGAATTCTCTATCTTCTCTGTTGTCTTGGCATTTCCATGGATGTTGAATTCCAAGGAGGTGAGACACCTGTGCAAATAGTCGGTGTCCCCAGAAAGATACAACTCAGAGGCGGGGAGTGGGCATTGCTGTTGGTGGTGTGGATCTTCTGTGAGAGTCAGAAGCTGTGGTCTAGGAGATGCCCTGTCGTTCTTTGGTATAAGTCTCTCTCTCTCTCTCTCTCTTTTTTTTTTTTTTTTTTTTTTGACAGGCAGAGTGGACAGTGAGAGAGAGAGAGACAGAGAGAAAGGTCTTCCTTTTGCCGTTGGTTCACCCTCCAATGGCCGCTGCCGAAGCCAGGAGCCAGATGCTTTTCCTGGTCTCCCATGCGGGTACAGGGCCCAAGCACTTGGGCCATCCTCCACTGCACTCCCAGGTCACAGCAGAGAGCTGGCCTGGAAGAGGGGCAACCGGCACAGAATCCAGCGCCCCGACCGGGACTAGAAACCAGTGTGCCAGCGCCGCAAGGCGGAGGATTAGCCTGTTGAGCCACGGCACCGGCTGGTATAAGTCTCTTGATTTACTGAACGACCAACCCATGTGACAAACCCATTGGAAGGAACTACATTGCTCCTAGACTGTCTGGAAGACATACTTAAAGACTAGTTTCTGAAATTGGCATAACTTTATTTCTTTGACGTTTTCTTATTCTATGTCTATTAATAATTTAAAAGACTCAGGGCCGGTGCTGTGGCTCACTTGGTTAATCCTCCGCCTGCAGCGCCAGCATCCCATATGGGCACGGGTTCTAGTCCCGGTTACTCCTCTTCCAGTCCAGCTCTCTGCTGTGGCCCAGGAGGGCAGTGGAGGATGGCCCAGGTGCTTGGGCTCCTGCACCCGCATGGGAGACCGGGAGGAAGCACCTGGCTCCTGGCTTTGGATTGGCACAGCGCCCCAGCTGTAGTGGCCATTTGGGGGGTGAACCAACAGAAGGAAGACCTTTCTCTGTGTCTCTCTCTCACACGGTCTATAACTCTACCTGTCAAGTAAAAAAAAAAAAAATGATGGAATGAATTTGATCTTCATGATAATCTGAGATGTAGGCAAAGGGGATATTATTATTACTCCCACTTAAAAATAAAAGACTCAAAGTTATCAATATTTCTTTTTTTAAAATATTTTTATTTATTTGAAAGTTAGAGTTAGAGTTAGAGAGAGAGAGAGAGAGAGAGAGAGAAAGATCTTCCATCCACTGGTTCACTCCCCAATTGGCTGCAATGGCCAGAGCTGCGCCGATCCGAAGCCAGGAGCTTCTTCCAGGTCTCCCATGTAGGGGCAAGGGCCCAAGGACTTGTGCCTTCTTCTGCTGCTTCCTCAGGCCACAGCAGAGAGCTGGATTGGAAGTAGAGCAGCTTGGACACGAACTGGCGCCCATATGGGATGCCAGCACTGCAGGTGGCAGCTTGACCTGCTACGCCACAGTGCCAGCCCCAAAGGGATCAATATTTCTACAGTTATGATAGTAGAGCACTAGACAGTGTTCTGTAACATATTCATTCTTCTTGGTATCCAAATTTTCTTTTGCAAGTTCAATAAAAGCCTGGCAGAGAGCCTAATGGCATAGCAACTGGCACAGCACACAGTTCAGAAAATGACTGCTCCCTGATGAAAAATGATACCACAAATAAACACCGCACGGCCATGCTATTGTTTCTTGAGGCATAATCGCCTCAGCAACATTAAATATCCAGTTTTCACCATTCTCTTGAAATTCATTATTTTGCATAATATTTATTTACTCAGTGATGATATTCTACAGGGGTTTAAATGAAAAAAAAAAAGGAGGGTGGGTGTTGTGGCACAGCAGGTTAAGCTGCCACTTGGGATGCCAGCATCCCATATCAGAGTCCCTTGGGTAGAGTCCTTCCTCTGTTTCTGATCCAGCTGTCTGCTTGTTCACCGGCAGGCAGCACATAAATGGCCCAGGTACTTTGGTTCCAGCCATCCACATGGAGAGACCCAGATGGAGGCTCCTGGCTTCGGCCTGGTCAAGCCTTGGCTGTTCTGAGCATCTGGGGAGTGAATCAGTGGATAGAAGACTCTCTCTCTCTCTTTCTCTCGCCCTCCCTTCCTCTCTCCCCCTCATTCCCTCTTCCTCCCTCCCTCTGTTATTCTACCTTTCAAATAAATAAATCTTTTAAAAATGGGGTTGGAAACTATGACTGTATGCCAAATCCAACTGGCTGCCTTTTTTCCTTTTATTTAAAAAAGTTGTTACAAATATACCAAATAATATGGGGCCGGCGCTGTGACACAGTGGGACAAAGCCCTGGCCTGAAGCACCGGCATCCCATATGGGTGCTGGTTCTAGTCCCGGCTGCTCCTCTTTCAATCCAGCTCTCTGCTATGGACTGGGAAAGCAGTGGAAGATGGCCCAAGTCCTTGGGAACCTGTACCCACGTGGGAGACCCGGAGGAAGCTCCTGGTTCCTGGCTTTGGGTCGGTGCGGCTCCAGCCATTGCAGCCAATTGAGTAGTGAACCAGCGGATGGACAACCTCTCTCTCTCTCTCTCTCTCTCTCTCTCTCTCTCTCTCTCTCTGTGTCTACCTCTCTCTGTAACTCTGTCTTTCAAATAAATACAATCTTTAAAAAAACAAATATACCAAATTTATGATTTAATGCATTTTTAAGCGTACAGTTCAGTGGCATTAGTTACATTCACAATATTGTTCAACCATTGCCTCTCTTTTTTCAGAATGTTTTCATCTCCCCAGACAGAAAGTCTGTACTCTTCATGTGAGAATTCCCATTTCCCCCACCTCATCCCCACCTGTACTTTCTGTGTCCGTGAGGTAGCCTGTTGTAAATATCTCATGTAAGTATTTTCATATAGTATTTGGCCTTTTGTATCTGGCTTATTTCACTTAACATAATGTCTTCAGTGTCCACCCCTGTTGCACCACGTGTCAGAACTTTCATTTTACAGGCTGAATGACACCCCACTGCATATACCTTCAAAGAGCTAGTGGGAAAATAAGTTAAAAGTTTGTCCTGGTGTAAAAATTTTTTGAAATCCATGTATAGTTTTTTCATATTACACCTTTTACATGAAATTAACAATTTTTAAAATTTGACACACGGGGCCATCGCTGTGGTGTAGAGGGTAAAGCCTCTGCCTGCAGTGCAGGCATCCTATATGGGTGTTTGAGTCCCAGCTGCTCCACTTCCAATCCAGCTCTCTGCTAACACACCTGAGAAAACACTGGAGGATGGCCCAAGTCCTTGGGCCCCTGTACCCATGTGGGAGATGTAGAAGAAGCTCCTGGCTTTGAATCAGCCCAGCACCAGCCATTGCAGCCATTTGGGGAGTGAACCAGTAGATGGAAGATATCTCTCTGTCTACCTCTTCCTCTGCCTCTCTCTAACTCTGCCTTTCAAATAAATAATAAAATAAATATTAAAAAATTTTGACAGCGAAAGAGAGCTGCCATAAGCTGGTTCACTCCTCAGCCACCAGCAGCCAGGAGGAGTCCCTTGTGGGTGGCAGGGACCCAAACCCTGGAGCTATCACTGCCACCCCTGAGGGTACACATTAGCTGGCAACCGGAATGGGGAGTGAAGCCAGGACTCGAACCCAGGCACTCTGACATGGGCTGCAAGTGTCTTAACCACACTATTAAACGCCGACCTCTCCATGAACATTTTCAAGACTCCTTCTATATAGCACATTTTCTTCATCCGTTCATCTATAATGGACTCTGGGATGATCCGTCTTTTGGCTACTGTGAGTAATTCAGCCATGAATATGGATGTACATATATTTCCCTGGGACCCTGCTTTCAATTCTTTTGGGTATAAAACCAGAAGTAGAATCACTGGATTACATGGTGATTGCATTTTTAATTTTTTGAGAATTTTTTTTGCACATCTGGAAGACACGTAAATGTTCTGTTATTTTTAAAAAGATTTATTTATTTATTTGAAAGAGAAGAGGGAAGGGGTAGATAGAGACAGAGACAGAGAAAGGTATCTCCATTTGCTGGTTCACTCCCCAAATGACCACAACAGCTACAGCTGGGCTGGTCCAAAACCAGGAGCCAGGAGCTCCATCTGGGTCTCCCACATGAGTGGCAGGGGCCCAAGTATGTGGACCATCCTCTGCTGCCTTCCCAGGTGCATTAGCAGGGAGCTGGATCAGAAATGGAGCAGCAAGGACTCGAACAATGCTCCCAAATGGGATGCCAGTGTCACAGGTGGCAGCTTAACCTGTTGCACCGCAACTCCAGTCCACAGCATCCTGCTATTAACAGAGCAAAATGTTTGAACATCCAGCTCTATAGAGCTGAACAAATTCGAGCCAGCTCTGCAGTTACACTGGGAGCATAAAGTGTTGCAGCTGCTCTGGAAACCAGTACAGCAATTAGATTTATCACTGGCATCTCAGACTTAATGTGTGCACAGTTGAATTCTACTCATTCTCCTGAATTTGATGCCTCCCCTCATCTCAGTCAAGGCCCCACCAGAACTCAGTTTCCTGAAATGGGGAGCTATTTTTGACAATTCCCTGTCCCCCACCACTCCAATCTCGTCCATCACTAGTCCTGTCACTTCTGTTTTAAGCCCTTCCACCTCTCTCCCATCTCCATTTGTCCAGGCCACCATCATCCTTCACCTGGACGACAGCACTTGGCTTCCACTTGTCCTCCTACTCTTGCCTCCCTATAATCTATTATTCATCCAGCGCCATCTTCTTAAAATGTCAGAGATCACACAGAACCCTTGCTTAAAAACTTACAAAGATGTCTCATTGCACTTCAAATAAAACTCGAACTTCTTAGCAGCGTCTAGAAAGGAGAGGAAATATTTTTTAAAGATTATTATTTTTTTAAAGATTATTATTTATTTGAGAGCTAGGGTTACAGACAGAGGAAGTGATAGAGAGAGGTCTTCCATCCACTGGTTCACTCCCCAAATGGCCGCAATGGCCAGAGCTGGGCTCATCTGAAGCCAGGAGCTTCTTCCAGGTCTCCCACATGGGTGCAACGGCCCATGTACTTGGGCCATCTTCTACTGCTTTCCCAGGCTATAGCAGAGAGTTGGATTGGAAGCGGAGCAGCCAGGACTTGAACTGGCTCCCATATGGGATGCCAGTGCTGCAGGCGGTGGCTTTACCTACTACACCACAACACCAGCCCCAAGAACAATACTGAGCATGGGTGTTGAGGCTGCACTGCCCAGGTTTAAATTCCAGTTTTGTCACCTACGATAAAACTTGGAGCAAAGTACTTACCCTTTCTGTGCCTTAGATTTTTCTCATCTATAAAATTCATAGCATGACACTACCATCTACTTCATTTAAAAAAACAAGACTTGGCCGGTGCCGTGGCTCAATAGGCTAATCCTCCACCTTGCGACGCCGGCACACCGGGTTCTAGTCTCGGTCGGGGTGCCAGATTCTGTCCCGGTTGCCCCTCTTCCAGGCCAGCTCTCTGCTATGGCCCGGGAGTGCAGTGGAGGATGGCCCAAGTCCTTGGGCCCTGCACCCCATGGGAGACCAGGAGAAGCACCTGGCTCCTGGCTCCTGCCATCGGATAAGCGCGGTGTGCCAGCCGCAGAGCGCGGGCCGTGGTGGCCATCGGAGGGTGAACCAACGGCAAAGGAAGACCTTTCTCTCTGTCTCTCTCTCTCACTGTCCACTCTGCCTGTCAAAAAAAAATTTATTTTTTTGAAAGGCAGAGTTAGAGAAGGAGAGAGAGAGAGAAAAAAAGTGCTTCTGTCTGCTGGTTCCCTCCCCAAATGCCACAATGGCAAGGGCTGGGCCACACCGAAGCCAGGAGCCAGGAGCTTCTTCTAGGTCTCCCACATGGGTGCAGGGGCCTAAGCATCTGGGCCACCCTCTGTTGCCTTTCCCAGGTATACTTGTAGGGAGCTGAATCAAAAGTGGAGCAGCCAGGACATGAACTGGCGCCCATAGGGAATGATGGCATCCCAGACGAAGGCTTAACCTGCTATGCCACAATGCCGGCGGAGCATCTACTTCTTTTTAAAAATATATATTTATATTTATTTTACTCAAAATCCAAGGAAGCAGAAAGAGATCTTCCATTTGCTGGTTCACTCCTGGCCTGCAGTAGCCAAGGGCAGGCCAGTCCAAAGTCAGGACCCCAGATCTCAATCTTGGTCTCCCATGTAGGTGGCAAGGACTCAAGCACCCAAGCCATCACCTGCTGCCTCCCAGGCAGGAAGTTGAAGTGGAAGTGGAGAAACTGAGACTCAAATCAGGAACTCCAATACTGGATCCTTTTTATAAAAAAAATAAAAGGTTTTATTTACTTATTAGAAAGGCATGGTGATGGAGAGGGAGATTCATCTTCCAGCCACTGGTTCACTCCCCAAATGGCCACAGCAGCCAGGTCTGGGCCAGGCCAAAGCCAGGAGCCAGAACTCCATCTGGACTTCCCACGTGGGTGCAGGTGCCCAACCTCTTGGGCCATCTTCTGCTGCGTTCCCAGGTGCGTTAGCAGGGAGCTGGGTCAGAAGCGGAGTAGCCCAGACTCCAACTGGCACTCTGATGTTGGATGCTGGTGTTACAAGTGGCAGCTTAAACCACTGGGCCACCATGCTGGTCCCATGGAATGCTGGCACCTTAACCACTGAACCACATGCTTGCCCCATCATCTCTTTCTTAAGGTGGGCAGTGGGCACCCAATGAGACAGCACATGTAAATCAGGTGGAATGGTGCCCATACGTCCTCTGTGATTATTGCTAATCCCTACCCGTTTCATATCAGTTCATGCCCCCTTCTCAGGATGCTCTAGCCACCCTGGCTTGCTCTGAGTGCCTCAGATGAGCACTAGACCACCTGCAGTCCCCTCCCGCTTTGTATGGCTCTTTCTAGAACAACTTTCAGATCTTAGTTTCAAGACAGCGTCAGAGAAAGGCTATCCTTGACCGTTCTCTGGCCACCATCTGCTTGTCGGTATGTATTTAATACTTGCCTTCATCGGTAAAGTCTTGGCTTCTGCCGCCAGAGAACTGCTTGGACTTTATTGGGCGTTCCATAAACTCCTGCTGAGAAGAGGCCTGAAAACTACGAAGTCTGTGCAGCTTCTGAGAAAGCCAGTCTCTACCCAGTGCTTGCCCTTGCTTCCCCAAGTGTCAGCGGGCGTAGTACTCATCTCGTCATCCCGGTGGGGAAACGCATCACATCCTTGGTTACAAAGAGGCTGCGGACGCCCCCAGCACGCCCCTGAAGCGCGGTAGGATGCGGTTACGATTTCCCGCCTGTCCGGCAGAGGGCGCGGCCGAGCCGCGGCAGTCTGGGGCGGGGCCGGGGCGAGCCGAGCGGCGTTCTCAGGGAGTGCAGTGACCAGGATTAGCACCTTCCCAGGGCGCCTTCCAACAGCCCCGCAGAGTGCAGGGCTTTCCAAGTCCCTCTGAGGATCACCGGGACTAGGAGAGACTGAAAAACTCGAATTCCGGTTCGGTGGGCGTTGGGTGGGCCTACCTGCTGGTTTTGCAGATCCAGAGCTTTGGGTCGCGTGGGTGGTGATTGGCTGGAGTGGGCTCTGGGAGCGGCAGGGGTGAGGGAGAGACCGGCCTGGGTAGCAGTCCTAGTCCTATGGCGCCTTGGCTGTGACCTTTCTGTGAAGTCCACCCCGACCGTACTTGTAAGGCAGAGGTGGTAAAGACGGAGCTGTTGCAGAGCCTGGTTCAAAGCCTCCTGGTTTCTGAGCTGAGTCACAGGCAGAGGCGCGGCCCTGGGACCCCCACGTGTGGCCTTGTCCCTACGAAGGAAGATGCCATGTGATCCAGTATTCGGAGACCTGAAGACAACACTTAGTTCCTGAACTTCTGAACCCTGTCTGCCGCTGCCTGTGCCCCCTCATTTGCTGTTCCTGGGGAGGGCGGCCGAGCTGTACAGCAGTAGACCATCATAGCAGTTTCCAGTTAGGAGGGATCGTAGGCAGCATGGAGTGAACCCACCCTGTGTCTCAAACAGGCACCTGCTGGGGAGCACAGAGCTGTGGGCCGGCGGCCTCACCAGCACACACCTGCTGCCTCAGGAAGCTTTGGGAACAGATCACTCTGGATCTTGTTCTTGTCCTCTAGAGGAAACAAAGGGAGACTTGCTTTTAAAATCAGTGATTCCTGCTCTCTGTTTTGGGGTTGCTATTCCTGCCTTATCCAACATCAGACTCGGGACAAACGTGGGGTGATAGTGACTGTAATAATAACAGTTGGTGCCAGTGCTAAGTTGCCTGGCATTTTTCTTTTTGTTTTTAAAGGTTTATTTATTTGAAAGGAAGTGCAAGAGCGAGAGCGAGAGCGAGAGAGAGAGAGAGAAATCTTCCATTCCGTGGCTCACTCCCCAAATGGCTGCAACAGCCAGGGCTGGGCCAGGCTGAAGCCAGGAGCCTGGAACTCCACCTTGGATCTCTCCCTGCATGGGAGCAGGGGCCTGAGTTGGGCCACCTTCTGAGCAGCCTTCCCAGGCACCTTAGCAGGGAGCTGGATCAGAAGTGGAGCGGCCGAGACTTTAGCTGGCAGTCTGATGTGGGATGCTGGTGTCACACTAGGTGGCTTAACCTGCTGCACCATGGTGCCGGCCCCTGCCTGGCATTTTCCAAGTGCTTAGGGACACCATCTCACCTAACCCTCATTATATCCTATTCGTTCATTCATTTGTCAATATTTATTAAGACTTCAAAGGATCCCAGGCACTGGGATGCCTCAGTAAGGGAAGGTGCATTGTGGCGGAGAGAAGCTGATACTCACAATCACACAAGGAAATGAGATTTTTGGACCGCGATACGAGCTTTGAGAAAACGTCGATGCAGCGTTGTTGTAGGAAGTGGCTGGGAACAGGGGACTGGGATGTGGCTGATGAGATGGAGCTTACACACCGAGATCTTGGAGAAAGCTCCCTGCACAGAGGACAAAGCAGGTCATGCAAAGCCGCAGGGAATGAGCTCCAGGGTGCAAAGGATCTGGAAGGAGCCTGGTGTTCCTGGAATCCAGTGAGCAGGCGGAGAGGCCCGGGGAGTGCTCTGGACAGAGAGGAACTGAAGCCCGGAGTGGTTTAGAGGGGGTGCCTCTGGAGAGGGAGGGGGGCAGGTCCAGGTTGGTTATGCTCACTTGTCCCCTGGCCCTGCCCTTGGCCTTACCCTAACGCAAGTTCTTGGGTTAGGGCCTTACCCTTAACCTTGCTTTGGGAAAAGGGTCCCTGAGACAGGACTTTGCAGGGAGGTGCTGGTGGGAAGTGTCCAAAAAGTAGTCACAGGACTCCGGGAGGTAGACAGTATTGAACTCATTTTGCACAGAGGCACAGAGCCAGGGCAGGCTGGATGGTGTCTGTCATCTATTTGCTTCCATTTTCTGCATCCTTCCTGCCTTTATTTCTACCTCTGCTTGCCTTCCCCCTTCAGTGCACTCCCGGTGCCTTTCTCCTTAGCCCGGTCCTGCCATCCCCTGACCTCACCTGGCCCCGTCTCCTCTCCCAGCAGCCTCTGAGCCCAGTGTTCAGTTCTCTTCGAGTTCTCGGGTCCCTATTCCCGTGGAAATCAGAGCCCGGTTTCCTGTTGTGTAAACAGCCATCACCAGGTCACGCCTCATCCCTGTCTCCTGTTTATTAGTGATGCCATGTGTGCTTCCCATGTCTGCCCCTTGCAAGGCTCCCCGAGGGGCTCCTGGGGGTGTCCTTAACAGCACATCCAGCGACCCCGAAATTACGATTGTATTGCGTTCTGGAGTTTACAATAAATGGCCTAAGCTCTCAGTTCTAAAGGTTTTTAAAATAGAAAAGGCAGATCTTTCTCTTTGGGGGAGTTAGCAAGTAACTGCTACAGTCTCAGAGCCCATGAGACACTGCCTGGAAATGAACCGGGTGCAGTTTGCTCCTTTCCTGCATGGATTTACCCAAACCTGTACTGGCCCTCATGCCTGGGGGGTAGGAGCATTTTTTGTGATCCTCAGGGAGTCACAGGAGAATCTCAGTGTCCAATGCAGCCTCTAAAACTGCTCCCATATGTCACTCATCTTCAGAATCAACCCATGTAGCTGGCTTAGAAAAGGTAAGCGACTTCGTCGAGGTCACCCAACTGATTCCTGGAAGAACTGGGTCTAACCAGAGCCTTAGAGCTCTGCTCTTATTCCTCTGGATCTTAATCCTTTGGGCTTCAGAATGGGTGAGTTTGGCATTAGGGTCTTTACTACATTGGCCCATCGTTTATTAAACCATCCTGACATGAGAGTTGTGTGACCATGGCTGGGTTTGGGACTTTCCAGGTTTTCCTACCAACTATATGTGAAAGAGTTACAGAGAGAGGAGGGGAAAGAGAGAGAGAGAGAGATATCTGCCATCTGCTGGTTCACTTCCCATATGTGTTGGCTTTACCCACTATGCCATAATGCTGACCCCAACTAGGATCTTTTTCTTTTTTTCTTTCCTTTCCTTTTTTCTTTTTCTTTCTTTCTTTTTTTTTTTTTTTTTTTTGAGATTTTATCTACTTATTTGAGGTAGAGTTACAGACAGAGAGGGAGAGACAGAGAGAAAGGTCTTCCATCCTGTGATTCACTTCCCAAATGACTGCAACTGCTGGAACTGGGCTGATCCAAAACCAGGAGCCAGGAGTTTCTTCCAGGTCTCTCACATGGGTACAGGAGCCCAAGCGCTTGGGCCATCTTCCACTGCTTTCCCAGGCCATAGCAGAGAGCTGGATCAGGAGAGGAGCAGCTGGGACAGGAACAGTTGCCCATGTGGGATGCTGGCACTGCAGATGGTGGTGTAACATATTACAGGGCCGCCCCTAGGATTTTTTCTGAATTGTGGTGTAGCTGATAAAACTACCACCTGAAATGCTAGCATCCCATATAGGCTCTGGTTTGAGTCCCTGCTGCTCCATTTCCAGTCCAGGCTTCTGCTAATGTACCTGGGAAGGCAGAAGAGAATTGCCCAAGTGCTTGGGCCCCAGCACCCACGTGGTAGAAAGGGAAGAAGCTCCTGGTTCCTGGCTTCTGGCTGGCCCAGCCCCAGCCTTTACAGTCATTTGGGGAGTAAAACAGCAGATAGAGGATTCCTCTCTGTCTCTCCCTTTCTGTGTCACTCTGCCTTTCAAATAAAAGTAAAACAAATATTTTAAAAAAATTCTTTTTATTTGAAAGTCAGAGAGACAGAAGAAATAGATAGATAGATAGATAGATAGATAGAGATTGGTTTTCCATCTTCTGGTTTATTCCCCAAATGCCCATAACAGCCAGGGCTGGACCAGGCCAGGAAATCAATCTAGGTCTTCTATGTGGGTGGCAGGGACCCATGTACTTGAGTCGCCATCTCTGCTTCCCAAGGTGTGCCTTGATGGCAAGCTGCCATCAAAAGTGGAGCCAGGATTTGAACCAGGCACTGTAATATGGGATATGGGCATCCCAAGCTACATGTTACCTGCTGGGCCGAACGTCTGCCCCCAGTTAAGATCTTTAAACTAATTGTTGTAATTTTATCCTTTGATATTTGGAAGAAGGGAATATCAGGGGGTGAATTTTCTATGGTTGGGGCTTCTGTCCTCAAGGTGTAGGGTTAACATATGAGTAATAAGAATTCCAGAAGGAGAGGAAGGAACATGGGACAGAAACAAATACTTGAAGAAGTAACAGTTGAAAATATCCCCTATTTGGTAAAAGACATTTATAGGTCCAAGAAGCTGAATAAATTATGTAAACCAAGTAAACCTTGCTCAGGCACACAGTAATTAAACTGCCAAAAAATAAAAGTAAAGAAAAACATTTGGAGGGGCCGGCGCCGAGGCACAGTAGGTTAATCTTCCGCCTGCGGTGCCGGCATCCCATATGGGCTCCGTTTCTAGTCCCGGCTGCTGCTCTTCCAATCCAGCTCTCTGCTGTGGCCTGGGAAAACAGTGGAAGATGGCCCAAGTCCTTGGGCCCCTGCACCCATGTGGGAGCCCTGGAAGAAGCTCCTGGCTTCTGGCTTTGGTTCAGGGAAGCTCCAGTTGTTGCAGCCATTTGGGGAGTGAACCAACGGACGGAAGACCTTTCTTTCTGTCTCTCCCTCTCACTGTCTGTAACTCTACCTCTAAATAAATAAAATCTTTGAAAAAAAAAAAAACATTTGGAGCAACCGGGGCAAGATGTCACTTCCCATACAGGAGAAGCAGGATTTGAGTCTTCTGACTTCTCATCAGAAATGGCGGGGGCCAGAACAGTGGAGGAGCTTCTTGAAAGCACTGAAAGGAACCATCAGACAAACCTGTCAGCTTGTCTACATCTGGAGAAACTGGCCTTCAGAATGAAGGTGGCCCGCACCGCGGCTCACTAGGCTAATCCTCCGCCTTTCGGCGCCAGCACACCGGGTTCTAGTCCCGGTAGGGGCGCCGGATTCTGTCCCGGTTGCCCCTCTTCCAGGCAGGCTCTCTGCTGTGGCCAGGGAGTGCAGTGGAGGATGGCACAGGTCCTTAGGCCCTGCACCCCATGGGAGACCAGGAGAAGCACCTGGCTCCTGCCTTCGGATCAGTGCGGTGCACCAGCCGCAGCGCGCCGGCCACGGCGGCCATTGGAGGGTGAACCAACGGCAAAAGGAAGACCTTTCTCTCTGTCTCTCTCTCTCACTGTCCACTCTGCCTGTTAAAAAAAAAAAAAAAAAAAGAAAAAGAAAAAGAATGAAGGTGAGAAGAAGAGGTTTTCTGCTGAAAGAAACAAAGTATTTCTCACCAGCGGACTTGTACTCTCTGACATGCTGAAGGAAGGAAGCTGGAAGAATTAAACAAGTGTTGGGGCTCATAAAACCATGCCCTGAAGTGAAGGGCTTGGAAGAAAAGTTCTTTTTGGACCTTCTTCTGTCCTCCTGTCTATCGCCCCTCATTCTCCTCAGACGAGCCACAGAAGGTAGGTTTTTTTTTTTTTTTTTTTTTTTTTTTAAGATTTATTTATTTGAAAGGCAGAGTTACAGAGAGGGAGAGAGAGAGAGGTCTTCCATCGCTGGTTCACTCCCCAGATGACTGCAACGGCCAGAGCGGAGCTGATCCGAAGCCAGGAGCCAGGAGCCAGGAGCTTCCTCCAGGTCTCCCATGCAGGTGCAGGGGCCCAAGGACTTGGGCCATCTTCCACTGCTTTCCCAGGCCACAGCAGAGATCCGGATCAGAAGTGGAGCAGCCAGGACTCAAACTGGCGCCCATATGGATGCTGGCACTGCAGGTGGCGGCTTCACCTGCTACGCCACAGCACCAGCCCCAGAAGGTAGAATTAATTCCTCCTTCTCAAGGTACAGGAACCAGAACCCATTCCCCTGAGACAACTCTAAAACCTGAAAATATTTCTCTAACTTCCCTCACTCTTCTGTCCTGGAGGTGGCAATAAAGACATCCTCTGTCCTGCCTTGTTGGATTATAGATTATAAGATGCCCATTCCAGAAAGGATCTGGAAGGAGGAAGCACAATAGAGAGGCCAGAAGAATCTGAACAGACTTGCTGGCTTCCCCACAGTCTGTTACTATGAGATCATACTCTATCAATCCTATGTCTATACAATTATCTGTGTTCCATCAGATCCAAGCATGAGAATGAATAGCTCACCCCTGGGTATTTGGGTGTTCAATCCTATGTTACATACAGCATGACCGAGTACATGTGTTAGGCTTTTCTCTTGTTAACCTGTCTTGTTATAGGGGTGTCAGCCATGACCCTGTTCTGCCACTACATAAGCAAACAATTAGATTGCAATTAAAAACAGAAAACAGAAATGATGCGAAGAGGTAGTGAGTGATTCTGCCTACTGGGGTCTGTGAAGGACTCACAGGGCAGTTGAGGCCTGAGCTAGTTGGGAGACCAGATGGATAAAACCTGGGATCTGGGGAGGAATATTCCAAAACAAGAGAAGAATGTGAGCACAAATCCTGAGAGTGTGGAGCGGCACAGGTGGGAGGACTACAAGTAATTCAAAGAATCACACAGTTTTGCTTGTGGTGTTTTTTTTGTTGTTGTTGGTTTTTTTTTTTTTTTTTTTTTTTTTTTTTTTTTTACAGGCAGAGTGGACAGTGAGAGAGAGAGACAGAGAGAAAGGTCTTCCTTTTGCCGTTGGTTCACCCTCCAATGGCCGCCGTGGCCGGTGCACCGCGCTGATCCGCTGATCCGAAGGCAGGAGCTAGGTGCTTCTCCTGGTCTCCCATGGGGTGCAGGGCCTAAGGACCTGTGCCATCCTCCACTGCACTCCCTGGCCACAGCAGAGAGCTGGCCTGGAAGAGGGGCAACCGGGACAGAATCCGGCGCCCCGACCGGGAGTAGAACCCGGTGTGCCGGCGCCGCAAGGCAGAGGATTAGCCTAGTGAGCCACGGCGCTGGCCACTTGTGTTTTTTATTCACAATAAAAGTAATTGCTGACTTTATGCTTGTTCAATCACTGCGCTAATTGTTCTTGATCATACTTCAAAAAGTTCACGGAAAAAGGAACTAAAGGATCAATTTATTTTGGTACAAAAATTTATTTATTTATTTATTTATTGACAGGCAGAGTGGACAGTGAGAGAGAGAGACAGAGAGAAAGGTCTTCCTTTGCCGTTGGTTCACCCTCCAATGGCCACCGCGGCCGGTGCGCTGCGGCTGGCACACCGCGCTGATCTGAAGGCAGAAGCCAGGTGCTTATCCTGGTCTCCCATGTGGTGTAGGGCCCAAGCACTTGGGTCATCCTCCACTGCACTTCTTGGCCACAGCAAAGAGCTGGCCTGGAAGAGGGGCAACCGGGACAGAATCCGGAGCCCCGACCGGGACTGGAACCTGGTGTGCTGGCGCCGCAGGCGTAGGATTAGCCTAGTGAGCCACGGCGCTGGCCACAAAAATTTATAATCCATGCACATGAGAGGTCTTCAAAAAGTTCATGGAAGTGTGTATTATGAAAAAATGGCATGGATTTCAAGTTTTTTGCACCAAAGTAAACTGACTTTTTAATTTCATTTTTCCACTACCTTCTTTCTTTTTTTTTTTTTTTTAACATTTATTTATTTATTGAAAGAGTTACAGAGAGAGAGGGAGAGATGGAGAGGTCTTCCATCCACCAGTTCACTCCCTAGATGGCTGCAACAGCCAGAGGTAGGCAAAGCCGAATCAGGAGCCAGGAGCTTCTTCAAGGTCTCTCATGTATGTAGCAGGGGCTCAGACACTTGGGCCATCTTTCGCTGCTTTTCCCAGGCCATTGGCAGGGAGCCATATTGGAAGTGGAGCACTGGGGACACACACTGGTGCCCAAATGGGATGCCATCATTGCAGGTGGTAGCTTTACCTGCTATGCCACCATGCTGGCCTCTACCTTTTTCTATAGCTCCTTGAAGAAAGACTTTTTATTTAATTGCTTAAGAAAATGTACTATTGAATTGTATACTTTTTGTATTTGAAAAGCAGACTGACACAGAGGTACAGAGATGGACACACACAGAGATTCCAACTCCTGGTTCACTTCCTAAATGCCCACAATAGCCAGGGCTGGGCAAAGCCCAAGCCAGGATCCAAGAAATCAGTTGTGGTCTCCCACATAAGTGACAGGGATCCAAGACTTCAGCCATCACCTGCTGCCTATCACATTAGCAGGAAGCTGGAATTGGAAGTGGAGCCAGGACTCAAACCCAGGCACTCAGATATGGGATGTGGGTGTCCCAAGCAGTGTGTTAACCACGGTGCCAAATGCCTGCTCTTCCCTAGCTTTTTGAAGTACGCTCATACATTCACTGTTTCACAGTAGTCTCATTGTTACAGGGAGCGGTGCTGTGGCTCGGTGGGTTAAGGTGAAGCCAATGTTGCCAGCATCCCACATGGGCAACTGGCTGCTCCACTTCCCATCCAGCTTCGTGCTAACATGCCTGGGAAAGCCGTAGAAGTTGACCCAAGTGTTTGGGCCCCTGGTGGATGGAATTCCAGGCTCCTGGCTTTGGCCTAGCCCATCCCTAGCCCTTGTGGCCATTGGGAGAGTGAACCAGCCAATGGAAGAACTCTTTTTCTCTGTGTCTCTCCATCTCTATCTGTAACACTTTTTTTTTTTTTAAAAAAGGTTTATTTATTTTTATGTATTAGGAAGAGTTAAAGAGAGAAGTGAAGGAGAGAAGGAGGGAGAAAGAGAGCTTCCATTTACTGGTTCACTCTCCAAATGGTCACAACAAATGGGGCTCAGACAGGCCAAAGCCAAGAGCTAGGAGCTCCATCCAGTTCTCCCATGTGGGTGCAGGGACTCAAACATTTGGACCATCTTCCACTGCTTTCCCAGGCATATTAGCAGGGAGCTGGATCAGAAGTGGAGCAGCCGGGACTTGAACCAGTGCTTACGTGGGAGGTAGTGTCCCGTGCAATGACCTAACCTGTGTGCCACAATGCCAGCCCCTGTAACTCTGACTTTCAAAATAAAGAAATACATCTTTTAAAAAAATACCATAGAATGGGCGACATTTACAGTCATTGATTTCTTGCAGTTCTTGAAGCACCAGAGTCCAAGGTCAAGGTGGAGCAGATCTGATGCCTGGTGAGGACACTACTCAGCAGATGGCCACTTTGCCGCAGGGAGAGCAAGTGAGTCCTGCTCTGTCTTCCTCTTGATATCAAGGCACTAATGCCCTCATGAGGGCCCCACCCTCCTTATGTAACCTTAATCATCTCCCAAAGGCCCCATCCCCAAATGCCATTAGGCTGGGGGTTGTGGTTTCGACATATGAATTTCAGGAGACCACAAGATAGTCCATAGCAGAGAGTAAATAAAACACAAGTAGTGCACTTGGCTGTTTCAGTGAAGGAACTCCAGCTGTTGCACCTGAAGCTCTCATGACCAGGGGCTCCTCCTGGACCCAGACTGCCCCCCACAGAGCAGTCAGGAATTTTCCAAAGGGATGCTGCAGGCCAGCAAACAGTGCGTGAAGACTGTCACGGAGAAGCAATGATTTAAAGACAGCCCTGGAACCTGCAGACTCAGGGAGACTGGAAGGGTGCAGGCAATGTGTGCCCAGAAAGTAGAAGACATGGTGATGCTCACTGAAGGGAGACTTTCATGTCCCCCTCTCAGAGCTAAGCTTCACAATTGAGAATATGTGCATATCTCTGAAATGCTAATGGCAGATATGTCTGACAGATTTTTCTTCTTGATACACTCAAAATGCAAAGTGAAATAAGTTAGAAAGTATCAAGAAAATGCTACAGTTTGAATATGATTTGGCTCCCCAAACCCATGTAGGTATTTGAACCCCAAAGTCCTAATTGAGTGGTACAAAGAGGGTAGAAAATTTATTCAATTAGGGTATTAGGAGGTGGGCCTGGTGGGAGTTCTTAGGGCACTGGGGGTGTCCCCCAGAATGGATTTCTCAGGAGAGAACTTGGGTTGGGTTAAAAGCATGGGATGGACCCAGCCTCTCTGTCTCTGCTCCTGGCTCACCACGGGATTCTTCCCCACCATTGCCATCTGTTACTCTCACTAGAGGCCAAAGCAATGGGGCTGCCTGATCTTGGACTTGAACCTCCAAAATGACAAGCCAAAAATAAACCTCCTTCCTTTGTAATTTACAAAAATCTGACTTATAAATATTGCTCAGAAATTCAGCTATAATTTATTTTTCCTCCTTAAAATGAACATATACAAACTCCCTTATTCAGCTATGGGTTTCTAATAGCATGAAAGGACAACTCAAGTTCAGCCTTAAATTTGAGGTTCTGAACTGGATTCCACATTGTTTTCCTTTGCCAGGTGCATGCATGGCAATTGTAAAAGTTCATCTCTGAGAGAGGTTCAGAGACGCAGGCCCAAAAGCAGCGCAAAGCCCTACCAAAAGCTAAGTAATTGAAACAGAAAGATCAAGGTAAACTTCCCTGGTGGGAATTCCCTGAGAATTGCCCTAGGTAGGGCCTGCTGGAAGCGTCTTCTATAGAGCAATTTCTGCTCTCCTAGCACCCAAGGGCTCCCCCTTGGTAGAAATGAAATATGCCCTGTAATGCCCTCGGGACACAAGACGCACTGAAGCTGCAAGCAGCACCTTTGTGTGCTGTCATTTTGGTTCTGTGAGTCACACATGGAGAAGTGACACATCCTATTTCAGCTTTTAGTCCATAGTCCACTTGGGTGGGCCCGGTGCCTAGTGCTGTGGGTGTGTCTGTGAGGAGATGCAGCCCCAGCCGAAGGAGCCAACCCATATCCACATCACTCAGTGCACAGAGAGAACAAAACAGTGGGATATACCGGATGACAAAAGGTCTGTATGAAGCAGACCCAAGCAACATGGTAGCCGCTTACCAGCCGCAGTCCCTCCACATTTCCTGCTCTTGAACCTGTTGAGGGCAGTTAAAGAAATCTGGGCACGCTGAAGTAACTTTAAACTAAGTATAGGGAAGTAGCAGGCTGGGAAGTAAAAATCCTCCCATGAGCATTCGCTGGCTGCCTGTCTCCTGTCCCTCCAGGTCCAGCTACACTGGCCTCTCTTCTGGCCTCAGGTGAGTCACACACTCCCCTCAGAGCCATTGCACTTCCTGGGCCCACGTCTCGGGTCCTGGATGTCTTGTCCCTGCCCCCCAACTCTTATCCCTGGTGCGGACACGCTTGTTTTCTCCTTTCCTTCAGTCTCCTCTGAGATGTGCTGTGCCCTGCCCACTGTGTCTGACGTGGTACCACATGATTCTTCTGTTTGCTCTGCTTTTGTTTTCATTCTAACATGCCTCACCTGACAATGTGGACTTGCATGTTTGCTCATCTGTCTTCTACACATAGGGCAAAGTTCACGAGGGAAGGCCCTTTGATTTGTTCATTACCACATACACTGTGCCTACTATAGTGGCTGTCATAACAAAAAAATATATAATATATATATACACTAAATGAAAGAACAAACATACTGTTGGAACACAATGTTTTTTTTCTCAAGATTTAATGTATTTATTTGAAAAACAGAGTGAAAGAGAGAGGGAGAGAAAGAGATCTTCCATCCACTGGTTACCTCCCCAAATGGACACAACAGCCAGGGTTGGGCGGGTTGAAGTCATGAGCCTTTAACTCCATCTGGATCTCCCATGTGGGTGGCAGGGGCCCAAGCACTTGAGTCATCGTTTGATGCTTTTGCAGCCACAGTAGCAGGGAGCTGGATGGGAAGCAGAGCAGCTAGGACATGAACCAGCGCTCTTGTGGGATGCTGGCATCACAGGTGGTGGTTTAACCCACTGTGCCCTGAAAGCGTTATTTTTTGAATGATACTTATGTGTTTTATTTTTAAAATATTTATTCACTTATTTGAAAGGCAAAGAGACAGAGAGATCTTCCATCCACTAGTTTATTTTCCAGTGGCTGCAATAGCCAGGTCTTTACCAGGGCAAAAACAGGAGCCAGGAACTCCATCCTGGTTTCTCATATGGGTGGCAAGAGCCCAAGTTCCTGGGCCACCTTCTGTTGCTTTCCCAAACGCGTTAAAGAGAAGGTGCGTTGAAAGTGGAGTAGCTGGAGCTCAAACCAGCATCCTAACATGGAATGCTGGCATTGCAAGTGGCAGCTTAACCCCTGAATGTATTTTTTAAATGAAAACTTAAAGCTAGCCTGTTCTCCCAGTTTTTCCATTTTACATATTTAAATTGGTTTAAACCAAGAACAAGACTTTATAAGAATAAAACATCAAGGAAATGAGACCTAGCCAATTGGGTAATGGCTGATCTGCATTCAATTTGTTTCCTTGGTGCTTAGTGAATTTCCTGTAAGTCATAAAGTCAGGTCATAAAAGAGACTAAGTATGATATCAATTGTGTTCACTAAGCTTTGCTTTCTAATTAGAGAGCATTGAAAATTATTGCTTCAGAACTAGTCATCGTGAAAGGAAGTAGATATTAGGTAAAATAGATAAAACTGGGGCATCAGACATCCAGATTGGCCAAAATAAGGAGGCAATTGCCTCCACAGGTGCTATTTCGTGTTGTGATGCCCAGATACTGAACCCTTGAAATCTTCATTTATGTAAACAATGGGAATATGGGGTAGGATATTTCTCCAAATTAACTGTGAGCTGTGCTGTCAGCCTGGGGTTTCGTTTTCACAAAGACCCACACTTCGGTAGAAATGTATACTGAGAACTCTTAGAGGTAATTGGTTTGTCACACTTAGTGGTGAATGTATGATTGCAAAAGGATGGTTATGTTCTTAGGGGTAGGGTTAAAGAAAAGTAATGGCCCCCAAGGATGTCCAGGTATTATTAATTCCTGGAATCTATGAATTTAATTGGCCAAAGAGACAGTGCGGCCTCTCTTGTTAAGTTAAGGATCTTGAGAGATTTCCTGGGTTTCCTAGATTTCTCTGGTGAGCCTTAACTATAATAATAAGGGTCCTTATAAAAGGGGACATAGAACAGGCTCTGAGTAAAGACTGGGAGGTATGAATACCATACATTTGGCCAAGTGCTCCTGGTTTGCCAGAGCAAAGCTCAGTGTGCCATGGGTTGGAGGAAAAAAAGGCAGGAGCTAGATCAAGGCTCTGGGGTCCTGTGCTAGGGCAGTTGGCTTTCATTTTGAAGGAGGCACGGAACTACAAAGGGGAGGGAAACAAGCAGATTTTCATTTAAAGAATGTTTTTAGGGCCGGTGCCATGGCTCACTAGGCTAATCCTCCGCCTGTGGCGCCAGCACTCCAGCTTCTAGTCCCGATTGGGGCGCCGGATTCTGTCCCAGTTGCTCTTCTTCCAGTCCAGCTCTCTGCTATGGCCCGGGAAGGCAGTGGAGGATGGCCCAAGTTCTTGGGCCCTGCACCTGCATCAGAGACCAGGAGGAAGCACCTGGCTCCTGGCTTTGGATCGACGCAGAGCACCAGCCGTAGCGGCCATTTGGAAAGTGAACCAACGGAAGGAAGACCTTTCTCTCTCTCTCTCTCTCTCTCTCTCACTGTCTAACTCTGCCTGTCAAAAAATAAAAATAAAAAAAAGAATGTTTTTAAATGAGATTTTACTTGTTTAAGAGAAGAAGTGAGAGAGAGAGACACACACACACACACACTCACACATACACAGAGTGATCCCATCCATTGATTTACTTCTCAAATGCCCACAACAGCCAGGAATGGGCCAGCATTGGAGGGAGGAGTCTGAAACAGAATGCAGGTCTCCCATATGGGTGAGACGGCTCCCATATGTGAGCCATCACAGCTGCCTGCCAGGCTCTGCACTGGCAAGAAACTGAAGTCAGGATCCAGGGCTGGGAATTGAACCCAGGCACTTTGATGTGGGATGCAGGTGTCTTAACTGCTGGACTAAATGCTCACTTGATATTTTCATTTTTGAAAGACTGTCTGAGTTAGATGTGGAAAATAGGTTAGATAATCCAGGCAGGCTCAGAGGCAGGAGGCTGATGGGTACAGGTGGGTTACAGCAGGACAGGTAGGCAATGACAGTGGCCTGGTGGAGGGATGCATGGGACAGGGACATGATGGATGGATACAGGTGATATTGAGGAGGACATGCTGGCATTGGTGATGGAGGTAAGGGAGAGGATGGGTTAAAGATGACATTTGAGGCTGGCGCCACAGCTTACTAGGCTAATCCTCCGCCTTGCGGCGCTGGCACACCGAGTTCTAGTCCTGGTAGGGGCGCCGGATTCTGTCCCGGTTGCCGCTCTTCCAGGCCAGCTCTCTGCTGTGGCCCGGGAGTGCAGTGGAGGATGGCCCAAATACTTGGGCCCTGCAGCCCATGGGAGACCAGGATAAGTACCTGGCTCCTGCCATCGGATCAGCGCGGTGTGCCAGCCACAGCGCGCTGGCCACGGCGGCCATTGGAGGGTGAACCAACGGCAAAGGAAGACCTTTCTCTCTGTCTCTCTCTCACTGTCCACTCTGCCTGTCAAAAAAAAAAAAAAAAAAAAAAAAGATGACTTTTGACCTCTGATTTGGACAACATAAGGAACAGAACTGAAGAGAAGATGGTGGGTAGAGAAATGGGGTTTTGTGGTCAGCAGGAATAAAGGACCCTACACTCGTCTAGGATGATTCTTCTTGTTCAGTTTAATACCAGGCGTGTGATCAGAATGTTGTTATCCTGAGTCACCCAAGGAAAGGAATGGGGGTAACTAATGCCATCTGCCAGCCCACCAAGACCCTCGTCTGTGTTCCTGATGCTCTCAAACACAGTCCGAGCTCAAGGTATAGTTGAGGGGTTCTCACAGGCCTATTGTCCTTGGAATAGAAAGGTTGGGGCCAGGGTTGGAACAGGGGCCCTTGATATCACCACTTCCTGCTTAGTATGTCTTAGAAACTGGATTAATGTGATCTAGCTCCAGAAACTTCCTAAATCTCACACGAGTCTAATATAAAAAAACTCGGGATACTTTTTATTGATGTTCAATGAAATATGGAATTGATAGGGAACTTTTCTTCTCTGCTCAGAGCAGGCTTTCCCAATTGGTGAAGCAGCAGGATGTTGAATGATCCTCAGGATGCTCAGTAAATCCATCTCCTGAGCGTTCATTCCTGAGTCTGGGAGCTGTAATCACTCATGTCGGTCAGTCATGGGTTGCTATAAGCCTTAAACCAGAGAAATCATGTAACACACAAAGAACATAAGCATTAATATATGAGTGACTTTAAACAGTTCATGGAAAATGAAATAAAAAACATTAGTTTTGCGCAAATAAGTGTTTTAAGCTATGCACAGTTTTTTATATGGATTCTCCGTGAACTGTTTAAGACTCCTCATAAGGGCTTAAGAATTAATTGCTGTAATTTTTTTCAAAGGTTTATTTATTTGAAAGGCAGAGTGACACAGACAGCAAGGGAGAGACAGAGCGGGGGGTGGGGGGGTGGAGAGACAGAGACAGAGACAAAGAGATATTGATCTTGTATCCACTGTTCAGTCCCCAGATGACTGCAATGACCAGAGCTGGGCCAGGCCAAAGCTAGGAACCAGGAGCTTCTTCTGGGTCCCTCACATGGGTGGCGGGGGTCCAAGTACTTGGGCCATCTGTTGCTGCTTTCCCAGGCACATTATTAAGGAGCTGGATTGGAAGCAAAGCAACCAAGACTCAAACTGGTGGTCCAAAATGGGATGCCAGAGTCATAGACAGCTTAACTTGCTGCAACAGAGTGTAGGCCCCTGAAATATATTATTTTATTTAATAATAAGAGTAACCACATCAGTTAACTGCATTCAAAAAAATTTATTTGACAGGCATAGAGGAAGACAGAAAAGTAGACAGGGAGAGAGAGCTCTCATATGCTGGTTCACTCCTCAAACGCTTAAAATGGCTGGGAGCTGAAGGCAGGAGCTTGGGGATGCAATCCAAGTCTCCCATGTGGGTGGCAAGAATTCAACTACTTGAGCCATCACTGCTGCCTCCCAAGGTCTGCATTAGCAGGAAGCCAGAATCAGCAGCTGGAACTGGAGATCAAACCCAGGTACTTCCATGTGGGACATGGATATCCTAGCCAGGGTCTTACCCACTAGGCCAACCATCCACCCTTAAATGCATTCTTGACAATTATATCTAATTCAGAAGTCAGAAAAATTGGATCCTTCCCAAGTTAAGTTTGAATTATCTGACAGAGGCAATACATAAGGAAAGGCATGGAAGTCCATCAAAACCATCCCATGAAATCCTCCTTGCGGGAATATTTGGCTTGGTATAGCGTTTGGATTCTGGGCATTGGGCTTTAAAACTGTACACTTTGACTTTGTTTTCTGGTAAGTTCCTGGAATGCTTTAAAGAATGGTCTCTTCAGATGAATTCCATTGTAGTTTTTGTATTTTACTGGCTTTGTCAGCTCAAACCACTTATGTCAAGGTCACCTCCCAGTTAACAGTGCTTCATGAGTCAGTTTACAAAGTAGTTATTTGGCTTCAAGACTTTTTAAGTTTGGAGGAATTATTCTCAATATGTTTTCTTCTAGAATATTTTCTCAGGGAACCTTAAATCTGTTTAATTGTCTGTACTAAGCCCTACTGTATTCTTTCAACTGTTCTGGGTTTTCTGGAGATGAGAAGTTTTACTAGAGGGTAAGAGGTTACATAGAAGTCAGAAGATAAACAGGTACAGAGAGGAGTGGGCATTTAGCTGATTGGTTAAGATGCCCGAATCCCACATCAGAGAGCTTGTGTCAATTCCTGACTCTGGCTTCTGACTCCAGCTTCCCACCAGTGCAGGCCCTGGGAGATGGCAGTGATGGCCCAAGTAATTGGTCCCTACAGCCCACATGGGAGACCTGGTTTGAGTCTGCAGCTTCTGCCTCTAACCCCAGTCCAACCCTGACTGTTGTAGGCATTAGGGGAGTGAATCAGCAGATGGGCATCCCCCTCCCACTCTACCTCTCTCTCTCTGCCTCTCAAATGACTTTTCAGAATAGGCAGGTACAGAATAAAAATGAGTTTGGAGGAAGTTGAGAGGAAGAAAGCCTTTGGGAAAATTTTAGTTTCTTGGTTAAACAAGCATTATTGTGTAGGTATTATGTATAAAATACAATGTTCACTGATGATAAAGAGTAATATGAAAACACATCAACACTGTATGTGGGAGATAAGATGTACACTTATGTGTGGTTGAATAGTATGAGAGGTGTACCAAGGTAGGTTGATTGTTGATATGAATTGCTGAAGTAATAGCATCACCAAATGTTTTGTGCAGAGTCATTCATCCATAGCATTATTGATCCTAGGCATCTAGGATCTAGGTTTATTGGTGAACAAACCTTCTGGTGAGGCATCCCAGATGATGGGAGGTTGTCTGGGCCTTGATGCTAACATAAAGGAGGAAACAGCTGTGAACAGAGGCACTAAAATCCAAGATGGATTTATGAGACTGGGAGTTAATTATGTGAATGATTTCTTCCAAACAGGTCAGCTGGACCTGAGTCCTTTTAAAAGCTGGAATGAAAGGAAATTGCCAAGAGGATTAATTTTTTTTTTTTTTTTTGACAGGCAGAGTGGACAGGGAGAGAGAGACAGAGAGAAAGGTCTTCCTTTGCCGTTGGTTCACCCTCCAATGGCCGCCGCGGCCGGCGCGCTGCGGCCGGCGCACCGCGCTGATCCGATGACAGGAGCCAGGTGCTTCTCCTGCTCTCCCATGCGGTGCAGGGCCCAAGCACTTGGGCCATCCTCCACTGCCCTCCAGGGCCATAGCAGAGAGCTGGCCTGGAAGAGGGGCAACCGGGAAAGAATCTGGCGCCCCGACCGGGAGTAGAACCCGGTGTGCCGGCGCCGCAAGGCGGAGGATTAGCCTAGTGAGCCACGGCGCCTGCGAGGATTAATTTTTTCTAAAGATTTATTTATTTATTTGAAAGTCAGAGTTACAGAGAGAGGAAGAGAGGCAGAGAGAGATCTTCCATCCTCTGATTTAGTCCCCAAGTGGTTGTGATGGCCAGCACTAGGCCAGACCAAAACCAGGAGCCAAGGGCTTCATCCAGGTCTCCCATGTGGTATAGGGGCCCAAGCACTTGGGCCATCTCCCACTGCTTTTCCCAGGCCATTAGTAGATTCAGAGGCTTTGAACACCATCACATTGAGCATTAGAGCTTCTCTACATGAACCTACACCAGACCTTTTGGTGTGTGACACGTGGACGACTCCCTCCGTGGCTTTGCGGGCACTGCCCTCTCCCTGGCTCGTGGGCTCATGCCCTCCACATTGGCACCTCCTGAGGTGGGTCCTGACTCACTTCCCATCATACTGCCCCAGAGCCCTCACTCAGAGCTCTGAATTCAGCTATTTGCTCGTGGAACTTCAGTGATTCTACCTTTGCTTCTAGCTTGTACCTAACTGCCTGAGATCTAGCCCTATCTAGCAAATTAACTCCTAGACATTGCCATTTAAAGTCTCTTAGGTAGTTTAAGCCTGCATATCTGAAACAGAATCATTACCTGAACTTCTAAACTGCCCCTTTCACCACAGTCTGCTCCATGAGTGGCACCATCAGCCGCCTTTCAGCACAAGCTAGCAATCCAGCTGTTTGCCTCTGTAGCAGATCTGTCAAGTTCTGTGGATTCTACCTCCTCAATCAGTCTTGAAGCTCTCTCCATCCCCATGATTCCTGTCTTAATTTAGCTCTTCCCCTGCAAACCTATATCCATGCTTTAAGCCTGGCTTGGTTCAGGTGTCGTCTCTCCCAGGAAGCCTTCCAGGAGCTTGTTTAGGCCATTATCTGAGTTTTTTTTCCTCTCTCGATCAGACTGTAAACCTCTAAAGGCAAAGACATTTCCCCCACCTTCCAATATGGCACTCAACTGGTGATTATTAAATGCATGAATGCATAAGTAAATCAATGAACAAAGTAAGAAAATATTTATTTTTCCACAGTTGCAGGTTCATGGTCACATGTGGGAAGTTTCCATTTTCATTACCTATCATTCCTCACAGATTTATCCGTTGTTGCTTTTCCCCTGTGCTCATTTTCTCTGTGGTTCTGTTTCATTCTTTATTAAACTTAACAGAAAAGAAGACTGACAACATAGGATTCACACCGGTGGTTAAAAAAATCAGTGATAGTGGTTTTTTTGTTTTTTGTTTTTTGTTTTTTTTTTTTTTTTTTTTTTTTGGACAGGCAGAGTGGACAGTGAGAGAGAGAGAGAGAGAGAGAGAGAAAGGTCTTCCTTCCATTGGTTCAGCCCCCCAATGGCTGCCATGGCCAGCGCACTGCGCTGATCCAAAGCCAGGAGCCAGGTGCTTCTCCTGGTCTCCCATGCGGGTGCAGGGCCCAAGGACTTGGGCCATCCTCCACTGCACTCCCGGGCCACAGCAGAGAGCTGGACTGGAAGAGGAGCAACCAGGACAGAATCTGGCGCCCCGACCGGGACTAGAACCTGGTGTGCTGGCACCGCAGGCGGAGGATTAGCCTAGTGAGCCACGGCGCTGGTCTAGTGATAGTGTTCTGAGCTAGAGAACTGAATACAGATATTTGAAGGAAGTGAATTTGTAAATCACAGCCAGATAAAAGTAGCAATCAGGGGCCTGGCATTTGGCACAGTGGTTAAGATGCTGCACGAGATGTTTGTATCCAGAATGTCTGGATTCAAGTCTCAGCTTCACTGCTGCTTCTGGCTCCTGCTAATGCAGACCTTGGGAGGCAACAGGTGATGGCTCAAGTGGTTGGGTTCTTGTCACCGGTATGGAAGGACCTGGATTGAGTTCCTGGCTCCTGTATTAGCTTGGCTCAGCCCCACCTGCTGTGGTCATTTGGGGAATGAATCAGTGGATGAGAGGTCTGTCTCTCTCTGCCTTTTTAAACATTAGCATTCAAAGATCCCATTGTCCTGGACAGAGGAGTCCCCTTCCCTTCTATGGCTGGCTCAGGAGACATTATAGTTGGACAATTTACCTTTCTTCTATTCTTCCTGAATGGTTTGCTGCTATGATTCATTTTAAGGTGAAGTGTTAATGGGCGAGAGCAAGTAATAAAGTGTCAAGTTGGATACGCGCATCGGGGACAACTCCTTTTGGTGTACTCACAAAAAACCAAGGACAGAAAACAGTGTGCAGTAGAATCTTGCGAATTTCCAGGCTGGATTTATGGATTATTGTTTACCTGGCATTTCTGAAGCACTTACAGCTTGCTGTGTGTGATGGAGTCACAACCGGAAAAGCCATCTGACTGGGCCCATCGAGAGTTTTTTCTTTTCAGTGTAGAATGAAAGAGGACAACAAATACCACTCACAAACCACATTGTCACATTGTCAGTTGTTGTTTCTCGGTGAACTCTGATGAAAGGAAACATATCTGGGGAAAGGGTCATCCTGTTTGTTTATGTAGGGCTTTTTTTTTTTTATTTGGGAGATAAAACATGTGAAAGTATAGAGGGCATTATCTTGACTAGATCAATAAACCCCAGCCAACCAGCCAAAGTCTAGTTCAACCTTTTTAGGTAAGTAGGTGAAAGGGTCACTGTGATAATGAGAGTACTTTTTTTTTTTTTTTTTTTTTTTTTTTTGACAGGCAGAGTGGACAGTGAGAGAGAGAGACAGAGAGAAAGGTCTTCCTTTGCCGTTGGTTCACCCTCCAATGGCCTCCATGGCCGGCGCACTGCGGCCAGCACACCGCACCTATCCGAAGGCAGGAGCCAGGTGCTTCTCCTGGTCTCCCATGTGGGTGCAGGGCCCAAAGACCTGGGCCATCCTCCACTGCCTTCCCGGGCCACAGCAGAGAGCTGGCCTGGAAGAGGGGCAACCGGGACAGAATCCAGCACCCCGACCGGGACTAGAACCCGGTGTGCCGGCGCCGCTAGGCTGAGGATTAGCCTATTGAGCTGCGGCACTGGCTGATAATGAGAGTACTTGTAGTTCTGGCTGCAAAGTACTTCCCAGGGTGTTGGAAAATCCAGATTAAGGTCAGACGTTTCTGGCCACATAAAAACTTCCAGCAGTTCAAGACCATTCTGAAGTGTACACGGAGCAGGTTTGGCATTTGTCCACTCCAGAGGAATGCATGTGACTCAGCCATCAAGTGACAGGTGTCCTTGAGCTGTGGGAAGGACATGATGGGGGGAGGAAGCCAACAGGGTACTGTTGGCAGCTGCAAACCAGGCTGGCATTGACATATGCCTGCTGTGTGAATTGCCTGTAGGCAGAGAACTCTGTTACTTGACCACACTTGTTGAATGTCTGTTATATGAGGGGGTCTTCAAAAAGTTCATGTAAAATGTGTATCATGAAAAACTTGCATGAGTTTCAAAAATTTTTTGTATCAAAATAAAATTAATATTTTAATTCCATTTCTGTAACCTTTTTGAAAGACCCTATGGGTACACACCCAGACCTGTATACAAATGTTTCTAGCAGCTTGAATCCTACGTGTCTACAACTGGGCCAGAATCTTTTCAGTTGCTTTGTTTTGTGGGCACTTATTCGTGAATTAGATTCTTTGAGGCTTCACAGTATAGACACATCCTCAGATGATTGCTGCTTATGGAGGGCCACTTGTAAGGCTACACAGACAAAGGAAGGGGGCAGGAAGTTGTCTCGGGCTGCATGGTCAGGCTCTGCAGGCTGTGGTCTGGGTTGTGCTTGTTGCCTCATTCCTCCAATAGCAGCTCTGGTGACCCTGCCCCAGTTCCTGGTGGGCAACTGTTCTGAACTGGGCAATGTGGGGGAGCTCTGGGGCTCCCCCACACTGGTGACTCACATATGCCTCTGGATCTGCCAGCTCCTACCTTCATCAGTAGAAGGGACTCAGTTTGACAGGCCTGCAGCCACTTTGGCCATAACTGCCATCTTGCATCTTTTCTTTAAGATTTTTCTTAAAGATTTATTTATTTATTTGAAAGGCAGAGTTACAGAGAGGGAGGGAGGGAGGGAGAAGGAGAGAGAGAAAGGGAGAAATATCTTCCATCTGCTGGTTCACTCCCCAAATGGCTATAGCAGCCAGGGCTGGGCCAGGCCAAAGCCAGGAACCAGGAGCTTCTTCCAGGTCTCCCATGTGGGTGCAGGAGCCCAAGTACTTGGGCCATCTTCTGCTGTTTTCCCAGGCACATTAGCAGGGAACTGGATTGGAAGCAGAGCAGCTGGGTCTTGAACTGATGCCCATATGGGATGCTGGTGTCGCAGGGGGTGGCTTCACCAGCTATGCCACAGTAGCCCCCATTCCACATCTTATGATAGGGCAAACAAAGTTGTTAACACAACCTGCTGCTCTAATTTGATGCCAGAAAGTCTCTTTTCTGATGCCTGGAATGTTTCTTATTATTAGTAATTCTGGGAAAGGTCTAGGTATATCCCAATTAGCCATGAGCCACTTTTGTCTACAAAGCCTTTCTTCTCCTGCCTCATGGCATGGAGATCCAGATGTAGCATAGCTGTCCGAGATCACACTTCTGCCTGTAAGTGCCCCCAGTAAGCTATACTCTGCGTAACCTTGTGTTTGTCCTCTCTCATAGGTCTCACTGCCCATTGTTTACAAAGAGTTACTCATCTGTATACCTGTATTTGTTAAAGCCTTAAAAGCCTTTTGCTTTTACTACCTGGAGTGATAGGAAGCCAGAAAAGAAAAATAAGATAACAAACCCCCCTCATTTTCATTGCTCTGATGGTGTGTGTTCCTATATATGTTTTTTCCTCACTTTTTAAAAACTGAGGTGAAGCTCACATCAGATAAAGTGCGGTCATCTTACAGTGTTCAATGCCGTGCCGTTCAGTGCATTCACAGTGTCCTGCCACCATCACCTGCACCTGGTTCTTGGAACAAGGGTGAGCGCGTGCTGGGGGTGATCTTGTCCTTGGTATTGAAGAGACTCCATCAGGACTGCCTGCCAGACTGACCCCAGGAGCCCTAGGTTTATGGGACTAACCTTCTCTGTAGACTTTGCCCGAGACAAAGATAGCTTTCTGACCCCAGGTCACGGCAGACACCCCTTGCTCTCCCTTTCTCGAATGTCCCCAGCTGTTGAAGTTGCAGTGAGGTTGTTTGCTGAGGATTTGTTGTCTAACCATTCCACGGCAACTTAGGTGGCAATTAGACTCACACAAACACAAACCCATGATGGCAAACTGAGTCAGCCTCAGGGTCCTGGTGGCCACCTCTGACATGCAAACAGAAGTGTCTGTGGACTTACTGTGAGGAGAGGAATTGCCAGCTTCAGGCGTCCAGATGAGTTAGCGTGAACCTTGGCAACACTTTTTTATACAACGACTCTGATTCTTTCTTGGCACTGTCCCAGAATGACTTTTTGGGTCCTCACAAAGACCCCAGGAGGGAAGCAGGGCAGGGCAAGGCTGCAAGAGTGCTGCCCGCAGGCAAACAGTGGCTGCCTCTCTACCATGGGCCTCTCTAACTCCGCAGAGACAAGGAGAGCCATATGTATTCCACAGTAGCTCAGAAAGAGTGGACTTTGACGAGACTTTTCTTTTTTCTTAAGCTTTCTTTCTTTCTTTCTTTAAAAGTCAGAAAGAGATAGAGAAATATCTTCCATTTGCTGTTTCATTCCTTAAATGCCCATAACAGCCATGGCTCCAGGCCAAAGCCAGGAGCCAGGAACTGCATCCAGGTCTCCAATGTAGTGGAAGGGTCCTAAGTACTTGGACCGTTGTCAGCTACTTTTTGAGGCACATTTTCCGGAAGCTGGAGCAGAAGTGGAACAGCCAGGACTCACTTGTACTGCAAGTCTCATATAGGGTGCTGGTGTTGCAACTGATGGCTTAACCCACTGTGCCACGACACTGGCCCCTGATTGGACTTTCATAACTAATATTTTATAACTATAGATTTTATATATGTAATTTATATAACTCTTATAACCAATAGTTTTCACTGTGTGGCCTTTCAGTTTAGTGGGTTATAAACAGTGTGAACAATAAATGAAATAGAATAATAAATAATGGCATAATAAGCATTGTTTCCTGAAATGTTTACCACGGTTGTGTGTATGTGTGTGTGTGTGTGTGTGTGTACTAAGTCATGATATAAAATGTGTTTTTTTAAATTTATTTGACAGGTAGAGTTATAGACAGTGAGCGAGAGAGAGAGAGATAACGGTCTTCCTTCTGTTGGTTCACCCCCCAAATGGCCGCTACGGCCAGTGCTGTGCCAATCCGAAGCCAGGAGCCAGGTGCTTCCTCCTGGTCTCCCACGCAGGTGCAGGCACCCAAGCACTTGGGCCATCCTCCACTGCCTTTCAGGGCCACAGCAGAGAGCTGGACTGGAAGAAGAGCAACTGGGACTAGAACCCGGCACCCATATGGGATGCTGGCGCTGCAGGCAGAGGATTAACCAAGTGAGCCACGGCGCCAGCCCCCAAAATGTGTGTGTGTGTGTGTTTGTTTTTTTTTTTTAAGATTTATTTATTTATTTGAGAGGTAGGGTTACAGAGAGGAATAGATAGACAGGTCTTCCATCCCATCCACTGGTTCAATCCCCAAATGGCCACTATTACCAGTTCTGGGCAGATCTGAAAACAGGAGCCAGGACCTTCTTCCAGGTCTCCCATGTGGGTACAGGGGCTCAAGCACTTGGGCCATCTTCCGTTGCTTTCCCAGGTGCATTAACAGGGAGCTGGGTTGGAACTGGAGCAACCGAGACTCAAACGAGCGCTCATATGGGATGCCTGCATTGCAGGCAGAGGCTTAACCTACCACACCACAGCATCAGCCCCTAAAACATATTTCCTAATGTGAACCACAGATGAGTTTGGAAGCCAGGGGGCTAAATGGCTATGACCCTGTCAGAACCACACAGACTTTTCTTTAGTGCAGCCTGCCTCATGCTAAGCTCAGGTAGAGTTACAGAGAGACAGATACGTCTTCCATCCACTAGGTCACTCCCCAAATGGCTGCAATGGCCAGAGCTGGGCCAACCCAAAGCCAGGAACCAGGAGCTTCTTCTGGGTCTCCCACGCAGCTGCAGGGGCCCAAGCACTTGAGCCATCTTCTACTGCTGTCCCAGGCCATAGCAGAGAGCTGGATCAGAAGAGGAACATCCGGGACTAGAACCGGCACCCATATCGGATGCTGGCGCCACAGGTGGAGGATTAACCTACTTCACCACAGTGCTGGCCCCTGTACACTCACTCTTTATCCCTGCGAAAACTGAGCATGACAATCTGTTCCTAGGACAAGTTCTAAGAACTGAAAACAGCCCTCTTAGGGTTGTACAACCTCTCAGTTTTCCAGTTAGAACCGTGTCGGTTCTGACTTTGCTGTCCCATTATTCCGTGAATGTGTTGGAACTTTCCAGGACGTTTCTGCAGCCACGAGCCAGGGCGCTGACCTCCCTTCCACTCTGAAGCGCACACTGCAGAACACCCTGGCTATAGTTACCCAACGGGATCCACCTGTCTAGCGCCTTTTATCCTCAGGCCTCTCGGCATCAGATGCCCCAGATCACTTACAGTTCCCCACATTCTGGTTCATGGAAAAAGTCATTTATCTTGTCTGGGGTGGTTTGCAGTCAGCCCTTTGAATTTTGCTTCTGGTAAGCTGAAGCCTCATAGTTTGCTTTGACAAATGCAAAAAATTAGAGAGCGAAATGATCATTACTCCAAATGCTGGATTCAAGACAAAAATGCGGACAATTCCAAACAAGACTCAGATTGTTTTTTTTTTTAAAACATGTTGAACTGATTTGTTTTCTTAATGTCCTGTAGATATAACTGTCCATATAGTTTGTAAGTGGCTATTTTGGTTTCTATTTATATTGTGCTTTTTGAAATTGTAATGCTTAATAAAATGTACTGACTATAAAGACCAGCACTGTGGCTCAGCAGGATAAACCCCAACTTGCGCCTCTGGCATCCCATAGAGGAGCACTGGTTTGAGTCCTGGCTACAGTGCTTCCAACCCAGCTTCCTATTAATGGCCTGGGAAAGCAGCAGAACATGGTCCAACTGCTTGAGCCCCTGCACTCAAGAGTGAGACCAGGATGGAGTTCTGGGCTCCTGGCTTTGGCCTGAGCCAGACCTGGCCATTGTGGCCATTTGGGGAATGAACCAGCAGATGGGAAATAAATAAATCTTTAAAAACAGGAAAGTACTGACTATACACTACTGAGAAATACTGTAAGGCTTTTATTTTAGACCCTTCACTTTTTAATCAATGTTGGTTTTACCTAAAAGATCCGGATCTAGATCTTTTGTGGAAACCATGAAAGGGACATTTAGGATGATGGTGATCCTCATGGTAGTAATAGCAACTGTGGCAATAGCGATGTATATGAACTGTGTTCATTATTTCATTGATCTCCTTTTAACAGTCTCCCACAGAGACTCTCAGAGAAAGTCTGTGGTTTTTTGTTTGTTTGGTTGTTTTTTTTTTTTTTTTTGGACATTCAGAGTTAGACAGTGAGAGAGAGAGAGAGAGAGAGAGAGAGAAAGGTCTTCCTTTTGTTGGTTCACCCCCCAAATGGCTACTATGGCCAGTGCACTAGGCGATCCGAAGCCAGGAGCCAGGTGCTTCTCCTGGTCTCCCATGCAGGTGCAGGACCCAAGGACTTGGGCCATCCTCCACTGCACTCCCGGGCCACAGCAGAGAGTTGGACTGGAAGAGGAGCAACAGGGGCAGAATCTGGCGCCCCAACCGGTACTAGAATCTGGGGTGCCGGTGCCGCAGGCGGAGGATTGGCCTAGTGAGCCGCGGTGCTGGCCTCATTGGTTTTGTTTTAAGAAAACTGAGAAACATAATGAAGATAGGTGACTTTTAACATTCTTGTTCCTGGGATGCTGAATCCTCTTGCTGGAACTCCACACGGACTGAGAGGTTTCAGCCAGGCCCGTGTGCTCTCTCAGCCCTCTTCCTGGACAGCTTCTGTGTTTTTATTTCCCCACCTGGCTCATTGTTCCTGCTTGTCAACTCACCTGGTACAAATAAATGGGGGTGGAGAAGGAGCCACAACACATTCCCTAGTGTTGCCGGTGAGGTTGGATGAAGTGAAGGCGAAGGCCAGGCTCCCAGGTCCACGCTGGAGAAGGCCCTGGTATGGGCCTGCCTGATCCGTGCCCGCAATGGGAGAACCACTGAGAGCTTGATGTGAAAGAAAATCCAACTAGGCTGGGGTGGGCAGTCAGGAAGAGGTTAGGGGCTTTTACAAAGGACCACAAACGTAGTGGATTTAAACAACTCACAGTGCGTGGTGCAGCAGTACAGATACCACGTGGGATGCCCACATCCCATATGGGAGTGCCTGGGTTTGAGTCCTGGCTCCGCTTATGATTCCAGCTTTCTATGGGCACACACCCTGATGGCTCAAATCCCTGCTACCCATGTGGGAGATGTGGATTGAGTTCTAGCCTCTGGCTTTGACCTGGCTGTTGTGGGCATGTGAGGAGTAAACCAGCAGATGGAAGAACTCTCTGTCTTTCCAATAAAAAGAAAATAAATCAATTTAAAAAACCTAGCCCCCTCTACCCCGCATACGTATTTTGTAGTTCTGGAGGTCAGAAGTCTGAAATGAGACTCAGTGGACTAGAATCAAAGTGTCCTCGGGGCTGTGCTCCTTCTGGATGGCTCTGGACTCTTCCGGCTTCTAGAGGCTCTTTCCCACTCTTTGGCTCACAGCTCCCTTTCCTCTTCAAAGTCAGCAATGGTGACTCACATCAAAGTACTCTAACCTGCATCCTTGTCACATCTCCCCTGACTGGTCTGCCTTCCTCTTCCCCAGGACCCTCATAATTACACTGGACCACCGAATGATCCCACTCTCAGATGAGCTGATGGGCACTTCTAATTCCATCTACAGCTTTAGTTCCCCTTTTCCATAACTCTAACGTGGTTGCAGGGTTGCAGGTTAGGACACAGATGCCTTTGAGGCCCTTATTCTCCCTATCACAGAGGGCTTCTTGGGGGCAGTCTTTGGCCTGAGACTAACAGGAAGAGTGAGTATCCCGCCGTGGAGACAGGGAGCAGGGCAGGTAGCACCGCAGGCAGAAGGAACAACCTGAGCATGATTTAGGATGAAGAGGAGATTGGCACATCCGGGGGGCTACAAGTAACCCTGGAGCTGGGGTTGAGAGTGTAAGGAAGCGGAAATTGGCCTCCTAGGTCATGTGAGGATTTAGGGCTGTAGGGTGAAAATAACACAAAATTATTACAGGCTTGTAACTGGCAGCAAGACCTGTTCCAGTTCACTCTGCTCTGTGCAGAATGAAATGGGTGACAAGTTGCTATCATAAATCTACCTGCCAAGGACTACATGCCACCAAAGTTGGCAGACATGGATTGGTCGTATATTCATCTAAATCCATGTTCTCTCCCTGGATACAAAGGTAACCCACATTGCAAAGCATCCTTGTATTTAAGTGGGGCTTGGTAATCAGTTCTTGCCAATGGATTGTGACAGAAGTGGCAAAAGAGCGGGTGTGGGGCTGTCACTGCGGCCCCACCTGCAGGGCCGGCATCCCTTGTAGATGCCGGTTTGAGACTCAGCCGTTGCATTTCCAGTCCAGCTCCC
The DNA here is from genome assembly GCF_964237555.1 of Oryctolagus cuniculus. NCBI lineage: Eukaryota > Metazoa > Chordata > Mammalia > Lagomorpha > Leporidae > Oryctolagus > Oryctolagus cuniculus. The sequence goes on from NC_091440.1 coordinate 64,502,250, forward strand.
TGCTAGTGAGCCTGGAAAAGCAGTGGAAGATGGCCCAATTCTTCGGGGTCCTGCATCCCTATGGGAGAGCCAGAAAAAGCTCCTGGCTCCTGGTTTAGGATCGGCCCAACTCCAGCTGTTGCTGGGATTGTAAATGGGGAGTAGACCAGCAGATGAAAGACTTCTTTCTGCCTCTTTCTCTCTGTAACTCTGCCTTTCAAATAAATTAATTAAAATATTTAAATAAAATAAAAGAGCAAGTGTGCCTCCTCCACTCTCTCTCCCTTTCCTACAGAAGTTGAATCAGAAGCAGAGACACCAAGACTCGAACCAGACAATCCCGTATGGGATGTAGGCATTCAAAATTACATCTTACCCTCTGTACCCAATACCCCTGCCTGAGTACCGAGTTCTAATTCATGCCAAATGCTCCATTAGAAGTCTAAAGTCTCCTATCAGTGTTTTCACAAGCATCAGGTGATAGGTTCATTTCATTTTTTTTTCTTGGCAACATGTTTTCACGATCTCTTTGTACTAGTCTCCTATTTCCTGCACCTCATATCTTCCTTTTGTTCATTCCTTGCTTTGTGGGACGCTGATCCTGAGGGCACATGCATGAGAGGACAACTCTTTAAGGACTTGCACATCTATAACTTTTTCAATTATCTCCTTGCTGGTTTGGTTGGGTATGTATTACAGTTTGGCAAGAATTTCCCCCTCAAATTTAGGGCATTGCTCCATTATTTTCTGGTTCCAGAATTGCTATGGAGAAGTCTGAAGTTGTTTTTCAATCCTTTCAATGTTATCTGTGTCTCTCATTCTCTCCACCTAAATCAGGCTCCAAAGGTTCAAAGAGCACATGAACAAATTAGGTGAGGGTATGACTGGATTAAAAATACCCAGGGATGAAGGTAGAGATGCCAAATACCAACTAACAGACTTAGACTCAAGGTTCTGGCTTTTTGTGTCAGACAAAACTTCCCTGTAACAAGGGGAAACAACAGTGTAGCTCCCATGTGCCAGGTTCCAGTCTTACGTGTCTTCAAGACAAGTAATATCATAAATGTCCTGGTTTTTCTCATCATCCAACACTCAGCTGATTTGAGTTACAGGATTATATAACTCCAAAAAGGTTTAGGATTAAATATAGACACGATGAGCTAAGTTAAACCCAAGGTACCAATATTTTTAGTACTAACCATTAAGTGTAAGACAAGCTGCATGTGTGTGATTTATGTGATAGGAAATAACGAAAACAGAAATTGTCCTCTTTAGAGACTCTGATAGATTACCTTGTGATTTCAGTTCAAAGTGTGCAGTTGATCTTGTACCTGTGGTTTTTAAGTTGTGGATGGCAGAGAATTTGGTGTCTAAAAGGAGCTGATTGTATGAAGAGACTCGTGCTGCCAGGTGCCTTGGTGAGGGTGCCATGGCAGTTGCTTCTGCTCCCAGCGGCAGATTTGCTCTTAACCAAATGAGCCCCAGCATCTCAGGACACAATAGCCACTGCACAGCTGAGGCCAGACTGGATTTAAAAGCAAATTTTGCTAAAGTCTAGATTAGAGAACAGTAAACTAAATTTTCTGGAAAGGACCAGATTGTCAATATTTACTCTTGGCAGGCCAGCAGGCAAAACTCAAAAATGTTACAGAGATGCTTACATAACCACTTAAAATGTAACCATTTAAAAACTCTTCTTAGCTCTACAGCCACACAAAACCACACAACTGTATGCATTTGGCCCACGTGCCACAGTTTGCTGATCCCTAGGCGTAAAAATTAAAAATTATAAAATAAACATTATAAAAATTAAAAATTATTAAAATAAATACATACGGAGAGTAACATAAAAATAAACTAGATTTCCCAGTACAGCTCACCTGACTTCATGTGGGGTTCCCTGCACAATTGCTTTTCCTAATTTTTTTCTACTGGAACACCCTGAAAGAAGCAGGTGTACTTTGTGCAAGGTCAACACCTGTGGCGATATCCATGGGAAGGGATGGATCATTGCAAAAGCCCCCATCCTGGCCTTTGCCTCCCTGCCAGCTCCCATTATTACACGGACTCTGTGTTTCTATTTCCTGGGAGCTTACCTTGCCAGGGGCTGTGCTGAGCAGGAGGAGCATGATGGTGAGCAAGCTAGGTCTCAACACCAAGGCGCTTACTGTCCAGTGCGGAGACTGACAAGGAACTGTTCACTTACATGTGGTAACTGATCTGATAGCTCCAGGAATGTACAAAATGTGACAGTGACGTTACTCAGTGTTTAGGGAAAAGGAGAGGTTTCCTGGGGGAGATGTCCTAATGCAGGCCTGAAAGATGCAGAAGAATTAACAAGAGAGGGAAGTCCACAAGGGCAGCACAGCCTTTGCCAGCTGTAGACGTGAGAAGGAGCCCTGGCGTGTCTGAGCAGCTGCAGGCATTTTACACAACCACTCGCTGACTTCCCTAAAAGAGTTGGTCTCAGCAAAGCATCTGTAACCAAGCAAAGCATTTTTCCAAAGCAGCTGCCTGTTATACAGGATTTCCCCAGACTTCAGTTTGGCTCCATTTGGATAATTTGGGCATTGCGTAACATCCAGCCACAGCTGTGGTCCCAATCCACTAGATACCAGTAGCAAGCACCTGGATGTGAAACCCAAAAACCGCCACACATTGCCAAATGTCTTCTGGGAGTAAAATCTCCTGACTAAGAACCCCTGCTGTGCAGCTCGATGATAAAGACTCTCACGGCCCCAGTTCCAGTACACGGGCTGTGGACACATGCCTGTCCGGAGGCTCTTGTTAGAAGTAGCATGGCTCATTGCTGCTCCCTTTTGCCAAGGGGTAGAGAGGGTGACCAGATGTCTCAGTCAGATACACTCTCCTCTCTTCACCAGCCACTGAGGGCTACCCTGAAAAGGGGTGCATTATACCTTCCATTCTGCCTGGTACCAAGCACCCAGAAATCCCCAAAAAGATGATTTTCTGACAAGGTGTAGAACCATATGAGAGTGTATCAGCTTCAATTTTTTTTTTTTTGGACAGGCAGAGTTAGACCGTGAGAGAGAGACAAAGATCTTCCTTCCGTTGGTTCACCCCTCAAATGGCTGCTACGGCCATCCTCCACTGCCTTCCCGGGCCACAGCAGAGAGCTGGCCTGGAAGAGGAGCAACCGGGACAGAATCCGGCACCCCAACTGGGACTAGAACCCGGGGTACTGGCGCCGCAGGCGAAGGATTAGCCAAGTGAATCGCGGCACTGGCCAGCTTCAATCTTGTCAAAAAAACCGCATCTATTAGATTCTAGTTGATTCCAAAGCACTTTTTATTTTTTTTTAAAGATTTTATTTATTTATTTGAGAGGTAGAGTTACAGACAGTGAGAGGGAAAGACAGAAAGATCTTCCAACCACTGGTTCACTCTCCAAATGGCTGTAACAGCTGGAGCTGAGCAGATCTGAATCCAGGAGCCAGGAGCTTCTTCTGGGTGTCCCACGTGGGTGCAGAGGTCCAAGTGCTTGGGCCATCTTCTACTGCTTTCCTAGGCCATAGCAGAGAGCTGGATCAGAAGAGGAGCAGCTGTGACTAGAACTGGAGCCCATATGGGATGCCGACACCACAGGCGGAGGATTAACCTACTGCGCCCCGGTGCCAGCCCCTCCAAAGCACTTTCTAGTCATTATTACTAGACAGTGCAAGTGCAAATGCCAGGTAACGAGAACCACAGTGTGGGTGGGGAATCGTGCCTGCTGTCCAGCTCTTCATGGGCACTGGCTTCATTCACCTGTGGGAGCGTGGTGCTGGCTTACAGCTAGGGGGACCCTACTGTTCTCAATACTTACATGCACAGTGTGCTAACAAAAGGCCTAAAGTCCAGCTATGTGAGCAGTGCCTGCCTGAGCAGTCTTTAGAAAGCAGGGCTATAAGAACTGTCATGGGGCTCCAAACCCATAAGAAGCAGTGGTATAAACGGCATCTTATTAAATGTTAAAGGCAGCAGATAGATCGATCTAAGTTTAAAAGGGCTGACATAAATAACATCAAGTACCCGGTAAAAATAATAGAATTAAAAAGGAAGGAAGGACCAACATGGGAAGCAGTCCACACAGCAGACTCCTAGAATGACATTCACTGTAAATAACACTCTGACCTCAGAATCAACCCTTAAGGCTTCCTGGTCTGGCTGAAAGGCCTGCAAGAGCATTTCAGGCATGGAAAGACAAGACTCTGTGACAAAAAAAAAAAAAAAAAAAAAAAATCCTACATGAAGGATCTCTGTGAGGCCTCAGAGGAAAGAAAGGGTCATCAAAGAAGGATGTACTCTTCTCTGAAGGGAGGAGAGAACATCCACTTTGCTTATGGCCGTGTCCAAATACCGACGGAGTCTATGGTCACAAAGGCTTCCATAGCCTTGGCAGCCCATGGCAAGAGCCTCGGGAGATCAGTAACGTCATAAACAAAAAGTGTTAATTGTTAAAAGAACAACAGTAGTCACTGTGCACTTGCTCCCCATGTAGGACCTCTGTCCCTACTGAATTGTAATATGAGAATCGACTGCAAATTCTCTCCCCAAACTGCACTCTATATGTTGTGTGTGTGCATGGGTGCAAATTGTTGAAGTCTATGATTAGCATGGAGTTGGTCCTCTGTATATAAAGACATACTAAAAGTGAACCATAATGAAGAAGGAGATGGGAGAGGGAGAGGGAGGTGGGATGGGAGCTAGCGGGAGGGGTATGGGAGAAAGAACCACTGTATTCCTAAAGTTGTATCTATGTAAAAATGCATTCATTAAATAAAAATTTTTAAAAAAGGCAGGGCTAAGAGGCAGATGATGGGGGAGGAGGGGGGAGCTGGGTTCCTGTGGCTGCAGAGCTCTAAGGCTCCCATGGGCAAGGGCGCAGTATGCTCAGGGCTCACCCTTCATCCTAAGGACACTGGGGAGGCAGCGACATCCCAGCTGGCAAGCGACATGGCCGCGTGGATTTGGAAGATGCTTCCACAGTGCTTCCATTTCACAAGATGTGTTTTGCACACACTCTGTAGGGTAGGTATTGTTTCCATTCTGCAACTGAGGACTTAATTGACTGAGTCATTAATTAACCAAGGACAGCGAGCTAATAAAGGTGTGTGCAGGATTAAGTAGAACCTAGAGCTTTATTTCCATATGGGTGTGTTTATATTGTGGTCAGAGCTGATATGAAGCTGGTAGGGGTAGGGGGAAGTTAAAAGCAAAGAATAGAATAAAAACAGATTGTGTCTAGCAGGAGCCAACGCTGAATGGTTCGTTAGAATTCTGTTTTCAGAATCACCCTTTGTGTTGTTTTTATTCTTGTTGATTCTAAGCTGGTTTTGCTTCTGTAACCAAGTTACCATTCCCAAGAGAAGTCATTTTCAACCCACAGACCAAGATCTTTTGGGGGACCCAAAGTCACTGCAGAAGGTCCTCAAATTCAATATGGATACTGAAAATCTTACCATCTATTTTACGGGGTTGCAACATTTTTTAAAAATACAATTGCAGGGGCCAGTGTTGTGGCACAGCTGGTTAAGCCACCACTTACAATGCCAGCGTGTCCTATTGGAGTTCTGGTTCAAGACCCAACTGTTCTTCCAAACCAGCTTTCTGCTAAGGTGCCTGGCAAGGCAGCAGAAGATGACCCACCTGTTTGGGCTCCTTCCACCCACATGGTGGATAGAGTTCCTGGCTCCTGGCCTTGGCCTGGCCCAGCCCTGGCTGTTGAGGCCACTTGAGGAATCAACCAGCAGATTCATTCTCTCTCTCTCTCTCTCAAATAAATAAGTCTTTTGAAAATTCAACTTATATGCAAAGGAATAGTCATACTTGAAGACTGGAAATTCCTGGTATTACTAACTGCTATGTGTGCATGAACACTGGCTGTTGGGGCTTAGGCAATGGTGGAATTTGGGTGTCCAAAGGCTCTGAGGAAAGGGAGCAACCAGTACATTTGTGTGCACCTGCCATGTGGTCAGGAGTCTGGAAAGGGCTCAAGCAAGGTGCGAGTGGTGGTGGTGGTGGTGGTGGGGAGTGGTAAACTTATTTCCTTGACGTAGAAAGAAAACATTCCAATGCCTTTCTCCTAGAGGCTGGAGATGGACTTCTTTTTATGGCCAAGATTCAGGTAATATCTTCAATGGGTCCAAACCATATTGACTTCAAAATGGTGTGTGAGTGAAAATCCAGGGGCTCAGCTAGAGTTCAAATTGGAGAGAAGAAGAGGGATTGTCTAAACCCAACCTGGGACCTGGGCTGGAGGAACAGGAGAAGGGAACGGGAGAGAGGCAGCTGGGGGCCCTGGATTTGGCACAGGCCAGTTTCCTCCCTCAGAGCAGAACCTCTGGTCCCTCCCGTGTACAATGGAAATAGCACTCCTCTGGCTTGAATGAACCAATGAATGTAAAGTGCCTTGTAAGTTACTGGTTGGAAGTTATCTTTATGCATTTATTCTTTGATTCCACTTCTAGGAATTTATGTTGAAGCTGCACCTCCTCCAATAAAAATAATATATGAGTTTACAAATGTGTGTTCATTATACCATTATTTGTCATAGAAAAACATTACCAACAACCTATAGGCCATATATTATAGTCTTTGATCGTTGCATAATATGTTTCTATAAAGTTAGCAACTTAACAGCCACAGGCATCTGTGAGCTCACCATTCTGTAGGTCAGAGGTCTGGCATGGGGTGACTGGATTCTGTGCTCAGGGTGCTACAAGGCTGAACTCAAGGTGCTGGCTGTACTGAGTTCTCATCTAAAAACCAGGGAAGATGCATTTGCTGCCGAGCTTCTCCTTGTTGTTGGCAGGATTTAGTTTCTTGTGGTGCTGGGATGAGCTTGCTGTTTCTTTGCTGCGTGTTGAGTAGGGGCTGCTCTCAGCTTCCCGAGGCCATGGGCATTCCTTGCCAGGAAACCTCTCCATCTTCAAGTCAGCTACGCTGTGTCAGCTGCTGCTTGTAATTTCAATCTGACTTCCCCCTTCTGTTGTAAGTAAGAAAAAACACTGTACTTTTGAAGGTCTCATGTGGCTAGGTAGGGTAGGGTTATGGCTTAGACAGGCCTTGTCCTGCAAAGGCTCATGTGCGGGGGGTAACACGTCGCCAAGCTAGGAACACCAAGATCGCCAGCAACTGCCAGGAGCTAGGAGAGAGGCAAGGAAGGCACAGCCCCTAAGGCCTTCAGAGAAAATACGCTCCTGCTGACATCTTGATTTCTGACTTCTTGCCTTCAAAATTGTGAGAGGAAAAACAAAATTTTTTTTTACGCCAGCTGGTTTGTGGTCATTTGTAATGGCAGCCTCAGGAAGCCAGTGCATCAGCCAACAGTCAGTGAGGACCTGCAGCTTGCCGACTGACTGAGCTGGGAAGTGGATCCTTCCCAATCCAGCCTTGAGATAGCAGCACTCCAACGACACCTCGATTGTAGCCTGTGGGACCCCTACTTGAACCTCCCCTGGGTTTCTGACCCAAACTGAGATACTAAAGGGCCGTCCGTGGTTTTAAGTTGCTAAGTTTTGGGTAATCTGTCGTACAGCAATAGGTAATACCTATATGCTCATACATAGTCTGGAGAGAGATGGAGGGATAACAGAAACAAATGATGGTTACTGACAGGGGACAGCTGCTGATTACTGATGGCTACTGGCAGGGCTGAGTGGATATGGAGTACAGGAATAGGAATGGGTGCGAGGCTTCTCTGAGTAAATTTTGCATGCTTTGATTTTGAACCACATGAATGCTTCATATTCAATGATACAATTATTTAAAAATTATAAAATTATGAAAATAACTCTGAAATTGAAATGTGCGAAGTATGGGTGTTCCAGTTTTCCGAACGGCGTGTACATTTTCAAACCCAAAGCTGGGTTAATAAAAGTAAGTGCAAGCTTACTTCCTTCCCACTTTGGAGGTTCGCGAGGACAGGGAGAACCACCCCCTGAGAAAGCTCCCTGTCCGTGGCTCTCGGGGCGTTCCCCAAGCTTTTCTACACAGCAGACTCGAGAACCGGGGCGGTAGAGGCATCCCCGAGTCGCAGGTCATTTCCTCCCTCGTGAGTCGGAGTTTCTCTCGGCCCCGCCCCTCCGCGGCCGGTGACTGGTGGATGGGGGCGTGCCCTGGGCGGGGATGTGCCGGCGTCGGCCAATAGCAGCTGAGGCTGAGGCAGGGGCGGGACCTGGGCGAACCATCCCTCCACGGTCGGCTAGCGCGGTAAGGGGCGTGTCCCGGGCGGGGCCATGCCGACTCAGACCAATGGGAATCTAGGTGGTGGGCGGGCCAGGGTGGCCTGGGCGGAGCCACGAGTGGGCGCCTGGGCCACCCGCGCCGCTCGGCGGCCCTTTTTCCACCTCCTGTGCCACCTTCTTGGCAGGCCGCAGCCGAGCCCGGGTTGGAAAAGGGCGGAGCGGGGCCTCTGCCGCCGGGTAAGTCCCTGACCCTCGGCTGCTCTCGCCCGGCTTGCTTGCTCCGCGGCGCCGGGAACCCGACGGCGGGCGATGTCGTTGGTGGCGCGGGTGTCGTCTGGTTCGCGTGCAGGGCCGGGCTCAGGGGGCGCGACGTTCCGGGGACCGGGCCCAGCTCCTCGGGCTGCTGCCGCCCCGGGTGGGCCGGCCCCTCAAGCACCGCTGTGGGTAGTGGGCGGTGATTCCTGTTCCCTAGGCGTTGGGATGCCGGCGCGACGCCCGCTCTGCATCTGGGCGTTTGTGCCGGAGCGAGCTCCGGCGGCTTCCCTCCCCGCGCATCCCTGCCACTCCGGCTGGCCGCTGGCGGCGCGCTGCGCTTTGAAGCGCCCATGCCGCGTGCCGGGTTGGCTTCCTTTCTTGAGAATGGGCCCAATGAGTGTGCTGGGGGAAGTTCCTGTAGCTGTGGGCTTCAAGGGCTTTCTGGGTTATAAGATTTCCCGTACAGCAGTTGCAGCGATCAGCCTTAGTGCCCCTGCGCCAGAGAGCCGAACAGGGTCGGAACCGCAGTGCAGATTCTGCCTCCGTTCCTCTGGTGAAGGTGCAGGTTTGGTCTTGGCTTTGCTGCTGCCAAACCTTGTGACCGTGGGCTCGGTGCGTTCATGTGAAGTCAGATTTCTAAGGTTCCTTTTCAGCGCCACGTTTCTCTTCAAGTCCGTGATGAGCTTAGTCTTCGTTCTGCACCTTTAAAAAGAATAGGAAATGGGAAAAGTTCGTGAAAGGGCTGTCAGCAGGGGGCAGGGGACGAAGATTTATGAGGCTAGTTTGCAGGCTGAAAAGGGAATGCCAGGTAGGTGAGAGAATTTATGAACAGTTACCTGGGAGGAACTTGGAAAGCGTGCCGAAGTACCCACAGCAAATACTGTTTAATTACCTCTCTTCACAGCTGTACAAATGAGATCAGAGAGAACAACATACCAAGTGTAAGGGAAAGGGTGCAGAACAGAGAGGAGGCAGATACGAACTTGCAGCCAGACTGAATGTATTCAAAGGCAAGCTCCATCACCAAGTAATGGTGGAAGAGAGAGGGTGGGTAACTTAGCCTGTGTGGGAAGTGTAGGGAGAATCCTCTGGAATTCTTCCTGTGCAGCATTTTCACCCAGAAAACAGTTTCATGCAGACAGCTTTCTAACTCCTCAGTGGAAAAATCCTGCATTTATTCCAGATGTGGAGGATTCTGTACCCACCCACCCACCAGTCTTGCCTGACAGCTTCTGCACAGGACCATGTGGAGGGAAGACCAAGCGACCTTGGTTTGAACACTGCGCAGCTGGGACCGGGAAAAGTCATTGTTCCTTTGGGAAGCAGTGTTTCCTCATCCGTGAAATGGGAGTAACCATATCTATTTCATAGGCTTTTAGAAAGCCTGTGTAGAAATGTATGGTCATGCCCGATGCCACGTATCCAGCGATGACAGCTAGTATTGTTAGGATTGTGTTCATAATGCAGGCCACATCGTGACAGAGGGGTGCCGAGTGGGAAGCGATCTAGAAGCTCAGCCTCCCCCAAGCTGCCCCCTCCCCGCCCCTGCAGAGTTGTCCTCCCTTGCCTGGATCTGGGGCTGAGACAAGGTGACCGCCAAGGCCATGTGAATCTCTGATTGCCTTGAGCTGTCAGTCTCGGCACATCAGTGGCTAGAATTGGAATGTTTCCAGAAACTGTGCTTGGAAGTATAGGAATGTGTGTAAGGGGACTCCTTCCAAAGAGGGCCCCAAAACAAAGTGTATGTTGACCAAACAGAGATTGCAGCCTGGGATCAGTGAACCCCGGAGAGGGGCAGCTTGGAGTAGCTTGGCCAACACCGGCTCCCCCAGGCCAGTCTTCACCTGCACCTTTTGTTTGGATGTTTGTCCAACTCCCCAGCTCTCTAGTTCAGGCTTAAGCCAAGTGATTGTTTCTTTAACTCAGCAGACATTCACCTGGGAAGGCCCAGTGGTCTCATCTGTTCAGGGAATCCAGTGCTAGCATTTGGAAAGGAAAGTGGAAGAGTTGGGAAGTGGTGTTTAGTCTCTGGCTAGCTAACTTGCATTGAATAGGAAGGAAGCTCTTTCTTAGAGTCTGGGGGTGGAAGCTGCTGATGGGGGGGGGGCACACTCATTTGTGGAAGGTTAGTTTCACTTAGGTGGCACATCTGGCTAGACACTGGGGGTTTGTGATCCCAAGCCACAAAAACTATGAGGAGGCAAGTCCACGGCCATTTGGAGCTCTAGTTGACTGCATGTAGGTATTAACTAAGAGCCTTGGGTTTTAATCTCATTAAAAATGTAATATTAAAACTGTCAGAGGAAACCGTAGTGGAAATTCATTAAAACTAAACTAGCAAAACAAATAGAAGTAGTGGCAGAAAACTAGGAAGTTAATCAGTGAGATGACATGAGTCATATGACAGTACGGTGGTTAAACTTTCTTACAATTAAATATCAATTAGAATCCCATCTCCCATGTTTTTTTTTTTTTTATTTTGGGGGGGGGCTGGCATTTGGAAGAATATATTTTAAAGTTTGTGTTTGTCTTTCAATATGTAGTAGGAAAAAAATCACTGCTAAATTAGATAAATAGAAGGAAGAATCAACTTTAATGTCAGCATTGAAAATTAACTGCTTAAAACATGATTTAAGTGACTGCAGCTTCCCAGGGAGGAAGTGGCTGTTGTTTATTAACTCAGGAACAACCCTGGTGCTTGGGCTGCGCCCTTGAGATCCTCATTCCCTGGGATGGGGGAGAGGGGAGAGGGGCTGGGGGCAGGGCCCTGGTGTCTGTATTTTAAGAAGCGATTCACCTGGCTGAAGGCCTGATAAGGAATCCTGTGTTCCACACTGGTGCTTGAGGCAAATATCACACCCCCAAGTTAAATTAAAAGTCATTGGCCATCACCGTGGCTGCCGGATTCTGTCCCGGTTGCCCCTCTTCCAGGCCAGCTCTCTGCTGTGACTTCCCCCTATCGGATAACTTGAGGGAGAAAACTCAGATAGAAGTTTTTCTATTTACATCCAAAAAGCCCTTTGTTCCAAGAGGAGCAGAGGTGGGGAAGCAAGACCCAACTCCTTAACCACCCCCATCCACACCTTCCCCCTCCCCCGCCCCCGCCTCAACCCGACTGTGGGGCCTCACTCAACCGGACTGGGACTGTGCACTCAGTCCTCTGCCTCCATGCTGAGCCGCCTGCCTGGCCTGTCCAGGTGTATTCTGTCCACTCAACTGCTCCTCCCCCCAGTCCGAGCAACTGTGCACTCTCTCAGGTCCTGTCTGGAGAGGTGCCCATCCGTTCTTACGGATGTCCTTTTCCCTAATAAACTTTGCTACTTCTGCTTTCCACTACTCTGTCTCATGTCTGAATTCTTTCTTGCAGGAAGACAAGAACCCTGCCATTCACCGGTAACAAAACCGGTATCCATATGGGATGCCAGCATTGCAGGTGGCAGCTTAACCTGTTATGCCACAACGCTGGCTCCTATATTTTCTCTTAATGTTTTTTCTCCTTTATTAAGTACATTTTTAGTGTTTATAAGATACATTCTCCTACCAGTACATTTTTTGATTTTGCTTGGTAATATTTCTCCTTAAAATTAATAGAACATTAGCCGGTGCCGTGGCTCAGCAGGCTAATCCTCTGCCTTGCGGCGCCAGCACACCGAGTTCTAGTCCCGGTTGGGGTGCCGGATTCTGTCCCGGTTGCCCCTCTTCCAGGCCAGCTCTCTGCTGTGGCCAGGGAGTGCAGTGGAGGATGGCCCAAGTCCTTGGGCCCTGCACCCGCATGAGAGACCAGGATAAGTACCTGGCTCCTGCCATCGGATCAGCGCGGTGCGCCGGCCGCGGCGGCCATTGGAGGATGAACCAACGGCAAAAAGGAAGACCTTTCTCTCTGTCTCTCTCTCTCTCAATGTCCACTCTGCCTGTCAAAAAATAATAAAAAAATTAATAGAACATTACTAGAATGTTTTATGTTTAGAATCTGTGGATTCTAAAAAATCTCCATACCCCACTTCTTTATAATAGTGGACAACCTCAGGTGGCAGCAGAAAGAACTCTGCACTTGCAGTCAGGATGCTTGGAGTTGTCAGCCGTGTGGCCTGGCAGGGGGTGACACTGGGTGTCCTAATCTGTGAGGATGGCAGTAACTGTCTTCCTATCCCAGACTTGTGGGGGAGTCCACTGAACTCACTTACAGAGAACATTTTGTTGGTGTCAGTACTTCCACATGCCACTGTTATGTAGTTATTATTTTGCTTTTTAACTTGACAGTCAGCAAAATCCAAGAGAGGGCTGGAAAAGGTATTACTGGTTAGTAAATAAATGATTGTCTCTTAATAATGTGTTTTCCTAACTTATAGTGTTAATCATCAGATTAGTTAGGAATTTGTAAAAGCTAAGAGTTAAGTATAGGTGTTGTTAACTGTTTTCAAGGATAATAGGTAGATGAGATGATTTGTTGGGAGGGCCAGAGTTTGCTACATAAAACCATATGATTGGGGCCGGTTCTGTGGCGAAGCCAGTAAAGCTGCCACCTGCAGTGCTGGCATCCCATATGGGCGCCGGTTCAAGACCTGGCTGTTCCACTTCCGATCCAGCTCTCTGCTATGGCCTGGGAAAGCAGTAGAAGATGGCCCAAGACCTTAGGCCCCTGCACCTGTGTGGGAAACCCAGAAGAAGCTCGAGTCTTCTGGCTTCAGATAGGCCCAGCTCCGGCTGTTGCAGCCATTTGGGGAGTGAACCCGCAGATGGAAGATCTCTCTCTGTCTGTCTCTGCCTCTATCTCTCTGTAACTCCACCTTTCAAATAAATAAATAAATCTTTTTAAAAAAATATGATTTTCAAGTTCCATATCTAATAAGCCTTCTTATTCATTTGTGATCCCTCTGAATTTGGTTAACATTTGTAAATGAGGAATGGCTATCGGTAGATTTAATCTAGGGACTTCTGGGTTTCTTGTGTTTTCTCTTAGCTTTAACGAGCTCCTTGGCCTGTTGAGAACTGCCGTTCTGGGCAGTGGTGACTTGTGAAGGTCACTTCCACAGGTAGTCGCTTCCTGGGAAAAGTAGACTTGGGAACTCCCTAAGCACATGCATAGTAAAAGCACTGGGCATGTTGCTTGCCAATACTGACTCTAGAATATTCGAAATTCACTTTAAGCCAACAGTAGTCACAGCTGATAGCATATACACAGAAGTAGGTTGATTTGCATGTGTTTCCTGGTGATGGATACCAGGCCAGAGTTTCCAATTCAAGTCCCAGAGATCCACAGAACACATGAACATGGAAGGCCTGGCTGTGGTGCCAGTGAGTACTGTCACAGTGGGTAAGGGAAAGGAGGATGGACGGTGTTCGTTGGGTGTTTTTATAATATTTAATCCCCACAGTAGGCAAAGGTAAGCATTTTATTTAGCTTAGAGAATAGAAGTGAGCTGTTCTGCATGGTCGTGCTGGCTTCTGTGATGGTTTTTCTACAGATTTACTGGGGGGAGGGGCCAGTGCTCTCATCCAGCGGTTCATTCTCCAGATGCCTGCAATGGCCACAGGTTGAGCTGCGCCAAATCTGAGAACCTGGAACTCAAACCAGATCTCATAGCTGAGTGACAGAAACCCATGAGCCATCATCGCTGCCAGGGTCTCCATTGGTTGGAAGCTGGAGTTGGGAGCAAAGCTGGGAATCAAACCAGGTGCTCCGATGTGGGAGTTTGGTGTCTTAACCACTAGGCCAAGTGTCTGTTCTGGTGATTCTGGCTTTGAACCTAAACTTGGAGGTTAGCAAGAATTTCCCCTAGGGAGAAAGAGTGTGGCTCCGACCAGAGTCTGCCTCTTTCCATCATGCTAGGCTGCCTCCCAGCTAGTAACAGAAGATGGCCAGAAGAGAGCCCACGTTCACAGAGTGTGAGCTCCAAGTAGGTCGTGGCAACTTTAAGTTCATTTTTGCCTTGCCACAAGGGTTTGCAACATTTTTCTGTCAGTGCATCTGTGGAATGCGTTGCCTCCTGGTCTGGACTCACTAAGACAATGTCAAATGAATGGCAAATATTTGTTGCACAAGAACAGATTGAAGATAATACAGACTACCCAGAAAGCCTGTGGCGCCCTGGCGCCCTACACTGAGTGCATGCACACTTATCAGGGTTCCAGCACAGAGATTACTCTTTAAGGCCTGAGTGACAGTTGAGGCCACTGGTAACAGGACAATAGAAAGAGCTGGTTTGGGCCTTGGGTGCTAAGGGAAGCTGAGGCTTCCTTTGGGGTGGGGGGTGGATTGCGATGCTTGCATCTGAAACCACTTCCCAAATAAAACCAAAGAGTTGAGAGAAGCAGCTGCCTGTGTGCAAAATCCTAAATGTGAAACCCCTTCCTTTTGTGTCCAGGAAGAGCCACACTGGAGGCGATGTTTGCATAAATCAAAGAGGAAAGCAACAGTGGGAAAATGTCAGCCCTCAACTGGAAGCCGTTTGTGTATGGAGGGCTGGCCTCCATCACGGCCGAATGCGGTAAGGAACCCCTTTGCCCGCTGCGTGGGAGGCTGTTGGAATTTCAGCCTGCGATTTCGCTCTTGATGTAAAAGCAGTTCAAGTGCAGAACGGGAGCTTGTGAAGCAATCTCAGAATTCTAAAGTGTCTTTTTTTGGGTGCTGTTTTCAAGACGAAATAGTCATTTGGGTCACCCAGTAGCAGTTTGGGGCTCAGAGTTCAGTGGGGGAGAAAGTTGGGTCTGTGGACCAAACAAAATCCTCGTGCGTCATTTCTGGCTTGCCGCGGGCCCCCGCCTTCCCCCTGTTTATGCATTTGGCTGTAAAGAGGTTGGGACACTCTGGGGTCTTGCCTGAGCCAGGTGAGGTTGACTGTGACTGTGGAGTCACTGTCTAATTGGGTACACTGGCCACAACCTATGCGTGACTTCCTCGCCGGGCAGGTTCATCTTGGATCCTATCTGTTCCTGGGTTTGTTTATTCTCTGGAATCATTTCTTCAACAAACATTGATTGGGGAGCCTCCGAGTGCCCAGTGTGAGGCTGGACACTGCACTGCTTCCAGGACTCAGCTGCTGCTGAGCTGGGACAGATGCCCGAGGAGTCCATGGGGACCAGGGTGAGGGTCAAGGCTTAGATTCTGTGTGCTGGTGGGCTCTTCCATGGACACAGTGAATCGGACTTCCTGTGTGACACTGGGTTTTACATATTTGGGTGGACCTTTAGGTACTATAGTAGACATATTTACTTGCTTTGTCAGATTATTTGTTTAGTTTTTAAATAACTTATTTATTTATTTGAAAGGCAGAGATACAAAGAAACCAGAGATCTTCTATCTGCTGGTTCACTCCCCAAATGGCTGCAACAGCTGGATCTGGGCCAGGTTGAAGCCAGAAGCCAGGAACTCCCACATGGGTGACAGGGGCCAGGAGCCAAGAACTTCCACGTGGGTGGCAGGAGCCCAAGGACTTGGGCCATCTTCCTCTGCTTTCCCAGGAGCATTAGCAGGGAGCTGGATCGGAAGTGGAGAAGCTGGGACTTGACCTGATGCTCATGGGATGCCTTTTTTGCAGGTGTTGGCTTAACTCACTGTGCCACAACAATAGACGCAGATTTCATTGTAGACTGTTTTGTAAGCCACTTTAGAAAGTGAACTTCTTTATCTCTATTCCTTTATATTGAACCCAATTTTAGCCTTCACATAGTTACCCAGTAGTAGCATATGTTTTTAAGTGGATTTCCTGTTTGTATAAATCATTCCATGGGGGCCAGCACTGTGGTGCAGTGAGTAAAGCCTCTGCCTATGACTCCGCCATCCCATGTGAGTGCCAGTTTGAGTCCCAGGTGCTCTACTTCTGATCCAGCTCCCTGCTAATGCACCTAGGAAAGCAGTGGAAGATGGCTTGGGTTCTTGGGCCCCTGCATCCATGTGGGAGACTCAGATGGAGTTCCAGGCTCCTGGCTTCAGCCTGGCCCAGTCCTGGCCATTGCTGACATTTGGGGAATGAACCAGTGGATGGAAGATCTCTCTCTCTCTCTAAGTCTGACTTTCAAATAAATAAATAATTTTTAAAAAATCATTGTAGGTATCTTCTTTGAACAGCAAGGCAGCCTTCCGAAATCCTATGTAGAATAAGATCACGTATATAAAAATCTAAAGAAAAGAAAATAGGTTTATGCTTCCTTTTTGGTTTTATGCATCTTTTGGTTCCCCCTGTTTTTATTAATAGGAAAAATTTTGCAATGTCTGCCATTTCTTGATTCACAGTGTGACTGCTTCCTCCATGAACTTTATGTATCACTAGCCTTTATGTAGTGAAATTTTCTTTTTTAAAAATTTTAAGGCACATTTCCAATTGATTTAACCAAGACAAGGCTCCAGATTCAAGGCCAGACGAACGATGCAAACTTCAGAGAGATTAGATATCGAGGAATGCTGCACGCGTTGGTGAGGATAGGCCGAGAGGAAGGGCTCAAGGCGCTGTACTCGGGGTGAGTAGACCTGCTGCATCTGTGTCCCTGTTGACCTCTGCTGGTGGCTAGCCTTAAGACTCAGACTTCACGGAGGAAAAAGCTAAGGTTTGGGGTGTATTTGATCACAGCAGTTAGCAGGGTGGGTTCGTCACCTATACTTCCAACGTTATTTTTTAAATACAGATTTCATTTAGTGAATGTGTTGGGGGAACCACGTTTTTATTATGTTCAAGTGCAGACAACAAAACAAAGATTGCATTTGTTTAAGAACATCCTGTTAATTCAGTTTTTCATTCTTTGAAAACAATCCTTTCCTGTAGCTGTTCTGAATTCCCATGGTTTGCCACAGGGTTGTTGAAGGATGCTTTGGGAGTGCCCAGGGAGAGAAAACAACACCCACCATCTTCTTCCTCCCTCCCTCCTTCTCCAACTGACTGAACCCACCCGGAAGTCAATTGGTGGGGGAGTGTGGGTGATGTAGGCCTTGGGTGTCACCCTCTCAGGGCACAAGGGAAGGGTGAGGGTGAATTGGGAGGCTAAGTGGCAATCGGCCGTGGCACACCGTCTTAAGGAACCATGCTTAGTAGGGGCTGCATGTGTGTAAACGGGGTTCCGAGGGAGCTGATAGGGACTAGAACCTGGTAGAGAGAGGACCTCAGTCCCAGACTTGGGGGTGGGAAATTGAGGGGGGTGTGGTTTCAGGAACGTGGTCAGTCCAGAGGGCACTGGATCAGATTTTGAAGGATCAAGAATCGTCAGCCAGGTGAGATTAGAGGGGAGCTATGTTCAGACAGAGCCAGCAGTATATGCCAGAGAACACGGACCATTTTAGGAACTACAGGTAATTCAGCCTGGGTGTAGTATGGGAGTTGACAAGAAGCAAGGGATGGAACTGGAGTGTTCATAGCAGTTGGGATAGGGACAGCCCCACCCATGCTAAGCATCTTGATCACCTCTATTACACCACTGGTCTCATCCTGGGCGCACAGCACCTGCATGGATTCACCATCCTAGAAGGTTTTTGGCTTCTAGTTGTGTCATTTTAAAAATGAGAAATTGTACATAAAATCTGGGTTTCCTTTGAGGAAGACTTACATTCATTCACTTATGACAACTATAGCGGGAGTCGAGGGTATTCTCTCCAGTTTATGAAAGGCCTCACTCACATCATGTATGTGTGTATACAGTTAGACCCTCACTCGCTCATGGCTTCCACCAGGTTCCTGTAAGCATTGGAGTTTTCTATGCCTGTAGCAGACAGAAGCTGCTGCAGGGTTTTAAGAAGTAGAATTGACAAGATTTCCATTGTAAGAGTTGCCTGCCTGCCCGTCTTTCGATGGAAGTAGAAGCCATGGGAGTAGATGAGCTGCCCAGGGCGTGTGTGGAGCAAGGGGTCCCTGGAGGACACAGGATTCAGAAGTGGAGAAGGTGACGTCACTGCAGATCTGGGAGGAGACAGCTGCAGGGGGCCTGAGCAGATACTGCACAGAGGCTAAATGAGCTACTCCTTGAAAGGTGTCATTTGATTAGCAATAGAGATGTCAGCTGGTCACTTCCTTGAGGGGAGCTTTGAGGGAGGGCACTGCAAGGATCCCAGATTGCGTGGGTGTGGTGGGTGTGGGGTTGGAGTGTCATAGGAGGGGCATATGGGATGGAGAAAGCTGACTTGTTTTTCCTGGTTCTGTCTTGAGCTTGCTTGCTTCCGTATTGCAATGGGGAAAGTTTGAGGGAACAGGGCGAACCTCAGGAGGTGGGAGGTGACATGGGAGGTACTTTCCTGGGGAAGGGAAGCCCTTGCCTTTTCACTGAATGGGCACTCGGACTCCTCGTGTACTACGTCTTCATGGAGGGGACATACGTTGGGGGGGTGGGGGCGGAGCTTTCACTGAGCGCACTAATAATTGGTGCAAACGCCACTGTTCTCTCGCTGGATTTTGAGTTGTGATAGACCGTATCCGCGCCGTCTGATTGTGGAAGGCACTCTGTGGGCCGTCTGGAGGAGTCTGATGTTGAGATTGTCCTTGTCCCTTTGCGCTTGGTTTGACAGGATCGCCCCAGCCATGTTGCGCCAGGCTTCCTATGGCACCATCAAGATAGGCACTTACCAGAGCCTGAAGCGATTATTTGTTGAACGCCCCGAAGGTGAGCGGACAGCAGGGGGCTGTCTTTATCAAGCGATTTCAGAGCAGGGTGTTCAGCTTGCTGTAACTTCACTGCTGCTTTGTGCTTCATGTGAGTGTGGGGGGGAGGGGTAGGCGTTGCACCTGCTGCTTGGATGCCTACATCCCATGTCAGGATGCCCGTGTGAGCCCTGGCTGCTCTGCTTCTGATCCAGCTTCTCAGTGCCTTCTGGGAGGCAGCAGATGATGTCCCAAGTGCCCCTGAACCCGGTGAGGGAGACTTGGATGGCGTTCCAGGCTTCTGATTGGCCTGGCCCAGCGCTGGCTGTTTGGAGAGTGAACTATCAGGTGGAAGATCTCTGTGTCTGTCTCTGCCTTTCTCACTTTGCCTTTCAAGTAGAAGAAAAGAAATAAACATTGAGGGAAACAAGGGCAGGTCAGTTATCAGCTGAATTGAGGTGAGCAACACTTACCAGGGCCACGACTACAAACAGCTCAGTCAGTTGTGGCATCTGCAAAGTGCCTGTTCTGGAGAATATGTTGTCACTGTTCTGTCCAGCTGATCTCTTGGTATTCAGAACTGAGTTCTTTTTTGTAAAAAAAAAAAAATATTTTATTTATTTATTTGAGAGGTAGAGTTACAGACAGTGAGAGGGAGAGACAAAGAGAAAGGTCTTCCGTCCATTGGTTCACTCTCCAAATAGCCGCAACGACCAGAGCTGCACTGATCCGAAGCCAGGAACCAGGTGCTTCTTCCTGGTCTCCCATGTGGGTGCAGGGGCCCAAGGACTTGGGCCATCTTCGGCTGCTTTCCCAGGCCACAGCAGAGACCTAGATTGGAAGAGGAGCAGCTGGAGCTAGAACCCGGTGCCCATAAGGGATGCTGGCGCCACAGGCAGAGGATTAACCTACTGTGCCTCGCACCAGCCCCAGAACTGAGTTCTTACTCTCCATGCCTGGCTGGCTCTGTGACATGATTTTCACCCATAGATCTTTCCATGTCATTTTCACAATGAGATGAGCACTGGCCACCATTAGCTGAGAGTGGGAGAACAAGAGCTAAGATGCTTTGAAAGTACTTCAGAATATTTCAAACTAAACACATACGACAGTCATTGACACTTTCTATGTCAACTCTCCATGTCATCTCTTAGCAATATATATCTTTTTAATTCTTCTAACAAATGCATCTTGTCTTGATTATAATGGTCTGAATTTATACACCAAGTAAATTGGTAGGTGGTTTCTCACTTTGTATGATGGTTTGTGTTCCTTTTTAGGGATCAAGAAATTTTGCTTAGCAAAATCCCTTTAGCCAGAAAAAATACTAATCTTTTAAGCATTGCTTATTCATACGTATTCATAAAGTACACAATTATTTTTTTTTTAAGATTGATTTATTTATTTGAAAGGCAGAATTACAGAGGAAGGGAGAGGCAGAGACAGAGTGAGAGATCTTCCATCTACTGATTTACTCCCCAAATGGCCACAATGGCCCCGGGCTGGGCCAGGCTGAAGCCAGGAGCCAGGAGCTTCTTCCAGATTTCCCATGTGGGTGAGAGAGCCCAAGCACTTGAGCCACCTTCTGCTGCTTTCCAGGCCAGTTAGCAGGGAGCTGAATCAGAAGTGGAGCAGCCGGGACTCGAACTAGTGCCCATAAGGGATGCCTGCAGTGTTTCAACCCACTACACTGCAAGACCAGCCCCACAATTCTTTCTCTTACAGTGAAGGAGTCATGTGTACATGAGTTACACCTATGTTTGAGTTACTCATGGGAACAATCCTGTATGTTTGGAAAGTGTAATGCTATGTCTTGGTTTACAGATGAAACCCTACTGATAAATGTCATATGTGGAATTCTCTCTGGAGTCATCTCTTCAGCCATTGCTAATCCAACAGATGTTCTGAAAGTAAGCCATGCTCTCTCGATCTTACCAGCACATTTTCTTACTGAGAACAACATTTGGGTAATGAAATCTGTGAATATAACAGATGCAGTGTATGTGAAAGTGTTCCTAATGTAAGTGCCAGGACATTTTAACTTTCATTGCCCACCACGGGGATGTCCCCCTGACACAGATAAGTTCAAAAGAGGTCATTTTGTAGACATTGGTTTTGCTGGTTGAACAAGATCAAGTTTGGATGCAGCTGAATCTCTCTTTTTTTTCCCTGAAAAATCTCTTTTGTTTTACAAAATATACAAGTTTTATGCATATTTCAACTGCTCAGTCATGACAATTTCTGGATACATTTTCTTATTGTTAATTTTATTTTAGGAATTACAAATGAAAAATATTTACTTACCCCAATCAGACATAAGATGTTAGAATGACCTTATTAAGAACGCTGGGCATACAGTCTCCTTCAGTCCCTTTTGGAATAAGGCAAAGAATGAACTAATAAAATAAAATAAAAATTAGGCATCAGTTACTTTTTGAGCTTTCTTAAGGTATGTCTCTCTACCCCCCCAATATTATTTAACTTGTGTCTTGTGCTTCTACCTTTTACTACCTGAGTAGCACCCAAATGAAATAGGAAAGATCCTGTGTAGCAGGGTTTCTGACAAGCAGTACATTGGGTGCCCTGCAGTGACACGGGCCCCATAGTGGAGCTGCAGCATGGGAGGCACAGACATACAGGGCGCTCTTGTCCCAAGTTTCCCAGTGTTGAGGTCAGAGAGCTACAGAAGAATATCTGTACTCCTGGCAATTTCCTAACTGTATCTCAGGGCTCATAGGAAGGCAGTTCCTGTATATTGGTTTATTTTCCCACATTAGTGTGGCAGTAATGGTTCCTCTTAGAAGTTCGTGGTGATGTGTTTGCTCTCTAAACAAAAATGAGGGCACCAGTTTTATTTTGTTTTTAACGATAAATCTCTTTTCATTCTTAAGAATGCAAAGAGAGTTGCATCCAACTTTATGTCTGTGGTGGAATCTGGTCACATGGATTCCATGGCCTTTGTGAAGTTCAAGTGTAACAGTGTGTAATGAGCATCATGTGGCCATCACACGGCCAGCTTGCCTGCATACCTTTTGGTCCCGCAGGTTGGAAATAGAAGTGACTTGGAAAGACTAATTTAAGAACTATGCTTGCTATGCCCAGTGCTGCCAAGTACATCAGATAACTCTTATTAATCATATTAATAAAGTCTTTAGCATTACTATCATTTTCTCTCTTTCCTACATACAAACCTTTTGGGAAATACACAAGTACTTCAAAAAGTTTGTAGAAAGATGAAATCAAAAGAATTTAAAAATTAAAAAAAAAAATGGAAACCCATGCATAGTTTTTTCAGAATATAGGTTTTCAGTGAACTATTTTTTTAAAAGATTTATTTATTTATTTGAAAGTCAGAGTTATGGAGAGAGAGAGAAAAGACAGAAAGATCTTCTATCCCTGATTCACTCCCTAAATTGCCTCAAGGACCAGGGCTGGGCCAGGTTGAAGATAGGAACCAGAAGCTTCTAGTCTCCCATGTGGGTGCAGGAGCCCAAGCACTTGGCCATCTTCTGCTTTCCCTGGGACATTAGCAGAGAGCTGGGTCAGAAGTGGAGCAGCCACGACTCAAACCAGCACCCATATGGGGTGCCAGCACTGCAGACAGCAGCTTAACTCACTGTGCCACAGCACCAGCCCTTCCATGAACTTTTTGAAGTACTCTCCTATATTATTTTCTATCCCTCTCGAAAATCTTTTCCAAAAAATTAATTTTAGGGCCAGTGTTATGGTGTAGTAGGTAAAGGAAAGTCAGAGAGCTTTACCCACTATGCCACAGCACCCCTCCCCCCCCCCCAATTTCTTTTTTGATACTTAATGAATTGCTGTAGGGAGGATTCTTTGGACTCTCGTTAGATGCTTTTTGGAGCTTCTAGAGTCCTGAGGACCAATTCTTACACATATGTAGTGTGGTGAGGACGTTGTAAAGTGGCATCCTGGTAGTATCTGTATCACAGTGTTTTTTCTGTTGATGAGAACAGTAGCAGTTGAAGGATTTTCAGAGTCGCACATCAGTAGGAAGGAGTGGGCTGGTGTCCATTCTCATGTTGGTCTTTGGAATAATCCCTAGATACGGATGCAAGCCCAAAACAACACCATTCAAGGAGGAATGATAGGCAACTTCATCAACATTTACCAGCAAGAGGGGACAAGGGGACTGTGGAAGGTAAGCTTGAAGAATGTTTTTTAGCTGACTTTTTAGTTCTTCCTTTTTTTCTGTCTTTATTTTTTCCTGTCTCCATTGCTTGTTTTAATCTGAGTGGAATAATGGAATAAGGGGAGATATTCCAACATCTTCTGTTCTTGAAGGCATCCTCCTCCTTCAGCTCCGCCCCTGTCACCTGGGAATGTGGGGACCATGTCAGGAATCTGAAGTGCCCTTTGACCAATTCATATAGAAGAAGTGAAGGTTGAACTTCCCTTTAGTTTGATCATTTTCGTTTTGAAGAAAGAATTCTATGGAGAAGCTGCCTGGGTTCCCGTTCTGATGTACATTTTGATCTGTATGGTGTCCTGGCTCTTAAGGAAACTGTGCTTAGGCAAGAGCTGACCTGGGGTGTGCAAGAGCTGAACTGGGGTGTGCAAGAGCTGACCTGGGGTGCCATCTCCTAGTATCCTGGTGGCTTTTCAGTTTATAGCATGGTTCCCCAAGATCATCCAGTGTGAGCGCTCAGTGTGACAAGGAGACCAGAGACTCTCAGAGGCGCCTTCTCCTTGGTCACTGTCTGGCCCAAAGTCGTACAGTTAGTGCCAGAATCAGAATTAGATTTCACTTTTGAGTTGCCGCCCTGTGGTCTTGTCCCTTCAGTCACTCTACATTTCTGCCCAGCAACAGGAAAGCATAAAAATTCATGGCAGTTTGTAGGGTGGACCTTTGCATATTTGTAAGACTTGTTCTTTGCAGGCAAATCTGAATTATTTTTCTTATTAATATTTTTACCCAGGGTGTGTCCCTCACAGCTCAGAGGGCGGCTATTGTCGTTGGTGTGGAGCTGCCAGTCTATGACATCACCAAAAAGCATCTGATTCTCTCGGGCCTGATGGGAGACACTGTGTATACCCACTTCCTGTATGTTTATGGATTTTTAAAAATTAATGTTTTAGGTATGCATGAGTGTGAGTGGTAATTTGATATAAATTTATAGAAAACTAATTTTTTTAAAGATGTATTTATTTGTTTTGAAAGACAGAATTGCAGTGAGAGGGAGAGTTAGGAATATCGTCCATTTCTTGGTTTACTCCCTAAATGCCTGCAACAGCCAGGGCTGGGCCAGGCCAAAGCCAGGAGCCCAGAACTCCATCTAGGTCTCCTGTGTGAGTGGCAGGGACCCAAGCACTTAGGCCATCATCCTCTTACTTCACAGGCACCTTAGCAGGAAGCTGGATCAGAAGCAAAGTAGCTGGTACTCCCATCAGCACTCCATTGTGGGATGCCAGCATACCAGGTGGCAGTTTAACCTGCTGTACCACAGCACCTACCCCAAAATTTTTTGTAAAGATTTATTTATTTATTTATTTGAAAGTCAGAGTTACACAGAAAGAAGGAGAGGCAGAGAGAGAGGTCTTCTATCCGCTGGTTCACTCCTCAATTAGCCGCAATGGCTGGAGCTGTGCTGATACAAAGCCAGGAGCCGGGCCGGCGCCGCGGCTCACTAGGCTAATCCTCCGCCTTGCGGCGCTGGCACACCGGGTTCTAGTCCCGGTCGGGGCACCGGATTCTGTCCCGGTTGCCAGCTCTCTGGTGTGGCCAGGGAGTGCAGTGGAGGATGGCCCAGGTGCTTGGGCCCTGCACCCCATGGGAGACCAGGAAAAGCACCTGGCTCCTGGCTCCTGGCTCCTGCCATCGGATCAGCGCGGTGCGCCGGCTGCGGCGGCCATTGGAGGGTGAACCAACGGCAAAGGAAGACCTTTCTCTCTGTCTCTCTCTCTCACTGTCCACTCTGCCTGTCAAAAAAAAAAAAAAAAACAACAACAACAACAAAAAACGAAGCCAGGAGCCAAGCAGCTTCCAGGTCTCCCACATGGGTGCAGGGGCCCGAGGACTTGGGCCATCTTCCACTGCTTTCCCAGGCCATAGCAGAGAGCTGGATCAGAAGTGGAGCAGCTAGATCTCAAACATGTGCCCATGTGGGATGCTGGCACTGCAGGCGGCGGCTTTACCCACTGCAACAGGGTGCTGGCCTCCAAAATTTTTAGAAATTTTAAAAGAAGTTTATTATTAAAGTGTTATATTCTTATATTTGAAAAATTACAACTCAGAAGTAGAACAGGACAAAATCAAAGTCCTTACCTTTTACAGAGGTAGCCTTTGTTACCAGTTTGATAGATATCTTCCAGACATTTTCTATGTGTATACAAGATGTCTACAAAAGTACATTACACACTTTAATATTTACATATATATATATATATTTAGAAAGATTTATTTATTTACTTTGAAGGAGTTACAGAAATTGAGATCCTCCGTCCACCAGTTCACTCCCCAAATGGGTACAATTGCCAGTGCTCCGCCAGGCCAAAGTCAGGAGCCAGGAGCTTCATCCAGGTCTCCCACATGGGTGCAGGGACCCAAGCACTTGGGCCATTCTTTGCTGCTTTCTCAGGCCATTAGCAGGGAGTTGGACCAGAGGTGGAGTAGCTGGGACACGAACCTGTGTCCATATGGGATGCTGATGTTGCAGGTTGCTGCCTTACCCGCTCTGCCACAACGCCAGCCCCTAGGTATATTTTATTAACATAAATAAAATCATGGTTTGTATTCTCCTTTCTGCTTTAAAAATTTTAGTAGAACTTCCCAGGTATCTTTCCATAAGTCAGTACTTAGAGACTTCATTTATTTTTAGTAGCTGCAGATGATTACATTGTATGAATATTTCATGGTTTATTTGATCCATTTTTGGGATTGCGATTTTGTCCAAGAGGACATTTGGCAATGTGTCAAGACTTGCGGTTGTCACCACTCGGGGAAGTACCGTTGACATCCAGTGGTTAGAGGTTAGGGATGCTGGTCAGGCGGAGACACTTTCTCCGAGTCGATACCATTCAAAGAACAGAGTTCAGCTGGGCAGACAAGTGGTTCCTGAACTGGGTAGCACTCAGGACCAGAAATGGTTCCGAGAGCTCCTTCCCACCACGTGTGCCGGTGGTATTTATAGCCAGGGAAGTGGAAACGCCGCGCAGAGGGCCCCTTCCAGCGGTTCTGCTCACAGTTTGCACTTTGCAGTGGAAAGCAGCCATTCTGCTTTCTACTTTGAGTGTGGTCAATAAACTGCCCACGACATTGAACCCTTTATTGTAACACAGGCCTGGGGTTAGGTGGCTTTGCCCGATGGTAGGCTGGTGAAAGTATTCTGAGTTTAAGGTTTCTAGGCTAAGCTATGACGTTCTGCAGGGCAGACATATTAAATGCATTTTCAGCTTGATATTTTCAGCAGATGGTGGGTTTGTTGGGATGGAACCTCATTGTAAATTCAGGAGTATCATTGTAGATATAGCCTGATTTTCTGGGCTTTTGGACATGCTTTGGTTGTTTTCAGTCTGTGATTGGTGGAAGGTTTAGATGCCATGAACAGCTGAGACTCAGTTACTTGTTATGAGTTTAATCTCAAGTTGGGTTGAATGTTATTTAAATATTCAGTCAGGTGCCAGTTATGTATGGAGGCTCGTATAGGCCAAACTTAATTCAGTTTAACAATACCAAGTGTGGTCTGTGGTAATCTTGTGAGACAAAAATTATAGTCAGACCCTAAGACTCCTGGTGGGCATTACAGTAGGGAGATCTTTTTCTTATCTTTCTTTTTATCGTCTTCATTTTTTTTTAAAAAAATGTTTAACTGAGGATCAGAGCTGTTGTGTTGCGGGAAAAGCCACCACCTGTGACACCGGCATCCCGTATGGGTGCCAGTTTGTGTCCCGGCTGCTCCACTTCTGCTCCAGTTTCCTGCTAATGGCCTAGGAAAGCAACAGAGGATGGCCCAAGTGCTTGGGCCCCTGCACCCACGTAGGAGACCCAGATGAAGCTCCTGGCCCAGCCCTGCTCATTGTGGCTATCTGGGGAGTGAACCAGCAGATAGAACATTCTCTGTCTCTGTCTCTGTCTCTGTCTCTCCCTCTCTCTTTCTCTCTATAACTCTGATTTTCAAAAATAAGTAAATCTTAAAAAAATGTTTAACTGATACAAAAGACTGTACATTTATGGGGTACCATGTGATGACTTGATACATGTGTACATTGTGTAATGTTAAAGTCAGGGAGTGGGCCTTTAGCTTAGCAGTTATATACCTGCATCCATGTCAGAGCACGTGGGTTTAGTTGCAGTTCCCAACTCCAGCTTCCTGTCAGTGCAGGCCCTGGAAAATAGCAGTGATGGCTCAAGCAATTGGGTTCCTGCCACCCATGTGGGAGACCAGGTTTATAGCCAACTTTGTCCTCAGCTTTGTCCTAACCATTGCAGATATTTGGGGATTGAATTAGAAGATGGGAGCTTTCTCTCTGTCTCCCCCTGTCTCTCTGTTATTCTCTCTCTCTCTCAAATAATATTTGAAAAATGTTCTAATAGGGGGAAACTTGTCTTTGCAAACAGAGATCTTTTTCTTTGATCTCAGAACTGCAGGATTATGATTCGAGTGGAAATACTTGTGCCTACTTATGGGTTGGTAGATGGAGTAGATCATCCCGGGAGGACTTTCCCTTGGCATCCCAGAGCCTCAGAGCTGTCCTGAGCTGTGGCTGGGATTTCTAAGCCAGTAATCGGTGTAGATCTTTAAGGGATTTGGCCGGCTCTGGCTGGGGCCCTCCTCCCTGACCTACTTCCTGCTGCTCCATGTGACTCGTACATCGTCCTGGGAGGCAGTGTCTCCCGCCCATAACAGTGGCTGCCGTGGCTGGGTGGGCGTTAGCGTTTCCATGTTTCCAATGGCATCTTCTTCATAGTTCAAGCTTCACCTGTGGTCTGGTGGGGGCCTTGGCCTCCAACCCTGTGGATGTTGTGAGAACACGTATGATGAATCAGAGAGCCCTTCGAGATGGCAGAAGCTCAGGCTACACAGGTACCCTGGACTGCCTGTTACAGGTGAGAAGGAATGAGCGTGCAGGGCTGTGAATTGTGTGGGTTTTTTTTTTTTTAACCTCAGATGTTAAAGCTAAGAGGAGAGATGCTCTAAAGCCCTGAGATGTACATATGGGACACAATTGTTGCCACACTGGGGCTACAGTTTATAAATATGAAATCTAGGTGAATGTTGAGAAATGAAAGCTCATTTTCCTCCCACCCACACTCTGCCATGAAGGAGGAAATCGTAATGTTTCCTGTGATCATAGTAGAACCGTGTCTCCTTCCTAAATACACCTTCTTCCTGTTGAGTGAAACTAGGATGCAGATCCCTCATTCAGATACCTGTCGAGGAGCAAGTCGGTCTTGGTGCACAGCTCAGCGTCTGTCACTGGGTCCACCTGCTCCCGGACGGGTGGCAAATGTGCCCAGAGCCAGAGAATGGGGACCACTTGGTGGTTCCCGTTCTCTGGCCTCATGCTGCATCCTGCACTTCAAGTACTGCCTTAGTGTAGCAAAGTTAGTTACTTTTGTCCACTCAACAACTTAAGAAACAGTGGTGGGTGCTCTGAAAGATGTCTCTGCCACCATTGCTTTTTAATTTCTGACCTGTTTAGGAGACCAAATCACATGGCAGCAGAGACCTTAGCTGGAATTATATCTGATTTTGTATGCATTCAGCTGCTGTTCATTTGCTTTCTGTGGGGCTCAGTCAACCCTCTGAACAAAGAACCTTAGTCTTCCACCTACAGTGAAACCTTTAATGAATAAAGATGGGGTAAATATTTCATAGACATTTCTTTCAAACAAGATTTAATTTTGCAGAAAAATAGATCAGTCTGGCTAATAATTATTAATGCATTTGATATAATTGGAAAGTTGGAATTAACTCTTTCTTCTTTTCCTTTTAACAGACATGGAAGAATGAAGGTTTTTTTGCCCTCTATAAAGGGTTTTGGCCAAATTGGTTAAGACTTGGTCCTTGGAATATCATTGTATCCTTTTCTGGATAAAAAAGAATGTAGCTAAAGAATATATATTTTAAGATTTATTCTTTATTGGAACAGCAGAGTTTACAAAAAGAGAAGGAGAGAGAGAGAGAGATTTTTCCATCCACTGGTTCACTTCCCAAATGGCCACAATGGCTGGAGCTTGGCCAGTCTGGATCCAGGAGCTTTTTCAGGTCTCTCACGTGGGTGCAGGGGCCAAAGCACTTAGGCCATCCTCCACTGCTTTCCCAGGCTCATTAACAGGGAGCTGGATTGGAAGTGGAACAGCCGGGACTTGAACCAGTACCCACGTGGGATGCCAGTGCTGCAGGTGGCAGCTTTACCTGATACGTCACAATGATGGCCCCAAGGATATTATTTATATAAACTATCCTGTTGTTAATTATAACTTAGAAACAGTTTATTCTGCTGAGTTCTTCTGACTCTTATGTCTGAGAAGCACAGTCTGTGTGCAGGACACTGTGGCTGCTAATTTAATGAGAGTGTTAGTGGGAGGTAATGTTGTTTATAAAGATGTCTACTTGGCCCCTGTTCTGGGGGCGGAGGACATTTGTGATCTCAGAGAATCAAGCACTGATTCTATGGCCCAGGCAGCCTGGGAAAGGCATGACTGCGAGAGCCGGCAGCTGTGGGCCCCGGCGGGCGCAGGAACAGCGTGGTGGTTCCTTAGCCGTGAGGAGGCAGCCTTGTGAAGAAGGCCATTCTCTTCTTTCCCTTTATCCACTCCTCCCTTCCCGGAAGGTTGCCTGGTGGAAGCCATCGAGGTGAGCTTCCTCGGGCTTGCCCTCTCCCTCGCCTGCCCTCCCAGGTGACATTGCTGAGTCTCCCTACCCCAGCAACATCAGGGAGCATTATAATCCGTGTGGATGTGCCTAGGGGATTTGTCTGTCTCAGCTGGGGTCCCTGTGCCCCAAGCCCAGGGCGTGAGTCCGCCCCAACGCACTGTTCGTAGCTGTGCGGTTTGCACTGGGGTTGTTGAGATGGCATCTTCTTGGTCAGCCTTAACCTGTAACTGCAGTTCTTTGTGACCTACGAACAGTTGAAGAAACTGGATTTATGACGGAACTGGTCTGCAAAGGACCTGCGCCTGAGAAAGCCGACTTCCGGAACAGCACAGCCTCCTGCGTATCACCTGCCTCTCACTGCTTGGCTCATCGCAGATTCTGGGATGTGAGCAACAGATGAGGACGGGGTGGGCTCATACTGCTGTTGGCATGGGCCGCCCATCATCCCTGCACCGTGCCGACACCAGCCTTACCGCTCAAGTGCCCCTCGACAGCACGGAGAACGGACACGACGCGTGTTTCTTGCTAAAGGACCCTTGCGAGGAAATCGGGACCATGCTGTTTTCTTCAGAGAGAGCAGCTCTTGATGGGAGTCAGCTTATAGCCAGGAATATCTGAGTGCCCTGGAAAAGCCCATCGGAACCGTGCAGGGGAGCCTCCAGGAGGGCCCAGTGGTGTTCCTGGGCCTCTGGAGCTTTCGCTTCTTGCAGCAGCGGAAGAAATTCCAGGAGTGGAGACCTGGGCTTTTTAACCTGGGTCTAGACAGTGCAGGTTACGGATCCTTGGGAAATTGTCCTGTTCTGGGAGGATCCTTCACTTACGGGGATTTTCGGCCTCTAGAGCCTGACCTTCGGGAGGCCTTGTTACGGCATTGGCAATGTCTAGACTCGTGGAGGTGGGATGCGTTAGCTTGGGAGGCGAACGAGGGCTATGGGGGTGGGAAGCATTTTCAGACAACTTGAGCCTCTGTCTTAGGAGATGTGAGTCACTTGCGCGACGATTTTTAGCAAAGTTTATTATTTCCCAATCTGTGAAACGAGGATAGTAACGTCTATTGTTGGAGAATGTCAAATGCTACTGGGGAGTCAGAGGGTACACTCCCCTGTGTACACCTGCCGGCCCTCAAGGAACCGTTTGTGTCTACAGGAGTCATGCCATCATGGGCTTCCGGTATTCATGAGTGAAGCGTGCGGTTAAAGAAGGAACACTGCACACTGCACATGCTAAGGTTGTAACACGTTTTGCTTAGCATAAGCTTGCAAGTGTGTTGAAGAGTAGAGTTTTTCAGATTCCCAGTTTTTAAGCCTTCATTTGTATCATCTTCGCTAAAACACTTCCTGTCTTCTCGGACTTCCTCATTGCTTTGGTTGGACAGTACTTGCTTGACATTTTCAAAATGATTTCTTCAGTGCATCTGTGTATCCGGTTTCTGATAAGAGGTATATAATATTTCCCCTTTCCTTTTCTTGATCCTATTCTTTTCAAAGCAAAAGGTGGCTCTGAGTCCCAAGAACATGCAATTTACGCTTCTAGAATGCAGCCCCAGGAAAGTGAATGTATTTACTTGGGTCGTTTCTGATCTTTGGGAACCATGGTAAACGCAGTAAACACAGACTAGGGTTCCAGGCAGACCCCTCCTGCAGCGAGTGCCGGGGGGGGGGGGGGGGGGGGGGTCCCCAGCCTGTCTGGGGGACTCCTTCCTCTGTTGATAGAGAAGACAAAGAATGAGAGAGTTTTTCATGGAATCAGAAGCAGTTTCCCTCCCAGCCATTCTCACCTTTTCTTCTTTATGAATGTTTGCTTTGAAAAAGATTTTGCAATGCAGAATTTTATTTCCCAAAGTAAGAGCCTTAACAAAGTCCTAGAAAACCCAGGCAGGACAAAGGTGACTGGTTGGTCTGTAGGTGTTACTTGCTTAAGGCTAGGGTGAAAGTGTGCATCTCTCAGGCCGACTGTAGGTGGCAGTAGAGGACCCTACACCCTTTCAGACCTGGCTCCTGGTACTGAACCACATGTCGCAGACTTTTTTTCTCTTACCAAGACATTCCGTTGATGGGATACTTTCTATGGAAAGGCTCTCAGCTTTTGAGTTCTTTGAGTTTAAAGGATTGCTTTTTTTTTTTTTTTGAACCATTCTTTTTCAAATGCAGAGAACATTTTTCAAAGTGTACATATGTCTAAAACAGGAGAAACAAGTTCATTTTCAAAAACCATATAGTTAAGGTCAGACATTATTAAAAAAACCATTATTATAAAAACCATATTAGTTAAGGTCAGTCGTTATTATCAACTTGTTCAGATTATGTCCATGTTTATACCAGGATGAGGAGCAATTCAAACCTCACTGTAAAACTCAGCCACGTTGTAAGACAAAGACAAGCGCAGTTTTCTTCAGCACAGATCTAAGTGCCTTATGGAACAGGACCTTACCCGCCTTGTTTCTTACTCTGGTTTTTCTGTTTCCTGAAAGAGTTGCTGTGATTATCGAAGCTTCAGAGAAACAACTTAGGGGACTGGATGACTTGGTCCCCTTGTTTTTTGGGGGGTATGACCACATACAGGTTCCTCCTTCTTTTATATATTGCTGAAATCCGGCAAAAGAATGTCTAGTTTTTATAACCAAGTTGAAGAAGATGGTTTAGTTAGTTAGTTTGTTTAAGGATTTATGACCATTGACACCGAGTGTTGCGGATCTGCAGTGTTAACAATGGCTCTAGTTCCCTGTATTTATTCATGTGCTAGAAATCGTATGCTTTATATGAAGGGTATACATTTTTTTCAAAAGCTTTTGTACCCCAAGCTCTGTATTTAAACATTGTTGGAAAGTGTGCTGTGAATCTTGTTGCATTTATTTAATAAACTGGAGTAATATATAATAATAATAATAAAAATGATTTATTGTCCTTTCAGATAAATAGAAACCATTAAACAAAGGCAAACTCCAGAATGTACAGAGGCTGGGGTAGACACGGTGCTTGTGAAAGTGGCTAGGGACACT
This sequence comes from Oryctolagus cuniculus, assembly GCF_964237555.1. Lineage (NCBI taxonomy): Eukaryota > Metazoa > Chordata > Mammalia > Lagomorpha > Leporidae > Oryctolagus > Oryctolagus cuniculus. The sequence continues at coordinate 64,535,070 of NC_091440.1, forward strand.
GCTCTGCATTGAATCACGTTGTTGGGATCCTCTTACTCATTGTCTGGTACCTGAGTTGCAATCCTGCCTCCATGATGGGCACCACCCTGCAAGCCCAGTACATGCCCATGAACTTGATTAGCAAGGCAGCCTACACATTCACAACACCAATGTCAGGTCAGGAATGGTCAAATTCTCTTGTCCTTTATTTATTTATTTTTTTTTTCTTTTAAGATTTATTTATGTATTTGAAAGGCAAAGTTATGGGGGTGTTACAGTCAGAGAGATAGAGAGTGAGCTTCTATCTGCTGGTTCACTCCCCAAATCCCTGCAACAGCTGGGGTTGGGCCAGGCCAAAGCCAGGAGCCTGGAACTCCATCTGGGTCTCCCATGTGGATGACAGGGGCCCAAGCTCTTGGACCATCCTCTGCTGTTTTCCCAGGCACGTTAGCAGGGAGCTGCATCGGAAGTGAAGCAGACAGGACTCAAACCAGGGGATGTCAGCATTGCAGGCAGCTGCCTACCCTGCTGGACCACAACACTGGTCCCCAAGGTACATGTCCTCTTAATCTGATAATCAAGCACAGTGGTTAATTAAAAAAAAAGGATTGGGAGAAATGGAGAGACTTTTTTGGTTGATTAATAAATTATATAGATTATTTTATTTTTAAGAGCATTTTAGGTTCACAGCAAAAATGAGTGAGAGAATCTGAGATTCCCATACACCAGTTGCCTTCCTCATTATCAACTTTCCTCTTACCCCCTGGGTTGGTACGTTTGTTACAGTTTATGAACCTACATTGACACACAATTATCACCCAAAGCTTACTTCTTTTAAAACATTTATTTTAGGGGCAGAGAGATCTCACATCTACTGGCTCACTCCCCAGATGCCTGCAGTGGCTGGGGGACTGAAGCTGGGAGCCAGGAACTCAATCTAAGTCTCCCACCTGGGTGGCAGGACTCCGCCTACTTGAGTCACCATCATCTCCTAGGGTGTGCATTAGCGGGAAGCTGGAATCAGCAGCTGGCGCTGGGAGTCAAACCCAGGCACTTTGGTGTAGGATGTGGGCATCCTAACTGGTGTCTTAGTTGCTAGGCCAAATGCCTGGCCCAGACTTCACTCCTAGCGTTAAGCATTCTAGGAATTCTGACCCTCATACAAGGGCACTTCAAAAGGTCCATGGAAAACATAATTAAAAGATGGTTATTTTTGTACAAAAAATTGAATCTTTGCAGGTTTGGTTTTTTTTTTTTTTTTTTTTTTGGACAGGCAGAGTGGACAGTGAGAGAGAGAGACAGAGAGAAAGGTCTTCCTTTGCCATTTGTTCACCCTCCAATGGCCGCCGTGGCCGGCCTGCTGCGGCCGGTGCACTGTGCTGATCCAAAGGCAGGAGCCAGGTGCTTCTCCTGGTCTCCCATGGGGTGCAGGGCCCAAGGACTTGGACCATCCTCCACTGCACTCCCTGGCCACAGCAGAGAGCTGGCCTGGAAGAGGGGCAACCGGGACAGAATCCGGCGCCCCGACTGGGACTAGAACCCCGTGTGCCGGCGCCACAAGGCAGAGGATTAGCCTATTGAGCCACGGCGCCGGCCTGCAGTTTTTTCATAGCATGCATTTTCCATGAACTTGTTGAAGGCCCCTCATCCAGTGCCCGTATGCACTATTACAGTATGCAGAAGAGTTTCACTGCCCTAAGAGGGGACACTTTGTGTTGTTCTGCCTGACAGATCCAGTGACACACCCTTCCAGGCGACTTCCTGTGGAGGGGAGAGCAAGTGGCAGCTGATGTGTATGCAATGTCTGCAACAGTAGCACCTGCACTTGGATGGTGGCACCTGTTGGACACATTTGACTTTCAAGCCTGTATTTGTTTTTAAACCAGCAGCTGGGAAAGCGTGACTGGGTAGACAGCAAGTAGGTTCATCCTGTAGCAAAACAGGGAAATACAAGACAAAGGCAAATCTTTTTCTCAAAAGCATAGTGCAAATAATGGAGCCCAAAGCACCAAGTGCAAGAGCAAAAACATTGAAAAAAATCTCAGTGTGTAAGTGTTCCCCGCTGACCAAACCCTGGTCCTTCTGCACAATGCCCTGCTGTGTGGCTCATGAGAAAAATGAGTTAGAGCTCAGCCTGCTGAGTTTCTTTGTGGTCAAAGAAATCAAAACCTCTGTGAACTGGTGTTCAGCTCAGCCTGAGATGAAATTTTTCAACTGCAAAATGCACATAACATTTAACGATTCTTAAAAGATGCACTTATAGGGGCTGGTGCTGTGGCGCAGCAGGTTAAAGCCCTGGCCTTAAGCACCGGCATCCCATATGGGCGCTGGTTTGAGTCCCAGCTGCCCCTCTTCCATTCCAGCTCTCTGTTACGGCCTGGGAAAGCAGTAGAAGATGGCCCAAGGCCTTGGGCCCCTGCACCCACGTGAGAGACCTGGAAGAAGCTCCTGGCTCCTGGCTTCAGATCGGCGCAGCTCCAGCCATTTCGGCCATCTGGGGAGTGAACCAGCTGATAGAAGACCTCTCTCTCTGTCTCTACCTCTCTCTGTGACTCTGTCTTTCAAATAAATGAAATTAATCTTTTTTTTTTAAAAAAAGATGCATTTATTTGAAAGATGGAGTGACAGAGGAAGAGAGAGAGGAGATCTTCCATCCACTGGTTCACCCACAAATGGGTGCATCATCCAGGGCAGGGCGGGGCTGAAGCCAGGAGCCAGGATCCATCTGGTCTCTCACACGGATGGCAGGGACACAAGTACTTGGATAATCTGCTGCTGCCTTCCCAGGCGCATCGGCAGAAAGCTGGATTGGAAGCAGAGCAGTCGGGACTTGAACCAGCACTCTGATATAAGATTTTTGTATTGCAAGCAGCAGTTCAACCCTCTGTGCCACAATGCTGGCACCGCTTTAAAGTATACAACTCTATGACCCTAAGTACAAAGACACTTCAAAAAGCTTATGGAAATATGAATTATGAAGCAATTATACATGGATTTCAAAAATTTTGCACCAAAATAAACTTATCTTTGAATTCCATTTTCCCGTGGATATTTTAAAGAATCTTTATTGCTACTTTTTTTGTTAAGATTTTATTGAGAGGTAGTTACAGAGAGAGAGAGAGAGGTCTTCCATCCACTGGTTCACTCACTAAATAGCAGCAATGGCCAAAGCTGGGCTGATCCAAAGCCAGGAGCCAGGAGCTTCTGGGTCTCCCACACGGGTGCAGGGCCCAAGCACTTGGGCCATCTTCTACTGCTTTCCCAGGCCATAGCAGAGAGCTGGATCGAAAGAGGAGCCCATAAGGGATGCCGGCACCACAGGTGGAGGCTTAGCCTAGTAAGCCACAGCACCAGCCCCCTGTTGCTATGTTTTGAATATTGGTTTGGGTATTGAATGTCTCCCAAAGACCCTTGTATTAAAGGCTTGATCTCTATTCTTACGTTAATAGTACTAAGAGGGAGGAAACCTCTTTCTTTTTCTTTTTTGTTTTTTAGATTTATTCAGAGTTACAAAGAAGCAGAGGCAGAGAAAGAGAGATAGGTCTTTCATCCATTGGTTCACACACCAAATGGCCTCAATGGCAGGAGCCGGGCGGATTTGAAACCAGGAGCCTGGAGCTTCTTCCGGGTCTCCCTTGTGGATGCAGGGAGCTGGATGGGAAGTGCAGCAGCCAAGACTCACACCGGTGCCCCTATGAGATGCTGGCTCTGCAGGTGGTGGCTTTAACTGCGACACCACAGCGCCGGCCCCAGAAACTTATTTCAATTGTGTCTGATGGTAAGGCCTTTGGAAAGTGATTAGATTGGATTAAGTAGGGTAGAGCATGAAGTACAATCATGTTATTCAATTTACGGGGTTGAATTGTGGCGACTTTCTAAGGAGAGACAGACACAGACACACACAGCCTCGTTTGCCATGTGATGTTCTGTGTTTCCTCAGAACTCCGCTGGGAGGAAAGACGTCACCAGAAACTGAGCCAATGTGAGCTGTGAACTTCCAAAAGTGTGACCAAAGTAAATGCCCTTCCTTCCTCAGCACCCACTGCAAAAAGTAGTGTCTAGTCCTTGGTGCACTTACGTTGTTATGTAACGGTCACCACCAGCCACCTCCACAACATGCCTGAGATGGTTTGGGTTTGAGTGCATCTTGGGCCTCACTTCCTTTAACATGTGTGTCCCATGGCTCTGGGGACAGGACAATGCTGGGAGAGCTCACATATACATTGTGAGTTCTTTGGGTTCTTTGTACATGTGAGAGATTCTCACAATTCCCTGAATTGGTCTAGAAAGGGAAACTACCGCCCATCAAGCTAATGGTTTCTCACTCAAGCACCCTATTCCCTGGCCTCCCAATCCTCTCGTGTAGGGACTGAAGTCAAACGCCACTGCCTGGTGACTGCTGTGTAGACCTCTCATAAGAGCTACTCCTAAGCATTCTCACATCGGTAGACGAAGCCAGGTCATGAGCATAAGATAGTCTGGTCCAATACACACTTGCTTTTGAGTTCTACAGCGCTGGTGGGTGTGGCCAAGTGACAGAAGCAGGTTGCACACCACGCCCCAAATGCAACTCTGCGTGTTGAGGTATGAGGAGCTGGTGGCTGCAAGGTGTCTGGTGCATAACAAATCTTCCCAGGCAGACGAATCAATTAATTCACAGGCTTTTATTGGGGTTCCGCTCCCGGGTGAGGTTCCACGGCCCCAACAGAGCAGCAGAGCGGGGGCCGGGGAAGTCGCGCGTCAGAGATTGGGAGAGCTCCTTTTATAGATTCAGGGCATGGGGGTTAAAGGTTGAGGCGGGTCTGATCCTCATTGGTTGACCTTTAGGCACCCATGGGGACCTTGACAAGGACTTTTCTTCCCTGGAAGTACAGGTAGGAACTTTCCATTCCTAGAAGTGTAGGCCTTCCCTCCTTGCGGATCCCAAAGCTACCAGTGCCAAGGGCAGATCTCACCACTGGGGCAGGAACAGCTTCATGATTGAACAGAAAAGTTGTCAACATTTCTGGGGATCTTATGAGCTGGTTGCTGTAGATATTGTTAAAAAATAAATTACATAAACTTACAGTTAAATGTAAGACAGAAGTCATAAATGTTTCAAGCTCACTGCTTCCTAACTCTTTCTCTGGAAGCAGTGCCCAGGGGTTGATTCCATCTATTGTACCTGTATAGTAGGAATGCTGCATAGTGATGTGCTATTGGGCATCTTCTTCCCAGCTCTGTACCAAGTGATGTCTTGTTGGGAGCTTGAACTTGACCATGATGGGAGAAAACTTATACTGCAGGTGCCACCAAGTGCTACAAATCAGAACTTTTTATTTTTTTTATTTTTTATTTTTATTTTTGACAGGCAGAGGGGACAGTGAGAGAGAGACAGAGAGAAAGGTCTTCCTTTTGCCGTTGGTTCACCCTCCAATGGCCGCCGCGGCCGGCGCGCTGCAGCCAGCGCACCGCGCTGATCCGATGGCAGGAGCCAGGTACTTCTCCTGGTCTCCCATGGGGTGCAGGGCCCAAGCACTTGGGCCATCCTCCACTGCACTCCCTGGCCACAGCAGAGAGCTGGCCTGGAAGAGGGACAACCGGGACAGAATCCGGTGCCCCGACCGGGACTAGAACCCCGTGTGCCGGCACCGCAAGGCGGAGGATTAGCCTAGTGAGCCGCGGCACCGGCCCTACAGATCAGAACTTTTAAAAGTTTTGTTTTGCTTTAGCCCTTGAGATCTGGTTGTTCAACGTTTGCTAGCTCACCATTCACTTCTGGGTGAAGAGGGAGCGCAGAGCCAGGTAGAAAACTCTGTGAAGTGAGCCACCCCATGGTTGTTTTGCATTCTACGTGGCTCTCCACACCAAGATTACTGAAGGTTCTTCACTGAGTTGTGTCCCCCCTCCCCCATGAGGGCTTACAGACACTGCCCTCAATGATACATCAAAGCGTATGTGGAGGGGAGCTCCGGCTGCCGAGTGGTGATGAGAAATCTGCCTTTTCAATGTACTCCCTGATTTCAACAACCAAGTGACAGTGTTTAAAACCGGCGACATCCTGGCCACAGTTTCTGTAGGAGGCAGCACGGCCACAAAGGGAATGCCTGGCCTCGTGTGCATCTTTGCTGGTGTCCCTAGGATGATTTTGGGGATGGTGGAACATGAACTCTGAACCGAGGCTAATCTCTGGGGGATTCATTAATATGCATCAGTTTAGGCCAGATGATACCTGGGTGACATCACCAAAAATCCCAGGGATGAATAATAACAAAAGCTGATTTCTTGCTCACACTACAGGTCCACTGCAAACTGACTGAGGGCTTCCTGTTCTGTCTTCACTTCATGATCCAGGCTGTGATGCAACCTCTCTGTGGACATCGCTTGTCTTAACGGTAGGAGGAAAATACAGCACAGCACACATCGGCTCTCACAGCTTCTGTGTCTAGAAGTGACCTATGTCACATTTTGTTGCTAGAGCAAGTCACACGAACAAGACTGGCTGGGATGAGGGAAGTGCATGATTCTTCCATAGGGAAAGAAACGGAGTATTTGGCAAACAATAACACATTTACCACCCAGCTGATTTCATATATGTCTCCATTGTCCTTACTTATTTGGTTTGCAAAAAGTGGACAAGTCTTAGAGAATGAGAGCCATGTGGCCAGCATTGTGGTGTAGCGTATTAAACTGCCACCTGTGACGCCAGCATCCTATATGGACGACTGCTGGAGTCCCGGCTGCTCCACTTCTGATCCAGCTCCCTACAAATGCACCTGGAAAAGCAGCAGAAGATGGCCCAAGTGCTTGGGCCCCTGTACCTATGTGGGAGACCTAAAGAAGCTCCTGGCTTCTGGCTTCAGCCTGGCAAGGTCCCGGCCATTGTGGCCATTTGAGAAGTGAACCAGAGGATGAAGACCTCTCTCTCCGTCACTCCCTTTCTTCTCTGTGACTCTGCCATTCAAATAAAGAAAAGATAAATCTTTGAGAAAGAGAGACAGAAAGAGAGAGATGGAGAGAGAGAATGAGAGCCATTTAGAGTACAGTAAATTTAGTCAGTTGCTATTGCAAATGTGTTAATATTCCTTACCAGTGTAAACCAACATGGCTTTAGCATTTGAGACACAGCTATTGATCTAGAAAATGCTTTTCTTCTCTCTTGATTACCAGACACTTCTGGGAGCAGTTTGCTTTCACATACTGGGGACAGCAGTACAACTTCTCTATTTTTAGCTCAGGTCTATGGCAGCTCTCCAATTGTGCTATAATCAAAACTTCAGAGATTGGGGCTGGCACTGTGGTGTAGCAGGTAAAACCGCCACCTACGGTGCGGCATCCCATGTGGGCACCGGTTTGAGTCCCAGCTGCTCCACTTCTGATCCAGCTCTCTGCTATGGCCTAGGAAAGCAGTAGAAGATGGCCTAAGTCTTTGGACCTCTGCACCCATATGAGAGACCTGGAAGAAGCTCCTGGCTTCAGACTGGTTCAGTTCTGGCTGTTGCAGCCATCTGGGGAGTGAACCAGCAGATAGAAGAACTCTCTCTCTCTCTCTGCCTCTGCCTCTCTGTAACTCTGCCTTTCAAACAAATAAATAAATCTTTAAAATAAAATGAAATGAAACTTCAGGGATCTTAATAATCATCTCACAAAATAGAACTGAGTAGCCCATTTTTTGGATAACAGACTGAACATGAGTGGTCAGACATGCTGGTTGTCCCCAACACAGTGAAAGCAAATTGTAGCACCATGCACCTGCTGCCCTAGGAAAGAGTTAACGTACTTGATGGGCTCTTTGGAGGTGACATAGAGCATATTGGAGCATGCTGCCCTGACACACTGATGGAGGATTTTGCACAGTTGCTGATTTTGAATGGGTCCAGTGCAAGGGAAGGGTTGCAGCAGGCCCAGGTTGTTGTGCAAGATTCTCTACCCCGTGTGACATGCCTAAGGTGCCTAGGACCCTGTATGTAGCCCTCAGGACAGTCACAGCGAAGACCCCTGGAGGTTTGGAGCAAGGCCACGTCCTCTTCCGGAAATGAATGTTTTCTCTCTGAGAAGCAGCCTTGCCTTGCTTATGGGTCTTGGTAGAAGCTGAACATTTGATGGTGTGACCGGAGGTGTGTGTTGTGAGCTGAGTGCTCTCAGATCCACCAGGCCACGAAGCTGTGCACAGCAACTGGAAGGGGTATGAGATAGACAGCATCAAGCTGGTGCACGCTGTATCACGCAGGTCCTGTGGGCAGGAGTGGGTGGCTCAGACCATGCCATGAAGTTCCACACCATTGTGGTTTCTTTCTTAGACTGTGTCTATGTCATCATGGGAGTTTCTCTATGGACAGGTGATGGAGGAATTAAAGCCTGAAACCTGATTTACTGGGGATTCTGAACTATACTTCTATATTGGTACAGAGAGAAATAGACTGCCACAGTGTGACTGTCCCAATCAGGAGTGTCACAGAGAAATAATTGGGAAGGAAGATACTCCAAGTGTTCAGAACTTCAAGCAGTGCGTGTGTACTTCCAGAATTGGAAGCCTTCAGTTTCATGATTGAGGACAAAAGTGGTTGATTTCCATTGTACCCAGTTCCTGTACATCTGTGCCCTGCTTGGTGTTTTTGATTGCTGACTCCTTGCATGGGGACTGCACCATTCATGTCCCCTTACTCTCTGGTGTCCAGTTGGGTTTAGTCAATGAAAAACACCAGCAGGAAATCAGAAGGGGAGAGGATATTTTGTCACTCTCCCTGCATCACTGCTGGGTCCCTGGCAATAGGACCCTTGATGATCACAGCTCCTGCCAAGTGACCCCTCCTCCAAATCTAAAACTTCTATTGCGCTCTGGAAATACTATTTGCCAATTTTACCTCTTCTCCCCTACGGTGCTCATGTGTTCCTACTGTAGCTTATCTCTAGGAGCTTAAACGTCAACCATTATTGGGCTCCTTCAGTGTGCCCACTGCCCCATAATTATTTTCTTCGTCAAGTTCTCTTTATTTGAAACTTCTCAGATAAATTACGTTTGCTGATGAGACCCTGGCCAAATAGAACCTTTCCATTCTCTTCTTCACGCCCCTTAACTTCTTAAATTGTCCGTCTCCCCAACTCATGCTGTAATTGGAGAAATTTCTCTATGTCTATTTTCCAGTTTACTAATTCTCTCTTCAAATGTTTACTCGTTTATCTTAATTCCAGAGGTAAGCTTTGTCAGCTTTAAGGATTGTTTTATAATTATAGGTTTACATGATTCTTTTATAACCTTCCTGGTTATTCTTCTGGTTTTCTTCCCTTGTTTGATTTATTCCTTTCATTTCATGTGTGTATGAGAGCCGTGCTTCTGTCTTTTCTCAAAAATTGTGCTGGAAAAAAGAGAAGCACAGGGCACTGTGGGGAGCAACTCGGACTAGACTAAGTTACTGGAATTAAGACTTATTCTATGCATCTGCTCTCCCACAATATGGCGCTGGGAGAGGAGAAAACAGCTTCTACGCAGCTGCCTCCAGTTCGACCAGTAACCTGCAGGAGCTGATCCTGCTCCTGATTGGAGGAGAGCAGCATACTCGGCGTGTGGGTAGCAGAGTTGGGATTGGTGGAAGAGGACTATAAAGGAGGAGAGAGACAACATGCACCAGGAACATCTAAGAGGAACATCTATCTGAAGGAACACCTGAGCAGCCCCCGAGAGAGCCAGCCGGTGGTGTGCCGCTCCCCCGCGGAAGTGGGGAAAGTGGCAGGGGGGCCCACCCCTCCACGGAGGTGGAGGGACAGCAGCCAACCCGGGAAGAACCAGCAGCAATCCCGGGAAGGGCCGAGCAGACAAAAGAACAGCGCAGGGTCCTGTGTCGTTCCTCCGCAAAGAGGGGGAGCGACATAATGGTGCCGTGACTCGGATAGGAAGCCAAGGAGACATAATGGTGCCGTGACTCGGATAGGAAACCTAGGAGGGAAGAAGTGGGAAAATACCGGAGAGAGAGACTGGCAAAGAGCCTAGGGAAAAGCTGGAAGGAAAAGGTGCCGGAAGAAGCTATTGAAAGCCTAGGCATAGACTTGGATATGGACTACGGGGGGAAGCTGGGAGAAATCTCTAAGGTCGAAAGCAAAAGTGAAAGCTAGAAGAAACTTAGACTCGGATATGGACTGTGGGGAGAAGCCAGGAGAAATGAGAGGGGAATATTGTTGGAAGAAAAGTTAGGAAACATACTGGGTAGAGAAAAATATGTTAGGGAGGATGAAGCCGCGGGGGCAGGCCGAAGCGGAGACGTAAGCTAGGTTGGAATTCGTCAAGTTAGCCTGGGGAGCCAAAGACGGGAAGCCAAACCGGGAGCGGAGACATAAGCTAGGTTGGAATCCGTCAGATTAGCCCGGGGAGCAAAAGACGGGAAGCCAAACCGAAAGGCGGAGACGTAAGCTAGGTTGAATTTCGTCAGGTTAGCCCGGGGAACTTGGACTGAAAGCCGGTGGCGGAAACGTGAGCTAGGCTGTGTGATTCGCGGAAGCCGCCACGCGCAGAGAGAGCGCATGGGGCGCGAGTAGATAGGAAGTGTGGGGCTGGCGCGAGGCCGTGGTGCGGGCTTGAAGGGGCGCGGAGACCGCGGAGCGCGCGAAGCCGGGAAGCCGCGCAGAGCCAGGAAGCCGCCACGGGGCGAGGTGCCGAGAAGCTGCCTGGGGCGGGCGCCAGGAAGCCGCGGGGATAAGAGAAACAGAAGTTTAGAAGTAAAATGAGAGAAATAGGAATGCTGGCAGATAGAAGTAAAATAGGAGAAATAGGAATGCCCGGAGATAGAGAAATAGAGAAAAATAAGGCCTCCCCTCAACATGGCAATGAGAGAGCTTGGATTCGGTCTGCCTGATTAGGGAGGTGGTGAGCACCTGCGGGCGGCTAGCAGCTTATGCGCTGCAGGTCACCGAAGACAGGCACGTTATCAACATCAATAAGTCTCCCCACAATACGGCAATGAGAGAGCTTGGATTCGGTCTGCCTGATTAGGCGATAACTACTTGCAGGCAGCTCGAGCAGAGCATGCGCTGCAGGGCACCAAACACAGGCATGCATCAGCGCCTAAAAACCTCCTCACAACATGGCGAAGAGAGGACCCGGATTCGGTTTGCCTGATTGGTAGGGCTTGTAAGCACCTGTGGGCAACTCTAGCAAGCAGTGCAGAGTGTGTGCTGCGGGGCACCGAAGACAGGCAAGTATCAACGCCAAAAAATAAAAAGAAAGGGGGAATTGTGGGGAGCAACTCGGACTAGACTAAGTTACTGGAATTAAGACTTATTCTATGCATCTGCTCTCCCACAATATGGCGCTGGGAGAGGAGAAAACAGCTTCTACGCAGCTGCCTCCAGTTCGACCAGTAACCTGCAGGAGCTGATCCTGCTCCTGATTGGAGGAGAGCAGCATACTCGGCGTGTGGGTAGCAGAGTTGGGATTGGTGGAAGAGGACTATAAAGGAGGAGAGAGACAACACGCACCAGGAACATCTAAGGGGAACATCTGAAGGAACACCTGAGCAGCCCCCGAGAGAGCCGGCCGGTGGTGTGCCGCTCCCCCGCGGAAGTGGGGAAAGTGGCAGGGGGGCCCGCCCCTCCACGGAGGTGGAGGGATGGTAGCCAACCCGGGAAGAACCAGCAGCAAACCCGGGGAGGGCCGAGCAGACAAAAGAACAGCGCAGGGTCCTGTGTCGTTCCTCCGCGAAGAGGGGGAGCGACAGGGCACCACAGGAGTGGAGGATGGGGCAGGTTCTCCCTTAGGGTGCAGTGGAGACCTCCCTGAGAGATTCTAAAGCTGCAAAGTGAGGGGCACTCAGCCATTTGTAGCTGAGCCTCTCCTGCCCACATCCAGTGCCCCGATCTCTTCTATCAGCACTGGAAGTACAACACCATCTGCTTGGTCCCTGCATCATGCTGGGGTCCCTATGGGGTCTCGTGAAGCTGCCACCAGACTTTCTCAGGCCTTTCCACCCCATTGTTCATGCACTACACTAGGACTTAGAGCTGCTCTGGTGTTAATTCCATTCTCTCCTACCCCAGTGAGGAGGCAAGAGGTACATTTCTCTGTTCTCAGGACTTTCAGGACTACAGAGTAGCATTCTTCTCATATTTAAATAAATTTAAATAATAAATGGCAGTCTAATAAGCCATCAAGTAGATTTATCATAATCCTTCATTAATTATTTCAAATCCTAGTATTCTTTGATTAATATCTTTGTACACAAAGGTTTTTTTTTTTAATATTTTATTTATTTATTTGAGAGGCAGAGTTACAGAGAGAGAGAGAAGTCTTCCATCCACTGGTTCACTCCCCAGATGTTTGCAATGGCTGGGGCTGGGACAGGCCAAAACCAGGAGCCAGGAGCTTCTTATGGGTTTTCCACACAGGTGCAGGGGCCCAAGCGCTTGGGTCTTCTTCCACTGCTTTCCTAGGTGCATTAGCAGAGAGCTGGATCAGAAGTGGAGCAGCCTGGTCTCAAACCGGCGCCCATATGGGATGCTGGCGCTGCATGCGGAGGCTTAGCTTATTATGCCACAGCGTGAGCTCTGAACATAAAACTTAAAAAAAAAAAGATATTCAAGAGAGCAGACACTTAGCCTTGTAGTTAAGAAATCCTCACCCAACATCAGAGTACCTAGGTTCAATTCCAGGCTTTGGCTGCTGACGCCAGAATTCCAGCTAATGCAGGTGCTGGGAGGCAATGGTGATGGCTTAAATAGTTGGGTTCTTTCTACCCATATGGGACACCTGGACTGTGATCTGGGCTCCTGGCTTTGGCCCTAGCCCAGCCCTGGCTATTGCTGGGGAGTGAGACAACAGATGGGTACTCTGTCCACTCATCTCTCTCCTCAAATAAAATATTAATCAGTTAGTTAATTAATTAAGAGAGTAACATCTTATTTTAAAAATTTCCAGAAGAGGAAGTTAAAACAATGAATATATTAATGCTAATGATAGATATTTCCAAAGATGTTTCACCAATATTTATTCTCACTGGTGGGCCACGGTTCTACTAAAATTTTAAGCATTGTGCTACTAGCAAAGATGCAAGTCATCATTTTCTGTAGTCGGCATTTTGGAAGGTAATTACACCTTCTTCAAACTGTGCCTTGATTCTAAATATTGATTTTAAATTCTATGGCAGGGGACCATTTGTCTGATCCAGGCAGCAATTCTTCTGTTATGAAATAAAATCCTTAGCTACTGTTTAAGTCAGTCATCAAGGTTTAAGGTGATTTATGGAGTTCACTGATGTGTGAGTGAGAAGCTGATAAAGTGAGGAAGCAGGGAAATAATTTGAAAAGGGAAACATCGTCACACACTTGATGAAGCTGTAAAAGCCAATTTTAAGAGAAGTGGTTCTGATAACAGGCTGGGGGTTGTACATAAAAAAATGCATCAATTCTGCGTGAACGTGCCCTGAAAAGCAGTTGCACACATGCAAATGTGCTTAAGAATGATATCTTTTATTTAAAAAAAAAGATTTATTTATTTATTTGAAAGGCAGAATTACAGAGAGGCAGAGGCAGAGAGACAAAGAGAGGCAGAGAGGTCTTCCATCCATTGATTTACTCCCCAGATGGCCGCAACAGCCAGAACCACGCCATTCCAAAGCCAAGAGCCAGGTGCTTCTTCCAGATCTCCCATGTGGGTGCAGGGGCCCAAGGACTTGGACCATCTTCTACTGCTTTCCCAGGCCACAGCAGAGAGCTGGATGGGAACTGGAGCAGCTGGTACTCAAACCAGTGCCCACATGGGAGGCTGGCACTGCAGGTGGCCACTATACCTGCTATGCCACAGTACCGGCCCCCAAGGATGATGTCTTTTAGATTGCTCCAGCTTGTGACTTCTCTCTTTTATAAGCTGTGAAGTAAAACGGAGTGTGAGCTGAGAAAACTGTGTGTTCTAACATTGGTCCTCGTTGATGTCATGATTTAGGTTTGTTTTCATTTTTAATTTTTTTTATTTATTTGAAAGAGTGATGGGGGGAAGAGAGAGAGAGAGAATGTCCCAGAGCTGGGAACTCAATCCAGATCTCCCACGTAGGTGGCAGGGACCCAACTACTGGAGCTGTCTCCCAGGGTGCACGTCAAGCAGGAAGCTGGAATTGGAAGTGGACTTGGGACTTGACCCCAGGTACCCCAATATGGGGTGCAGGCATCCCAAGCTGGGTCTTAACCACCATGCCAAATGCTCATGCCCAAGTATGTGATCTTTAAATTCTCTACCAGCTCTGCATTCTATTCTTACAAGTGCAGAGCCTTCCTTCAGGAACACGGCCTGGCACTGGTTTGTGCCATTCAATCCTCTGAGAATAAAGTCAGATCATTTCCCCAGACAACCGTCAAGTTGGCCAGGAAGCTGCTTCCAGCTGCCCCGACCCTGGAGAAGGGCAGGAAGAGGCCTCCGCAGCTGCTGTTGGCTTGGCCTGCGTGGCTGTGCCTGGTCTATGGCAAGGACTCTCTGTGGGGCATAGAGGAGGGGAATCAGCAGAGTCACCCAGGGGCAGTTCAGCCCAGCTGGCACCCGCCTGCCTGGAGCCCTGCCCCACTTGACAGCTGCCCCTGTTGTTGAGATCGGATCCCCTGGGGTGAGGCTTGGAAAGCAGCTGAGGCCTCTCTCCTCGGGCAGTGCTTGGTGTGGTTCTGACGATGGGAAAGGAGGGACCAGAGGACTGGGTCCCAGAAGCCTTGGCAGAGCAGTGCAGAGAATTCCAGCAGGATTACCATCTAAAGAACAGAAATGGTTCTCCTACCCGCCCCCTCCATTCCTTCCTCCTCCCCTCTCCTCCTCTCCCCTTCTCCCTTCCCCAGAAGCAAAACCCACTGACCACTTCCACCTGTGGCTCTAAGGCCCTCGTGTGTATCATCTCACGATATTCTCCCGGCACACCCTTTATTACTTAGCCACATTTTCACACGTGGTTACTAAGGCCCAGTGGGTTTAAGTTGCCCACACTTGTACATGTAAGAGATCTAGGGTGCACTCTTGGGTGTGGGCTCTGGCTCTTAAACAACTGTTGCTTGGTCAGTACAACCTGCAGTCCATCACCCAGCCCTGGCACCTAGCAGGTGCACATAGTACAGTAGCCCAGTGACTGTGGCATAAATCCACAAAGGGAATCCCTTTCCCCGGAGCCTTCCGAAGAGCCACAGGACCTCCTTGCCCCCATCCCTGGTCACAGGACCTACTTTTGGTGGGTTGGGGTCCTCCAGTTCAGACCTTATATCAGGGCTCATTAGTCTTACATTTACCAGTAGTGCATATGAATGACTGCTGTGTGTTTTCCAAGCACAGCGCTTTCTGCCCCTCCAGTGGGAACACAAGCTGAACGCGTGCTGAACTCCTCTGTTGTGGCGAGCAACTGAGACTAGACTAAGTTACTGGAATTAAGACTTATTCTATGCATCTGCTCTCCCACAATATGGCGCTGAGAGGGAGCAAACAACTTCTACACAGCTGCCTCCAGTTCAACCAATAAACTGCAGGAGCTGATCCTGCTCCTGATTGGAGGAGAGCAGTGTGCTGGGCGTGTGGGTAGCAGAGTTGGGATTGGTGGAAGAGGACTATAAAGGAGGAGAGAAACAACATGCACCAGGAACATCTGAGGGAACATCCGGGTAACATCTGAGCAGCCCCCGAGAGAGCCGGCCGGTGGTGTGCCGCTCCTCTGCAGAAGCGGGGAAAGCGGCGGGGGGGCCCGCCCCTCCACGGAGGTGTAGGGGCCGGCAGCTAACCCGGGATGGCGGTCATTCCTCCGCGAATGAGGGACCGGCAGCTAACCCGGGAAGAGCCGAGCAGACAAAAGAACAGCGCAGGGTCCAGTGTCGTTCCTCCGCGAATGGGGGAGCGACACTCTGTGTCCTTTACAAACCAGCGGAGTCGGCCGGGGATGAGCGTCCAGCACTTCATCGACCTTGGAGTCCTAAGGCACCCCTGGCTTTCCTTATCTGCCCTACATTTAGCCCAGCTGTCACTCAGTCCCTAGGCTGCTGTGATGTCCCGCCAGTCCTCTTAATGTCTGGAGAGTTCACACCATCGAGAGACTCCCTGCGCTCCACCTTTTTCTGAAAGGCTCCTCAAATCATTGGAAAATTTACATGGAAAAAAATCCTTAGCAAGTGGGTTCTTTATTTCTTCACAAAAGGTTCAGTAATAATGGCTGTACACATTTTGTGAAATATTAGGGGGGAAGCAATCCCAGAGCACACAAGTTAGGTAGCATAAGGAGAGGCCCCATCAGAGTGGAAAGCACACATTGTCTGATTTGGGTAAGCTCGAAGCTGCTGGGGACTGTGCCGGCCGGCCTGGAGTACCCTGTGTACTGCTGCTTTAGACTCTGCCCAGGCCATGAAGGGTATATATGTCAGTTTGCGTAGGTGTTAAAAGGGTATGGAGTGTTGCTGCAAGCATGCACGTTGTGTTTTAGGAAAGTAGTTTGCAGATCAGAACTAGTTAGTTGCAGAACTGGAACTAGAATTCACTTTGATCTCTAGTCCAATATTCTTCTAAAAAATATTTGTTAATATATTTGAAAAGCAGGATGAAGGGGGGTTGGGGAAGAGAGAGAATCCTCCATTTGTTGGTTTATTCTCCAAATGACAGCAACAACCAAGGCTGGGCCAAGCTGAAGCCGGAAGCTAGGAACCCCATCTGATCTTCATGTGAATGGCAGGGACTCAAGTACTTGAGCCACCATCACTTGCTTCCCAGGTGTGTTTGCAGGGAGCTGGATAAGAGTAGCACTCTGATACGGGGTGCAGACGGTGTAAGTGGTAGCTTACTCTGCTAAGCCACAATGCTGGCACCCAATAGTAATTTCCAAAAATCATTCTGTTTCAATGTATAATCTTAAAATAATGACAACTTTGTCTTATTGTCTTCTACCTGCTCTGCCAATTTTATTCCTAGTGGATAACTGTGGGGAGCAACCCGGACTAGACTAAGTTACTGGAATTAAGACTTATTCTATGCATCTGCTCTCCCACAATATGGCGCTGGGAGAGGAGAAAACAGCTTCTACGCAGCTGCCTCTTGCCAACTTGAGTGATGACCTCCAGGAGCTGATCCTGCTCCTGATTGGAGGAGAGCAGCGTACTCGGCGTGTGGGCAGCCGAGTTGGGATTGGCAGAAGAGGACTATAAAGGAGGAGAGAGACAACATGCACCAGGAACATCTAAGGGGAACATCTATCTGAAGGAACACCTGTGCAGCCCCCGAGAGAGCCGGCCGGCGGTGTGCCGCTCCCCTGCGGAAGTGGGGAATGTGGCAGGGGGAACCGCCCTTCCACGGAGGTGGAAGGGTCAGTAGCCAACCCGGGAAGAACCAGCAGCAAACCCGGGGAGGGCCGAGCAGACGAAAGAACAGTGCAGTGTCCTGTGTCGTTCCTCCACGAAGAGGGGGAGCGACAGATAACTACTAATAACAATTTGTTGTGTATATTTTCAAACCTTTTTTCTCTCCAAGGGTGCATGTGTGTAATTTTTGAAGCGAGAATAGGATTACATTCATATTGTTCAGCAACTTCTGTTTTTATCAACAATATGTTGTGAACCTTCTTCCAAGTCATTTCATATGAATCTACTTCAATCTCTCCTCCCTTTTAATTTTACTGAAGTACAATGTATATGCTGATGTATTCATACATACCAGGGGTATTCAAAAAAGTTCATAGAAAATACATATAATGAAAAAAAGCCATGCATGGATTTCAAATTTTTTTGTGTGCTAAAACCCCTTATCTTTTAAAACCATTTTCCATGAACAGCACTTACTTCAAATGTACAATCTGACCTGTTTGTCGCTCTCCCTCTTTGTGGAGGAACGACACAGGACCCTGCGCTGTTCTTCTGTCTGCTCGGCCCTCCCCGGGTTTGCTTCTGGTCCTTCCCGGGTTGGCTGCTGGTCCTTCCCGGGTTGGCTACCATCCCTTCCACCTCCGTGGAAGGGCGGTTCCCCCTGCCACATTCCCCACTTCCGCGGGGGAGCGGCACACCGCCGGCCGGCTCTCTCGGGGGCTGCACAGGTGTTCCTCTTAGATGTTCCCCTTAGATGTTCCTGGTTCCTGTTGTCTCTCTCCTCCTTTATAGTCCTCCTCCGCCAATCCCAACTCGGCTGCCCACACGTTGAGTACGCTGCTCTCCTCCAATCAGGAGTAGGTCCTACAGTTTATTGGTTGAACTGGAGGCAGCTGTGTAGAAGCTGTTTTCTCCTCTCCCAGCGCCATATTGTGGGAGAGCAGATGCATAGAATAAGTCTTAATTCCAGTAACTCAGTCCAGTCCGGGTTGCTCCCCACACTGTTCTGGCATATATGTGCACTTGTGAGACCATCACCACAATCTGGACAACGTTTCCATTGCTTCTGGAAGTTTCCTCTTGCACCTGTGTGATCCATGCAGTATGCAGAAGCAGAATCCACAAAATCCTTTGTTCCTTTGAAAGGTTGCAGAGGATCGGGTCTGTGGTAGGTTAAAAATGCTGCAAGTTCTTTGCTGTTTTCCCACTGAGAGGCAGACCCGCTTGCCCTCCCCTTCAATGACGGCTGCTCCTGGTGACTTGTTTGGCAGAGAGACCAGCACAAAGTGGTCCGTGAAGGTCAGAAGAAGCCTGTGGGAGCAATGCAGCTGGGAGTTGCTTCAGAAGTCCACAGACCCAGAGGTCTTCACGGTGGAGACAGCAGGTGCAGAGCGCAGGCAGGGAGGCTGTGAGACCACGCGGGAGAGGAGCAGCTGGGGCCCAGCTGTCCAGTCTGTAGCCACTTAAGTCATTCCAGCAATGGCTCCAGACTTCGTGAGCAAGGAAAATTCTTTTCTGATGTGCCCTGTGAAAATTCCTCTCCCACAAAATCAAGAAAGGCAAGAATAAAATGGACTTTGTTTTAGGATACTTTTTTTGGAGGGTTGTTTTTTATGCAAAAGTAAGTAAAAGAAAAAGATTATCTCCCCACCTATAAATATTTAGGTTGTGTCCAATTCTCTCCTATAAAACTATCTGGAGCGCCAGCACTGTGGTGCAGTCCTGCTTGCAAGGCCAACACCCCATACTGGAGTGCCGGTTCAAGGCCCTGCTGCTTTTCTTCCAATCCAGTTTCCAGCTAATGTGCCTGGGAAGGCAGTGGAAGATGGCCCAAGTACTTGAGCCCCTGCTTCCATGTGGGAGACTGGGATGGAGTTCCTGGCTTCAGGCTTCTGCCTGGCCCGGCCCTGGCATTTTGGGCATTTGGGGAGTGACTCAGTGGATGGAAATGCTCACTCTCTCTCCCTAACTCTCTCATTCTGTTTCTGTTGCTCTGCCTTTCAAAGAAAGAAAGAAATCTTAAAAAAAAAAGAACACTATTTGGTGTGGGGAGCAATCCGGACTAGACTGAGTTAACTGGAATTAAGACTTATTCTATGCATCTGCTCTCCCACAATATGGCGCTGGGAGAGAAGTAAACAGCTTCCGCACAGCTGCCTCCAGTTCAACTAATAAACTGTAGGACTTGCTATTGATTGGAGGAGAGCAGCGTACTCGGCGTGTGGGCAGCCGAGTTAGGATTGGCGGAGGAGGACTATAAAGGAGGAGAGAGACGGCATGCACCAGGAACATCTATGGGGAACATCTATGGGGAACATCTATGGGGAATATCTAAGGGGAACATCTAGCTGAAGGAACACCTGTGCAGCCCCCGAGAAGAGCCGGCCGGCGGTGTGCCGCTCCCCTGCGGAAGTAGGGAAAGCGGCCAGGGGGAACCGCCCTTCCACGGAGGTGGAAGGGATAGTAGCCAACCCGGGAAGAACCAGCAGCAAACCCGGGGAGGGCCGAGCAGACAGAAAGAACAGCGCAGGGTCCTGTGTCGTTCCTCCACGAAGAGGGGGAGCGACAATTTGGTATCTGTTCTTTTTTTTGTATATGTAAGAATTTCTCTAGGATAAATTCCCAGACACAGAATTGCTGAATCCAATAACTGTCTTCCCTCCCTTTTTTCTCTCTTAGATTTCTCCAGCCTCTATTTTTGTGCTTGTTGGCAAATTTCCCTCTAGAAAGAGCATAACACACACCTCCCGCACTCTGCCCACACAAAAAGTGGCCCTCACCCTCCTCTAAATCTTTTACAGCTTGCTTCATTTCACTGTGTTTGCTTATTTCTAAATGGAACATGATAAGTCAAACACTGCTTACTCAAGGGTCATGATAAAGAGATCAGAAGAAAAATCTCAATAAAATCAAACAAACAAAACGTCACCTATGATATGGGGACCTTCATCACTTAGGGAAGAAATTCCTCTGGCTTCATCTTCGTCCTTCTCCCCCAAATAGTCTATGTAATCCCATGTTCCCCTTCTCCTTCTCTCTCTGACACCCACATACACATCATGAACACGTATGTGTACCTTATGTGTGTAGATATATGCAATATGAGTGTTTATTGAATCATCAATTTGAATGATTTCATGGGGAAAATTACACAGACTTTAATCAAATAGAAACAAAGTAAGAATTGTGGTAGACAACTAAGACACCAGTTGTATTCATCAGGCTAGCCACCGCCGAGAAGCAGGAAGGAGCAGGAAGGAATCTACTTGCACCACGGAGAGGCAAAGGGACTCCTTATTGGAAGTTTGTCCTTGGGGTGGGATGTGACTGGACCATATTTCTCCAGACAGAAAAGAGCATTAGAATCTAAAGAAGGATGTGGTATTTTATATGTCACTTCACATTACATTTTGAGCAATATTACATTTTTTTTCAACATATATATGTCCATCCTGGTGCTCTAACAAATTAACACGTCCCATAAAAACTGTTGTTATTCTGTTCTATTGGATCCCACCCCACTGAACCCCTGAGGCAGCTGGGGACTCCCCGGTGCTCCAGCCCTGGTGTCCTCCCGTGGGGTGCTCCGTTCCTCAGTTCAACAATAGCTCAGGCATCCTGGTGTTGCCTGTCCACCTCCCTCTCCCCTCATCTCACCTCTCAGCAGCTAATTCAACCTCCATCCTTGGCCTAAATTTTTTTAGACTTTTTTTTTTTTTTTTTGACAGGCAGAGTGGACAGTGTAAGGTGTCCGGCGTGTAACAGATCTTCCTAGGCAGACAAATCAATTAATTCACAGGCTTTTATTGGGGTTCTGCTCCCAGGCGAGGTTCCACGGCCCAAAAAGAGCAACAGAGCAGGGGCTGGGGAAGTCGCGTGTCAGAGATTGGGAGAGCTCCTTTTATAGATTCAGGGCATGGGGGTTAAAGGTTGAGGCGGGTCTGATCCTCATTGGTTGACCTTCAGGCACCCGCGGAGACCTTGACAAGGACTAGGCCTTCCTTCCATGCGGATCCCAAAGCTACCAGACAGTGAGAGAGAGAGACAGAGAGAGAGAAAGGTCTTCCTTTGCTGTTGGTTCACCCTCCAATGGCCGCCGCGGCCGGCGCACTATGGCCAGCGCACCGCGCTGATCCGATGGCAGGAGCCAGGTACTTATCCTGGTGTCCCATGGGGTGTAGGGCCCAAGCACTTGGGCCATCCTCCACTGCACTCCCGGGTCACAGCAGAGAGCTGGCCTGGAAGAGGGGCAACCGGGACAGAATCCGGCGCCCCGACCGGGACTAGAACCCGGTATGCCAGCGCCGCAAGGCAGAGGATTAGCCTAGTGAGCCGCGGCGCCGGCCTTAAACATTTTTTAAAAGGTGTATTTATTTATTTATTTGAATGGCAGAGTTACTGAAATAGAGGAGAGACAGAGAGAATCTTCTATCTGCTTGTTCACTCCACAAATGGCTACAGTGACCAGGGCTGGGCCAGGCTAATGCAAAGAGCCAGGAGCATCCATCCAGGAGCCCAGTTACTTGGGCCATCTTCTGCTGCTTTTCCCAAACCACCAGAAGGGAGCCGGATTGGAAGTGAAGCACCTGGGACTCAAACTGAAACCAATATGGAATGCTGGCACTGCAGGAGGCGGTTTTACACTTTGCGCTGAAGTAGCCCCCTGACAGTAGGGACTCCATTTTGGAGTCCTTGAGACTCCAACACCCCCCCCCCCCCCCGCCACTGTGAGACTCTGGTCTGAAACTATGGTTTCAAATAGTCAAACAATAGCAGTACACTATATCACCCTTGGCAGAGCACAAAAACCCCCTAGCATGATTGCTCAAGCTTACAAGCACAAAAAGTTGCCCCTGGGTTACCTGGGTTCATAATGAAGATGTGATTTGTCTGTGTCTTACATTAATGTCAAGTCCTAATTGCTAATTGTAAGATTGTAACTGGTATTGTCAAGATTATGATAAATATTAATTTCACTTAGGTTTTAGGTTATGTTGACCCCAGTAACCATATACTCTTTTGATTTTATGTACTCTCTTTTGATCTTAGCAATTGTGTATAGCAACTGTGCATAGCAACCGTGTATTCCCCCCTTCCCGGTTTTGCGGTTTTTGCCTTTATAAACCCTAACCTTTGGTTATTCGGGGCTGCTCTGTTCATGATGATCAGACAGCGCCAGCATGCTGGATAATCAATAAAACTTCCCCGTGCTGTTTGCATAAGAGACGTGTCTCTTGGTGACGTTTTTCAGGTGGTCGACTCTAACAGCGCCACAATTCTGGTCCGGGCCCAAATTTTTTCCACGGGTTTCATGGCCTGCATTGAGTTCCTTAATCTCATTAATGACTAGTTGGTAAAAATATTTTATGGCCGGCGCCGCGGCTCACTAGGCTAATCCTCCGCCTAGCAGCGCCAGCACACCGGGTTCTAGTCCCGGTCGGGGCGCCGGATTCTGTCCCGGTTGCCCCTCTTCCAGGCCAGCTCTCTGCTGTGGCCTGGGAGTGCAGTGGAGGATGGCCCAGGTGCTTGGGCCCTGCACCCCATGGGAGACCAGGAGAAGCACCTGGCTCCTGCCATCGGATCAGCGCGGTGCGCCGGCCGCAGCGCGCCGGCCGCGGCGGCCATTGGAGGGTGAACCAACGGCAAAGGAAGACCTTTCTCTCTGTCTCTCTCACTGTCCACTCTGCCTGTCAAAAAAAATAAAAAAAAATTTATTAAAAAATATTTTAAGGAATTGAAAATCATGTTTAAAAGAAAGTAGGGTGATCACGGATTTAGGAAAATTTGCAATAGAAGCCCATCTGGGAGAGGAGATGCTCATATTTGACCCTTGCAGGGTGATATTTTGTAAAGAACTGTCAGCAGAAAATTCAACAGGATTCATTCCATTTCTGAGATTTGTGGAACTGGAGTTCAGTCCAATCTGAAGTAGAGAGAGTATGTTTTACAAATCTGGACAAATAGAACCATATGCTACATGTACAAGGATATTTCAAAAATTCATGGAAAGATGCATGTTATCTTTATTTCCATTTTCCCACATTTTGAGGTATCCTTGTATCTACAAGATGACTTTCTTTAGGAAATGATGGTGGATTGATGTGGAGGAGCAGTGCTCTGAAGCCAGATTGAGTCATTTTAAACCCAACTTATTATTAAATGCAAAGCTCATTGCAAAATAAAAGAGAAAGAATAAAACAATGATCAGTAATTGCAACCATGCATCAGTGTTTTTGAAATGTTTCCTTTGGTTAGTAGGGTCACAGACTGTTTCATTTTTCCTAATTATATCACAACCATTTTCTCCAAGTGGATAAAATTTCCTGCAACATAAATGTTTAAACTATTATTAGATAATTTTAAGTTTCTGAAAAGTTACAAAGGCAGTATAGGGAGTTCAGGTATGTCTGAACCTCACCACGCACAATAATGAAAACCAGAAAGTTAACATTGGTCCAGTATTATTATCAAAACCACAGATGTCCTTTTTCTTTCCCAGGCTCCAACCTAGGAGCCTACATCACTCTGGGATGTCAAGTCTCTCTTGTTCCCTCCAACATGGAGCAATTCCTCAGTCTCTCCTTGTTGTCAGGGCCTTAACACTTTTGAGAACATTGGCCAGTTTGTTTGCAGGCTTTTTCTACATGTGACTTGATTTTCCTATGATTTGAATGGGTTTTGCATTGTTTAAAAAACATTTATTCATTTATTTGAAAGGCAGAGTTACAGAGAGAGGCAGAGAGAGAGAGAGGCAGAGAGAGAGAGAGAGAGAGAGAGAGAGAGAGAGAGAGAAAGAGAGAGAGAGAGAGGCAGACAAAGAAAGAGAGAGGTCTTCCATCTGCTGGTTCACTCCCCAGATGGCCACAACAGCCAGAACTGCGCCATTCCGAAGCCAGGAGCCAGGAGCTTCTTCTGGGTCTCCCACATGGGTGCAGGGGCCCAAGGACTTGTGCCATCTTCTGCTTTCCAAGGCACATCAGCCAGAAGCTGGATCAAAAGTCGAGCAGGGCCAGCACTGTGGCGTATACAGTGGGTAAAGCTGCCAGCATCCCATATGAGTGCTGGTTTGAGTCCTGGCCACTTCACATTCTTTTTTTTTTTTTTTTTTTTTTTAAGATTTTATTTATTTTATTTGAGAGTTAGAGTTACAGACAGTGAGAGGAAGAGACAGAGAGAAAGGTCTTCCTTCCGTTGGTTCACTCCCCAAATGGCCGCAAGAGCCGGAGCTGTGCTGGAGGCCAGGAGCCTCCTCTGGGTCTCCCATGTGGGTGCAGGGGCCCAAGGACTTGGGCCATCTTCTACTGCTTTCCCAGGCCAAAGCAGAGAGCTGGATCGGAAGTGGAGCAGCTGGGACTAGAACCGAAGCCCATATGGGATGCCGGCACTGCAGGTGGAGGATTAACCTACTGCACCATGGTGCCAGCCCCCTGCTTCACTTTCAGTCCCGCTCTCTGCTATGGCCTGGGAAAGCAGTAGATGGCCCAAGTCTTTGGGCCCCTGCACCCACGTGGGAGACCCAGAAGAAGCTCCTGGCTCCTGGATTCAGATCAGCGCAGCTCCGGCCATTGTGAACCAGCGGGTGGAAGACCTCTCTCTCTCTCTCTCTCTCTCTCTGCCTCTACCTCTCTGTAACTCTGCTGCCTTTCAAATAAATAAATAAATCTTAAAAAAAAAAAAGTGCTATGCCACAGCGCCAGCCCCAAGGTTTTGCATTTTTGGCAGCAACACTGCAGAACCTGTGCCTAGTCCTCCACCCAGCATGGCAGGAGGGCCCTGTTGATGATGTTAACCTCAATCACTTGGTTAAGGTGATGTCTGCCAGGCTTCTCTGCTGTAAAGTTACTCTTCCCCCTTATTATCAATTAATATCTCGGGGGGATTGTGTAATGGAGCCCCTTAAGTTAAAAAAAAGAAAACTCTGCTCCTCCATTGAGCTCCAATTTCCCTTCCCAGGTAGTAACAGGCAAACAAATCCCTCAGCCCTGTTAGCCATCTGCAAGCTGTTTCTCCTTCAGGACCACCCCGCTTTCCTCCCTCCATTTTCTTCCCCTGTCAAATTCTGCAGCCCTCTTATGATCAATTTCTAAGTGTTTTGCCTGCCCCCACCCTGAAAAAAATTCTTATTCTTTAAAGAAGCACTTGGGGGCCAGTGCTTTGGCACAGCAGATTCAGCTGCCTTCTTTAGTGCCAACATTCCATATGGGCTGCTCCACTTCTGATCCAGCTCCCTGCTAATGCACCTGGGAAAGCAGGGAGGGTGGCCCAAGTGCTTGGGTCCCTGTTACTCACATGGGAGACCTGGAAGGAGCTCCTGGCTTCAAACTGGTCCAGCCCTGGCCGTTGTGGCCATTTGTGGAGTGAACCAGTGGATGGAAAATCTCAGTCTCTCTTTCCTCCTCTGCCTTTCAAATGAATATAATAAAATAAGTCTTAAAAAAAGAAGCAATTGGCCGGTGCCGCGGCTCACTAGGCTAATCCTCCGCCTTGCGGCGCCGGCACACCGGGTTATAGTCCTGGTCGGGGCGCCGGATTCTGTCCCGGTTGCCCCTCTTCCAGGCCAGCCCTCTGCTGTGGCCAGGGAGTGCAGTGGAGGATGGCCCAGGTGCTTGGGCCCTGCACCCCATGGGAGACCAGGAAAAGCACCTGGCTCCTGGCTCCTGCCATCGGATCAGCGCGGTGCGCCGGCCGCAGCGCGCCGGCCGCGGCGGCCATTGGAGGGTGAACCAACGGCAAAGGAAGACCTTTCTCTCTGTCTCTCTCTCTCTCTCACTGTCCACTCTGCCTGTCAAAAAAAATAAAAAAAAAAAAAAAGAAGCAATTAATGATCAGGGCAGAATAAATGTCATGAAGCTTATGGATGGAATGATATGTTATCAAGGTGTGCGTCCTAGGGTGATCATGCCAGATTTTGCACATACACAGCTCAGAGAGAAGAAGTACCAAAGACATTCCCTAAAACTCAACCCCTCTCCCTCCACCCCCAATTTCTCCAGCTTGTGTGTTTATAGGAGCCCCTTCCCTGAGCTAGAAGGGAGGTAATTTGGAGGGGAGAGCCC
This sequence comes from Oryctolagus cuniculus, assembly GCF_964237555.1. Lineage (NCBI taxonomy): Eukaryota > Metazoa > Chordata > Mammalia > Lagomorpha > Leporidae > Oryctolagus > Oryctolagus cuniculus. The sequence continues at coordinate 64,561,370 of NC_091440.1, forward strand.
TTACCTCCTTTGCCTGGCCACACAAAAAGCAAACACAATGTCTCGGCCAACACACTCGTTGCTCTGGTTCTACAACAATTATTTGGGAAGGTACACATTCCTGTTTCTCCTTGAACTTTCACCTATTTTGGCATCCATCCTTACGCTACAATTATTACCGTGGTGTCCTAATGACCTTCTATTTTCCTCATTCTTTGTATGTTTATTGATTGTAATTATGTAAAGTACAAGGTTGTTTCTTCTCCTCTACTTATTTAAATCATTTATTTATATCAGAACGCACTCAGGGTGTTCATCTATAGATTATGATCCAATACTATCATTACAACGTTGTGCAAACTTGCAAAATGGCTTAAATGGCAGAGTAATATTCCAATTACATGTCTGTATCACGAATTCCCAAACCAAATCTCTAATGCTGAACACTTAGATGTTTCCCATTATTGGACACTATTAATGGTGTTTGATATACATGCATCTTTGCATTTTTAAATGTTTTTCCATAAATTAGTTTCCTAACAGGAATTATGGGATGTTGGAAAAGTACCCTTTTGGTTTTGATCTAAGCGGCAGAAACTGTCATCATGTCAACATGGAAATCACACACACGCCACGCTCTCCACTCAAACTACCCAGCTGTGGGCAGACACACGGTAGGATCCCGAGCTCAAGGGGGCCCCTGTCGGCAGGGTGACTTGGCGACAGTGTCTCACTAGCACGGAACAATAAAGTTATTGATGTTGAAGAAGAAACTTCCGGTAGGGGCATTCCTATTTCCGTCAGGGCCCTGCCTGTCTCAGCCACTGCTACAACCCAACCGGAAATACTTGTACCCAGTTTAAAGCCACGTCTATCCTGGTTTCGGCCCCGCCCACATACTGGGAAGCGTTTCCGGGGCAAAGTCACTCCGGCTCGCCCCGCCCCGCAGCCGGTGCTGCGCTGGAAACCCGGGTTCTCCCGGAAGTGGCCGGGACCTCTCTGTCGGGGTCCCCTCTGTCCCGCTGCTGCTGAGGGCCGCGGGGGCGGAGGCGATGGCGGAGGCGGCGCTGCTGCTGCTGCCAGAGACGGCGGCGGACCGGGACGCCCGGGAGAAGCTGGCTCTCTGGGATCGGAGACCAGACTCGACGGCGCCGCTGACCGACAGGCAGACCGACTCGGTGCTGGAGCTGAAGGCGGCGGCGGAGAACCTGCCGGTGCCGGACGAGGTGAGGCGAGGGGGCGGGAACCGGGCTGGGCGAAGGCACGGGGATGCTTCTCAGCCGTCCTGGCGGGACTCTGGCCTCGCCAGCCTCTGCCCGGGCTCTCTGTGCACTCCTCCCTGGACACGGTGGCTGGATCCAGTGGGAGGGGCCCTTCCCCTCCCGGGGCTGTCAGGCCTCGCGTTGCCGCGACCCCGACCGAGCTGCCACCCACCCAGGGAAGGTTGCGGGAGCATCCAGTGGCCGATGCCCGCCGGCACCCCAGTCTCTCCCTGTGGCGTGGGACGGTTGGCTGGGAGCTTTGCCCGGGGCGTCTTGCCCCAGGCGTGACCCTGCTGCCCACCGCCTTTCTGGAGGGGCGCCGACCCTGAGGGCTTTGGCTGCAGGAGAGGCTCCAGGTGGTGCTCGTTGACCACCTTAATGAATAACCTCGCCGCCTTTTACCTTTGGCAAGGGGGACTTGGGGAGAACGAAACTTGATCCTGAGCGTCTTTCATTCATCAGACATTGAACGCTGGGCTGTCGATCAAGTGCAGGTTACGGGAGATCCGATTTATTTGACCCGTGCATAGCAATAAAAGTGAATTTCTTTGCAAACTGGACCAGTACATTGTTAAGGTATGCTAGTTTAATCCAGTTACCGTTGAGAGAGGCATAGTACTGCGTCTGTGAATTTCAGTTTAATTAGTTTTATGGACAACAGGGACGTCCTATGAATTGTCGGATGTGACAAACTTTTTCTTGTTTTGAGGACCAGGTTTAAGAGTATTAAAAGCCAGTGATGGTTATTTTTGGTGTTGGAAGCATTCTTTTTACTTGCTTTAGAAATTATGTCCAAATGAAGGTTGACTTGGCCTTTAGCTTTTTCTGCCTTGAGACCTCAGAGGTTTGCTTTGGAAGTTTTCTGCACATTCAGTCTTGCACACCCTGCCATAAAGTAGGCGTTCGTTCCTTGGCTTCTCTAACTGGAGGATGTTGTGCCGGAAGTGGGTTTGAGGAAGTGGGAGGACATTTCTTTGGTTTGGCTATCCAAGTATTATAATGTGGATAATAAAAGTTGTTTGCTCTGTAAATTTCCCAATCTCTTTAAAATTGATATGGCTTTTCCTGAAGCAGGGTGCTTGGACTCCAGAGCACACACACGTGTGTGTGTGTGTGTGTGTGTGCGCGCGTATGTGCATGAGTGTGTGATATTCTACAAGAAAATACTCTTTAAAAATTATTTTTAACTATTGCATTTTTTTTTTTTTTTCATTTGGGAGGCAGAGGGACAAAGAGGTGCTCCCATCTGCTGGGTCACTCCCAGATGCCTGTGGTCGCTGGGGCTAAAGCCAGGAACAGGAAACTCAGTCCAGCTCTCCCACGTAGGTGGCAGGGACCCAGTTACTTGAGCCTTCACTGCTGTCTCCCCAGGTCTGCATTAGCAGGAAGATGGACTCAGGAGCTAGAGCCAGGAATGGAATCCGTGTACACTGATGAGGGATGAGTGTGTCTTAACCTGTGTCTTAATGCTAGGTCGAATGCCTGTCTCTGTCACTGATGTCCTGATAGAGGTTGCTTTGAATATCTAAATTGTTGTGTTTTGGACATTTTAATAGTATTATTCTTTTTTAAAGGTTTATTAATTTTGAAAGAGAGAGAGAGGGAGAAAGAGAATCTTCCATCCGCTGGTTCACTCCCCAGTTGATGGCAACAGCCAGCTGGGTCAGATGGAAACCAGGAGTCAAGAGTTTCTTCCGAGTCTCCCATGAGTATGGTAGGGCCCAAGGACTTGAGCCATCTTTTGCTGCTTTCCCAGGTGCGTTAGCAGGGAGGTGGATTGGAAGTGGAACAGCTGGGAATCAAACCAGCTTAACCTGCTACGCCACAGTGCTTGGCCTCTGTATTGATTCTCCTAAACCATGAACATAGAATGTCTTTCCACTTTGTGTCCTCTTTAGTTTTTTTCATCAATGTTTTAACAAAATTTTTCATGGTAGAGATCTTTCACCTCTGTGGCTAAATTTATTCTTAATTTTTTTTGATAGCTATTGGAAATGAGATTGGTTTCCTGATATCTTTTTCAGATAATTTGTTTTTGGTAAAAAAAACAATGATACTGATCTTTTTACATTGACTTTGTATCCTACAGCTCTGCTGAATTTGTTTATTGGTTCTAGTAGTTTGTGGTGGAGGCTGGGGTTTTCCAGATAGAAGATCATGTCATCTGTAAACAGTGACAATAAGGCTTCCCCTTTTCCAGTTTGGTTGCCCTTTATTTCTCTTGACTAATTGTTCTGGCTAGGACTCCAGTAATATGTTGAATAAAAGTGGTGGAAGTTGGCAACCTTGTGTTGTTCCAGATCCTAGAGAGAAAGCCTTCAGCGTTTCTCCATTCGGTATGATGTTAACTATATGATAACAACAACAGCTGTTGTTGATATTTTTGAATATATGTGTATATATTGAAGTATGTTCCTTCTATTTCTAATTTGTTCCTAGTCTTATCATGAAGGGTGTTGGGTTTTATTTCAATGCTTTTTCTATGTCTATTGAATGACCATAGGATCTTCATCCATTCTGTTTATGTTTGGAATCACACTTATTAATATACATACATTGAACTACCCTTGTTCATGGGATGAATCCCACTGGCTCATGGTGAATGATCTTCTTAATGTGCTGTTGGATTTAGTTTGTTAGTATTTTGAGGATTTTTGCATCTATGTTCATCAAGGATATTGGTCTGTAGCTTTCTTTTTTTGTTGTGTCTGTCTAATTTTTGTATCAGGATAATGCTTGGCCTCCTAGAATGAGTTTGGAAGAATTCCCTTCCATTCTGCTTTTTGCAATAAGGATTGGTGTTAATTCTTCTTAAAAGGTTTGGTGGAATTCGCTAGTGAAGCTGTCTTGGCTTTTCTTGGATGGGATACTTTTTGTGACTGATGCAGTCTCACTGCTCATTGGTCTGTTGAGGTAATCTCTTTTTTCATGATTCAATCTTGATAAGATGTATGTATCAAGGAATTTGTAAGAGAATGGGTTTTTACTGTCGTAAATCATAAACCTTTTTATTCTCATTGAACATAAAAGAGGGAGTTTGAATTAAATGGAATCTTCTCATTTTTCACCCCATTCTTCCATGTTTATGCACTGAAATACCTATCGTTAGTGGCATGCAATCTTTTTTTTTTTTCTTTAAGATTTGTTTATCTGAAAGAGTTACACAGAGAGAGAGGAGAGGCAGAGAGACAGAGAGAGAGAGAGAGAGAGAGAGAGGTCTTCCATGCGCTGGTTCACTCCCCAATTGGCTGCAATGGCTGGAGCTGCACCGATCTAAATCCAAGAGCCAGGGTGCAGGGGCCCAAGGACTTGGGCCATCTTTCACTGCTTTCCCAGATGATAGCAGAGAGCTGGATTGGAAGTGGAGCAGCCGGGACTTGAACCAGTGCCCATCTGGGACGCCGGCACTGCATGCAATCTTTCAACATATTTACATGCCTGTTGTGAGCTAGGAATTGGGGGTGAAAAGACAAATAAAAAAGAAGACATCCTTAGTCTCCTGGTTCTAGTTGTAGGGATCATGGGCACGTAAAAAAAGAACAAAGAAGGTAAGTTCAGATGGCGATCCATGAGACAAGGAATAATATGGGATGGTGTGGCATAAAAGGGACGGAATGTGCCCTTTTTGGTAAGGGGGCAGAGCCTTTCTAAGAAAGTGACAGTCCCCACCGAGAATTGATGACAGTGGGGGTGGGGTGAAGGAAGAAACCACCCTTGCAAAAACTAATGAAACAGCATTCCAGGTGGAGGAGAAAGTAGTGCAAGGTCATGGGCAGAGGATGAACCAAACAAGTGACAGAGTTCAGTGAGGGTCTTCTGGTACATGCAGTCTTGATAATGAACTCCTGTGAGAGTGAAATAGCCTGTTGCTTCTCTATCTTCCAATCTTTGAGGGGGCTTGGCTGTGACAGCTATTTGGGGAGTGACCCAGTGGATGGAAGGTCTCTCTGTGTGTCTCTCATTCTAACTCTTGCCTCTCCAAAAAAAAAAAAAAAAAAAAAAAAAAGCCACAGCTGCCGCCTCTGGGCCAGGCTAAAGCCAGGAGCCTGGAACTCTGTCCAGGTTTCCCATGTTGAAGGCAGGGGTCCAAGCACTTGGGCTGCTTTCCCAGGTGCATTAACAGGGAACTGGGTTGGAGGGAAGTAGAACAGCTGGGACTCAAACTGGTGCCCATTTGGGATACTCATATTGCAAGCACAGGCTTAACCTGTTGTGCCATCATGCTGGCCTCGGAATTAACTTTTTATAAAAAGTTATATTTATTTTCATTCTATTTGAAAAAGAGAGGGAGACTGAGGGAGAACTTCTATATTCTGGTTTACTCACTAAATGCCTGCAACAGCCGAGGGTTGGGCCAGGCTGAAGCCGGGAGCCTAGAAACTCCATCTAGATCTCCCATGTGAATGGCAGGGACCCAAGTACTTGAACCATCACCTACTGTCTCCCAGGACGCTCATTTGCAGGAAGTTGGATTGGAAGAGGAGAAGCCAGAACTCTAATCCAGGCATTCCGACATGGAATGAAGATTTCCCAAGTGGTGACTCGACTGCTAAGCCAGACCCCGACCCTGGAATTAATTTTTTATCCCCATTTCTATTCTTGACATTAACAGTAAAAAAGAATGCCTCAATTTTCATTTTGTCCAACCAGTGTTGTGTTTCTGTAATGTTCACAATTTTTATGAGATAAATTATTTCCTGAACAGTTGGAGCTGGGTGGGTTTATAGAAGAGCAAAGGTGCCAACTCACTGTCTAAATATCGTAAAACAGTTACCTTCTTTAGAAAATACCTTTCTCTTTTATGAAGGAGAGCTGTTTTTACCGTGGAAAGGAGTCATATTTTTATTTTCTTCTAGGAGTTATACCTTTTTTTTTCTTCATTAGATGAAAGAAGCCAGGGAAAGTTTTTTTCTTTGATAAATTTGGTAATTCTTGATAAAATGCTAAAATTGTTTACCCTGAAATTCACCTGTGATTTACTATTATAAGTCTAATTTTCTTATGGACTGTGTGATCTTAGACATGTCATTTAACTTCACTTTGCCTCCATTTTTGTTTTTATAAAGTGGGGACTTACCTCATGGGGAGAATTGAATGCAGTAGTGTGCAAAGTGTACCTGGCAAGCTTCTTACTAGTATTATGTTATTCATGTGCTTTCTTTAAAATGATCAGTGCCTTACAAAATAGATTAGAATGGTGTGATCCTGAGCTGGTAGAGGTGTTGGGAGGCCAAAGTAAGAAGAGGTAAAGGGCCTTGAGGAAGATTCTGAGACCCCGTCTGTGTCTCTTCCATAGTTTGTTCCAGAGAAAGTAAGATGCATTTTCATTGAGGGAATGAATTAATTAGCCATGACAGTGAAGTTCTCCAACCCAGAACTCTGCCAGAAGTAAAGCTTGGGAGAGCAAGGTAGATTTGTGTGTTCCTGGACCTGCTCAGCTGGTCAGGCAAAGTTTGATAGTTTATTGTAGTTGTTATTATGTCTCTCAGTTTGTATAAATTATGCAGTCGCTCTTCAGCACTGTCAGCTGGAGTCCAGATCTGTGTCCTCCTCTCTGGTGGAATCTGTCCGCTTTATCCGGGAGCCAGGACAGTGCGAGGGAGCTGGTGGCTTTTGGCCAGCTCTTCAACAGTGCAGGAGAGAGGGCAAAACGGAATTGTAATACCCCTTCTTGACTGGTCACTCTTCCAGGTATTTAGAGAAAGAAGTAAGCTGGGGCCTTTTCCTAGTGGGGCATGTACCTAATGGGGACATTTTCTCATTTGATATTAAAAGCAACTTGGTGGGACGGTGCCATGGCTCCCTTGGTTAATCTTCTGCCTGCGGCACCAGCATCCCTTGTGGGCGCTGGGTTCTAGTCCCGGTTGCTCCTCTTCCAGTCCAGCTCTCTGCTATGGCCCGGGAGTGCAGTGGAGGATGGCCCAGGTGCTTGGGCCCTGCACCCCATGGGAGACCAGGAAGAAGCGCCTGGCTGCTGGCTTCGGATCGGAGTAGCTCCAGCCGTAGCGGCAATTTGGGGGGTGAACCAATGGAAGGAAAATCTTTCTGTCTCTTTCTCACTGTCTAACTCTATCTGTCAGAAAAAAAAAAAAGCAACTTGGTTTGCTACTTTAATAAATAATTTATTTGAAGTGGTTACCTTGGACTTTTTTGCTTGGTTTAAGAGAAAATGGTTTTTTAATTAGGGAACACAACAGAGAGCTTCCTCCTGCTTTTGGTATTTAAAGTTCTTATGATCAGAAAAGGAGTTAGTACTTGTTCTAGAAGTAATCAAACAATGCTTTTTATTTCTTTTTTAAACTTATTTATTTGAAAGGCAGACTTACAGAGAGGCAGAGGCAGAGAGAGAGAGAGCGAGCGAGCGAGAGTGAGAGCGAGAGCCAGCAAAGGGCCTTCCATTCACTGGTTCACTCCCCAAATGGCCACAACAGCCGAAGCTTGGCCAATCCGAAGACAAAAGCTTCTTCTTCTTCTTCTTTTTTTTTTTTTTTTTTTTTTTTTTTGACAGAGTGGACAGTAAGAGAGGGAGAGACAGAGAGAAGGGTCTTCCTTTGCTGTTGGTTCACCCCCCAATGGCTGTTGCGGCTGGCGCACTGTGCTGATCCAAAGGCAGGAGCCAGGTGCTTCTCCTGGTCTCCCATGGGGTGCAGGGCCCAAGGACTTGGGCCATCCTCCACTGCACTCCCGGGCCACAGCAGAGAGCTGGCCTGGAAGAGGGGCAACTGGGACAGAATCCAGCGCCCTGACCGGGACTAGAACCTGGTGTGCCGGCGCCGCTAGGTGGAGGATTAGCCTATTGAGCCACAGCGCCGGCTCAAGAGCTTCTTTCATATCTCTCATGCGGGTGCAGGGACCCAAAGACTCAAGCCATCTTCCACTGCTTTCCCAGGCTGTAGCAGAGAGCTGGATTGAAAGTGGAGCAGCTGGGACTTGAACCAGTGCCCATATGGGATGCGGGCACTGCAGGTGGTGCCACAGCCCCAACCCCCAGAATGCTGTTTCATAAATTCAAATTGTCATATATGCTTACACCTTCTAGATGAAAGAATATGTCTAGAATACCTATTGTAGTTTTTCAAGTATCCAGAGTTTCTGCATGATGTTATATTATAAAGTAGAGGAGAAGCATTTTTTCCCCCAAGGGGAAGAAGTTTGGGAAAACAGACTGAGCACATGTGTTTGACATACCCAGATCTCTTGAAATGACAGTAATAAATTTGCGGCACACACAGGCCAAAGATGTTATCAGTGAACCTGCAGTGTGGTCAGATTTATAGAAGGAAGGGAGTATAATTTTTAAAATGTCTATAAAGACTTAATCACAGAATAAAGTATGAACATTGTACATTTTGACAACCTACACAAGAGATGATATAGGTGACAGAATTAAAATAGGAGAGTACTGATTTCTTCATCCTACATAGTAGGGAGTCAATAGGTAGGTCCTAAAATTGGTGAATTCAAGCACAAAACTATAAATCTGATTTTTCAGAATCACGGGGTAAGCATCAAAAATATTAAAAATGGTTAAACTGGTTAAAAATGGAGGGAAGAAAGTGTTATTTTTCATTTTAACTCAATGATTTGGATTAAAAAGTAGGTTTGTGTATTTCAAACAGATTTTATAAAGGAAAGATTGATAAAATTAGAAATTATCCTTGTTTCTTTCTGCCTTAAAGCTTTCATTTTACCCTAGATTTTTAAAGATATTTCTCAAGTTATAAATGTGAGTATTGCCTCAGAGAAGAAAATTTGGAAGAGCAGGGAAGAGGGAAAGATGAGAGACTTACTTTTCACTTACATATCATGCTGTACTCCTAGACATTTAAAATAATGAATGTATTATAGTTTAATTACAGTTAAAGAATAACAGATTTAGGGGCCAGCCCTGTGGCTTAGCAGATAAAACCACCGCCTGCAGTGCCAGCATCCCATATGGGCGCTGGTTCAAGTCCCAGTTGCTCCACTTCCGATCCAGCTTTCTGCTATGGCCTGGGAAAGCAGTAGAAGATGGCCCAAGTCCTTGGGCCCCTGCACTGCATGGGAGACTCCTGGCTCCTGGCTTCGGATTGGCCAAGCTCCGGCCGATGCCGCCAATTGTGGAGTGAACCAGCAGATGGAAGACCTCTTTCTTTTTCTCTCTCTCGCTCTGTCTCTCTCTTTGTAACTCTGACTTTCAAATAAATAAATAAATATTAAAAAAAAAGATTTAAAGAGTAAATTCCATATTTTCTTCCGTTCTATTGAAGAGACAATTGAAAATGCCTTTTTCAAATGAAAAAGGCAAAGTGCGTATAGTATATTGCTGTTTGAGTAAAAAAATGTGCTTCTTACTTACATGTGTGGACTGTGTCAGGGAAGATTCATAAGACAATAGTAGCATTGATAGCCTGCCCCATAGAAGGGAGCTGATGGCTGGGAATAGGTCGGAGGGAAGCAGACACGGAATAGCCTTTGAATTTTATCTGGAACTTGTTAAAATACTGAGAAGTAGTGTGTATTAACTTTATGTAGTGAAGTCCTCATGAACTCTGATAGAGAATATGATTATGATTTTTTTTTAATCCGGAGATTTTTTTTGGTAAATTATTGTTTAAATTTGCATGCAGTTACAAGTAATACAAAGAGGTCCCTGTACATTTTACTTGGCTTCCCTCAATGGTAACATTTTGTAAAACTATAGTATTGGTATTTTGATTTTGATGTTGGTCTACAGCCACCCCCCCCCCCCTTTCTTTTTGGTTAAAGGGGAAGGTTTTTTTTTTTTTTTTTTTTTTTTTTTTTAATATAGTTGAAAGGCAGACAAACAGAGGGAGAGGGAAGGATGTCTTCCATCCACAGGCTCAATCCTCAAATGCCTGTTGTAGCCAGGGCTGTGCCAAACCCAAGCAGTCCTAAACTCAGGTCTTCCACGTGGGTGGCAGGGACCCAAGAACTTGAGCCATCACCTGCTGCCTCCCAGGGTGCATGTTAGCAGGAAGTTGGAATAAGGAAACCAAGCTGGGACTCAAAGCCAGGACTTGAACCAAGGCACTCTAGTATGGCATGCTGGCACCCCAAGTGGTGTCTTAACTGCTGTGCTAAATATCTATCCCTACATTCTTTTTAAAGTTAGATTTATAATTTTTTTTTCTCAAAAAGGTGAGATTAAAGATGGGTATGGATCTAGGTGGTATTGGAAGGCTGCAGTTTGTTAGGTTATCTGTGTGTTTCAGTGTCTTTGTTGATTGCCCTGGGGTTTACCAGGTGCTACTTTAGTTAGTCACAGACTGCCTGCAAGTATTGTACCACACCATGTGTCATTTAAGAACCTTAACAACCTTTCTCTTTTGTGCTAGTGTTGCTGGGTATTTTACTTTTACCAACATTATAAACCCATAATACATTGCTACTATTTCTGTTTTTGATATTTCTTTCTGAGTAATGAAAAAGAAAAAAGTGTCATATTTGCCTTCATTTTACCTTGAGTTTTTTTTTTTTTTTTTGGTAAATCCAGATTTTTGCCTGAAGAACAACTTCTACTACTACTACTACTTTTTCTTTTTCTTCTTCCTCTTCCTTCTCTTCTTTTTTTTTTTTTTTTGACAGGCAGAGTGGACAGTGAGAGAGAGAGACAGAGAGAAAGATCTCCTTTTTGCCGTTGGTTCACCCTCCAGTGGCCGCCACGGCTGGCTCACTGTGGCCGGCACACCGTGCTGATCCGAAGCCAGGAGCCAGGTGCTTCTCCTGGTCTCCCATGGGGTGCAGGGCCCAAGGACTTGGGCCATCCTCCACTGCACTCCCGGGCCACAGCAGAGAGCTGGCACGGTCTTCGGGACTAGAACCCGGTGTGCTGGCGCCGCTAGGTGGAGGATTAGCCTATTGAGCCGGCCCCCTTCTCTTCTTCTTTTAAAGATTTATTTATTTAGGGCCGGTGCTGCGGCTCAATAGGCTAATGGAAAAGGAAGACCTTTCTCTCTGTCTCTCTCTCACTGTCCACTCTGCCTGTCAAAAAAAAAAAACTATTTATTTATTTGAAAGAGTTACAGAGAACAGCAGCAGAGAGAGAGGTCATCCATCCACTGGTTCACTCCCAAATTGGCCACAAACGGCCGGAGCTGTGCCAAACTGAAGCCAGGAGCCAGGAGCTTCTTCTGGGTCTCCCATGCGGGTGCAGGGGTCCAAGGACTTGGGCCATCTTCTACTGCTTTCCCAGGCCATAGCAGAGAGCTGGATCAGAAGTGGAGCTTCGGTGCGCCAGCTGCAGGGTACTAGCTGCAGCGGCCATTGGGGAGTGAACCAATGGCAAAGGAAGAACTTTCTCTCTGTCTCTCTCTCTCACTGTCCACTATGCCTGTTAAAAAAATAAAAATTAAAAAAAAGAAGTGGAGTAGCCAGGACTCGAACCCCCGGGCATATGGGATGCCAGCACTGCAGACAGCAACTTTGCTTGCTATACCACAGCACCAGCCCCTGATGAACTTCTTTAGCATTTCTTTTAGTGTAGGTGGCCTGACAGTGGATTTTCTTAACTTTTGTTAATTTAGATAGCCTTGGTTTTTCTTTCATTTTATTTTTAAAAAATTTGTTTGAGAGGCAGATAGAGAGGGGGAAAGAGGAGAAGGGAGGGCAGAAGGAGAAAGAGGGGGAGGGAGGGAGAGAGGGAAAGAGAGAGCACTCCCATCTGCTGGCTTATTCCCTAAATGCCTGCAATAGCTGGGGCTGGGCTGGGGCCCCAGGTGCCAGGAATGTGGGTGGAAGGAGCCCTATTGTTTGGCCATCACTGCTGCCTACCTCCCAGGATCTGTGTTAGCAAAAGCTGAAATCAGAGAATGAACCCAGGTACTCTGACATGGGATACAGGAATCCAAAACGCCTAGGCTCAATGCTCATTCCCTCTCCTACATGTTATTATTATTATTATTATTTTGATTTATTTATTTATTTGAAAGAGTTACACAGAGAAGGAGAGGCAGAGAGAGAGAGAGAGGAAGAGAGAAGGAAGGAGGGAGGGAGGGAGAGGTTTTCCATCCACTGGTTCACTCCCCAACTGCGCCAATCTGAAGCCAGGAGCTGGGAGCTTCTTTCAGGTCTCCCACACGGGTGCAGGGGCCCAAGGACTTGGGCCATCTTCTTCTGCTTTCCCAGGCCACAGCAGAGAGCTGGATCAGAAGTGGAGCAGCTGGGACTCAAACCAGTGCCCATATCGGATGCCAGCAGTGCAGGCGGTGGCTTTACCCCCTATGCCACAGTGCTGGCCCCACTCTCCTTCATGTTCAAAAACATTTTCACTGGGTATAGAATGCTGGATTGACAATTTTTTTTTTCTTTTGGCACTTTAAAGAGGCCACTCCATTATTTCTGGTTTGCATAATTGCTGATGAAAACTCCGCTCCAATTCTTTCTTTGTTCCTCTGTATATAATGTGTTTTTTCCCCTCTTCAGAATTTTGTCTTTGATTTTCATGCGTTTGAATATGATGTGTCTAGAGGGTGTGTGTGTGTGTGTGTGTGTGTATTCTGCATGGAATTCTCCAAGCTTTTTGAAAGCTGCAGTTACATTGTTTTTAGGAAATTTTCAATTATCTACTCAAATGTTTTTTCTACTATGTTTTCTTTCTTATTCTTTTGGGATTCCAATTATACATATATCAGATCTTTCAATATAATCTCACAGTTCCTCGATGCTGTGTTCAGCTTTTTTTCCCCTATTATCTTTGTTCCATTTTGGCTGATTTTTATTGACCTAGCTTCAAGTTCACTGATTATGTCCTTAGCTGTATTGAGTGTACTGATGGGTCCATTGTAGGTGTTCTTTGCTTTATTTCTAGCATTTCCATTTTACTCTTAGTGGTTTTTATTTTTCTGCTGAGAGTCTATATCTGTTGATGCATCTTATCTGTAAATGCTAGAGCTTTTAACATATAAATCATAATTATTTCAGATTTCTTGTCTGAGAGTTCCAGTATTCAGGTCATCTGTGTCTGGCTATGTTAATTACTTTTATCTCTTTGACAGTTTTTTTCCTTGTTTTATTAATAATTTTTTTATTGAATACTGGACATTAGGTGTAAGACAGTAGAGAAAGAGATTGTAGTATTAATGCCTGGAAATGGCACATTTCTTCTGTTGCCTTGTCAGTGTTGAGAGGCTGAGGCATTCAGGAATTGAGCTGCTTGAGACTTTGTTGCTCTAGTTCATTTGTAACCACTGGTTTAAAATTTCTCTAGAATATCCTTTTGCCTAGGGAGGGCATTAGGTTGCTGTAGGATTTTCTTAATGTTTTTCTTGCACCCTCATCTTTTGGCGTGTTCTGTGCCTGTATTTCAGAAGATGTTCCTCTTTCCTAGTGGGTTGCTGCATGCTTTAAAGCCTGGTAGTAGAAGGGGATTTCTGTCATCCAGGCCCCGGTCTAGGCAGACCCTGGTCCCTGGGTGCGCTCACTGATTCTGTCCCACCTCTACCTTTAGGAACTCACCTCTACCTGCAGGAACTCTCTAACACTGTGGGCCCTGGATGGTTTCTTGCTTGTCCCCAGGGGGTTGCTGTTGTTTTCTCCTTTCACTAACTGTACTAGGAGTTCTTCTGTGCCTTTTCCCCCAGTGGCTTAAGACTTGTTTCCCGGTAGAGAAGGGTCCAGGTGGGACTTGGGACCCTACTTTGCCACATAGCAGCAGCCACTCCCCTGTCCCATGCCTGCACCACCTTGTTCCCATACTTACTCATGAATGAGCAGAGAAGAGATCATGTGTGTGGGGATGAACTTTCCTTGTGTTTAGCCTTTAGCAATTTGTGAAAACTATTAGCTGAATTACCCACTTGTATGGCTTCCTTTCGTCTGTGACCTGCCACAGGTGAGCCAGTGCTTTCAACCCATCTCTCTCTCTGGAGGTGCCCATATTTCCCCAGCTTTTAAACTTCTTGATGACTGTGCAGCCTCTCCCTGCTGGATTCAGGAATGGTTGTGCTGTCGTAGATCATTTGACTTCTTTATTATTAGGTTACAAGCAGTATCATGTCCAGCTTTCTCCATCCTAGTCTGACCTCCTTGTGTTTTCTGGTATGTTTTTCCCATCTGGGCCTGATCTGTGATGATCCCATCCCCCGTTAGATTTCTCCTAAGCACTGCTGATAGCATTATGTCATGAAATTTGCCATGATGTGTTCCTGTAAAACTGTTTCTCTAATACAAGATGATTTTGTAAAGGTGGCTTAATGACTGTTTTGTTCTCAAGGAGTTTAGATTCAGATTTATAAATTGACTTGCTCTGTTGTTGCTAATAAATAGGAGTAATGGAAATTATAATAGCAATAGCTCAAGCAGCGCTTACAGTGTCAGGTCTTGCGCTAAGTGCTTTTTATGTGCAACGTTGTCTCTCAGGTGGGTCCCTCTCGGCCCTCCCCAGGGGGACAGCTCATGTTGGTAACTGGGGTGGCTCCCCAGAGCAGGTGCGGTGTGTGGCTTTTCTCAGCTTCCTCCGTCCTCCAGCACTAGTGGCAGCGCCCGGTTGCTGGTGCCATGTTAGACTCAAGGTAGAGGCTCACTGGCTTTGAGAGACCCACTTCTTTTGGGCCATGGTCACTCTTTACTCTGGGATTTCGTGCCCATTCAGGAAGAGCTTGCCTGGACAAGTGAATTCCCTTCCTAAGACACGCTTACCCACATCCAGGCCCTTGGCTCTGAGCCAGACTCATCTGGGGAGAAGATGGATCAAGGACGGCCTTCCTGAACACTCTGCCTGCGTTTCCTAGCTTTCCTAGGAGCCAGTTTCACAGCACCTGTGCTTTCTTTGTCACTCTTCAAAATACTTTTTTAGAAAATTTTATTTATTTATTTGAGAGGTAGAGTTACAGACAGAGAGAGGGAGAGACAGAGAGAAAGGTCTTCCTTCCTTTGGTTCACTTCCCAGATGGCTGCAATGGCCGGAACTGCACTGATCTGAAGCCAGGAACCAGGCGCTTCCTCCTGGTCTCCCATGTGGGTGCAGGGGACCAAGGACCTGGGCCATCCTCCACTGCTTTTCCAGGCCACAGCAGAGAGCTAGATTGGAAGTGGAGCAGCTGGGACTTGAACCAGTGCCCATATGGGATGCCGGTGCCGCAGGCGGAGGATTAACCTACTGCTATGGCGCTGGCTCCTCAAAATACTCTTTAATGTACAGCTACTGCGTCTGTGTCAAGTAAGAGAAGAAAGTGAGGATGTATAAGCTTTAATGACTTGTTCAATGTCACACAGCTTATACATGAGAAGGAGCAGGATTCAAATCCAGTCTGTACTGGATTATAGCATGCCACGAGTATGGCCCCATTTGAACCCATACACAAAACCCTATATTTAAAAGCCGTGTTTCTTCTTCTTCTTCTCCTTCCTTTTAAAAAAAGATTTATTTATTTATTTGAAAGTAGGAGTTATACAGAGAGAGGAGAGGTAGAGACAGAGAGAGAGGTCTTCCATCCGCTGTTCACTCCCCAGTTGGCCTCAACGGCTGGAGCTGCGCCAATCCGAAGCCAGGAGCTTCCTCTGTGTCTCCCATGCTGACACAGGGCCCCAAGGACTTGGGCCATCTTCAGCTGTTTTCCCAGGCCACAGCAGAGAGCTGGATCAGAAGTGGAGCAGCTGGGACTTGAACCAGCGCTCACATGGGATGCCAGCACTGCAGTCCCAAGCCCCAAGCCACAGCGCCAGCCCCAAGGCTGTATTTCTGAAATAATGGTGCATTTTGCATCTAACCTGTTTTAGCTTTGGAGAGAAAATAGTGTTTTCAGATGAAAAACATCTATATTTAAAAAATAGAGAAGCAGTTTCCCAAGGTCTTGGGTCGTGCCTTGTGTTGTTGGACCTTAAATCTCTTGAAGTAAGGGCTGAAAACTGAAATTGTAACTGCACAGTTAGGCCTTTTTTCCTTCCTCATGATCCATCTTCCCTTTCTTTTTGACCTAAATAGCTTGCCTCTGTGCCTCCAGGTAAATTAACACCTAGACAGTCTTTAGTAGTGGAAAACTGGAACACGCTGTAGGTCTAATGGTGTCACAGTGAACCTTGTCTGTGGGGCTTTTCCAAAATGCATGGGGGACTCAGATTCTTTGTGTTCATTTGTAATTTCAAAAATTTGTCAGCAAGGAGGCGTGGGTGAGATGAGGCAGTGGGTGGAAATGGCAGGAGAAGGTGATGTTGGTGGTTAATTCTTGGATGTAACTAGTTAATCTTGGGATTAGTCAGGCTTTTGTGTTTGATACTGAGGAGGGCGAGCTACCTTCAAGGGCACAAAGCAGAGGTTTTGTCGGGTGGTAGCTCACGAAAGGTGAGAAAATGCGTGTGCATTAGCACAGATTCACCACTATTAGAAAGCTAGCTTAAAAATCCTACCTTACTCATGGTGACACATTATTGTCACATTTATTTTTGAGACTAGCATTTAACTTACAGAGAGCCCAGTTAAAAGTGTTAGTATTATAAAGTATTTACAAACCACGCATTATTGAATGGAACGTACTCCCTTTTTCTTTGAAAGCAGCTGAGATTGAAAATCCAATCTGAAGTTAAGTTCATAGAACTTTCACATCACTTAAATGTTTTCGTGGCTGTCTTTTTCAAGCTCCCAATTGAAGACTTGTGCAGTTTAACCTCCCAGTCGCTGCCTGTTCAACTGACTTCAATAGTGCCTGAATCTACAGAAGACATTCTCTTGAAGGGTTTCACTTCCTTAGGAATGGAAGAAGAAAGAATTGAAACCGCACAGCAGGTGAATGGCAGTATCTTTTCTAAGGATGTTTGATTATCTGAGCTGTGTAAAGAGAGGGCTAATAAAAGAGGTCATAATTAAAAGTTCTTAACATTTGATACCATCATTAACTCCAAATCTTTCTAGGACTTTTTGATCTTGTAGTAACTGTGGCTATTTCTTAAGTGTTTTAAAATAACCTGTTGCCCAATTATATTTGCAATTTAGACCAACGTATGATTTTCAAGTCTGAATGCTGGTAGATTATATTTATTAAGGTCTTAATATTTTATGCACTTTTGACTTCCTCCAATGTATGTCTGTGTTAATCTGTCCCCTCAACATGTCCCCTATTTGTTTTTAGGTAATTTTTTTTTTTTTTTAGAAATTTAAATAATATCTTTAGAAAAACCTTTAGTGTTACAGGCATAGTTCAGAAAGTTCATGGAAAATGAAATTAAAAGTTGTTTATTTTGGTGCAAAAATTTTTAAAATACATGTGTGTGAGGGGCCTGTAGTAAGTTCATGAAAAGTGTATATATTTTTTTAAAGATTTATTTATTTATTTGAAAGTTAGAGTTACACAGAGAGGAGAGGCAGAGAGAGAGAGAGAGAGGTTTTCCATCCGCTGGTTCACTCTCCAATTGGCTACAATGGCCGGAGCTGCGCCGATCCAAAGCCAAGAGCCAGGAGCTTCCTCTGGGTCTTCCCATGCAGATGCAGGGGCCCAGAGACTTGGGCCATCTTCTACTATTTTCCCAGGCCATAGCAGAGAGCTGGATTGGAAGTGGAGCAGCCAGGCACGAAAAATGTGTATTATTAAAAATTGCATGGGTGCCAGCACTGTGGTGCAGCAGGTAAAGCTGACGCCTGCAATGCCATCATCCCATATGGGTGCAGGTTCAAGTTCCGGCTGCTCCACTTCCAATCCATCTTTCTGTTATGGCCTGAGAAAGCAGTGGAAGACGGCCCAGGTGCTTGGGCCCCTGCCACCTGTGTGGGAAACCCAGAGGAAACTCCTGGCTTCGGATCGGCCCAGCTCTGGCCATTGTGGCCATCTGGGGAGTGAACCAGCAGATGGAAGACCTCTCTCTCTGCCTCTGCCTCTGCCTCTCTGTAACTCTGATTTTCTTTCTTTCTTTTTTTTTTTTATTATTTTTTGACAGGCAGAGTGGATAGTGAGAGAGAGAGACAGAGAGAAAGGTCTTCCTTTGCTGTTGGTTCACCCTCCAATGGCCGCCGCGGCCGGCGCACCGCGCTGATCCGAAAGCAGGAGCCAGGTGCTTTTCCTGGTCTCCCATGGGGTGCAGGGCCCAAGCACTTGGGCCATCCTCCACTGCACTCTCGGGCCACCGCAGAGAGCTGGCCTGGAAAAGGGGCAACCAGGACAGAATCTGGCGGTGCCCCGACCGGGACTAGAACCTGGTGTGCCGGCGCCGCTAGGTGGAGGATTAGCCTATTGAGCCCCTGCGCCAGCCAACTCTGATTTTCAAGTAAAAAAAAAAAAAAAAAAAAAAAACTACATGAATTTCAGGTTTTTTGCACCAGCATAAACTTATCTTTTAATTCCATTTTCCATGAACTTTTTGAAGTACTCTCAGATTTTTCAGTAATTAGCATGTGCAGTGTTCTCTTGGTTTTTGGTTGTTCATAATTACAAATCTAAATGTGTAGCCATTTCTTCAGCCACTTCCCTTGTCTCTTCTTTGTTCTCTGTTAAGAGTCAGAGCTGGGGCATTTACCAAGTAACACATAAAGCAAACACACTGAATTTTGTGGATAGTGAGTTGACAGAGGCAGTCTTGCAAAGTGATGAAGAGCCCAGCTCTTGAGTTAGGGAGACCTGCCTCTGGAAGTCCACTCCATCACAAGTATCTTTGTGAACTTCAGCAAATCACTTACCTTCTTGAACCTGTAGTTTCTTTATCTGTTAAACTAAGATAATTATGGACCCATGTCCCAGGTAAAACAATTCATGTAAATTCGCTGTGTGGCCAGCACACAATAAACTCAATAAATGCTAGTCAAGTACAGGCAAGACTGTAGGTATGTACCCTTGACATCGAATCCCATTTGAGAATTGTAGAAGGTAATCTTGCACCATGTCTGTGAACTTGTTTAGACTAGAAAAAAAAAAAAAACCTTCTGCATTTAATTCACATCCACACATCTCTCTTTAAAATGAAACAACTGAATACATTGAGTTATGATTTGCATATGATAGAATGTACTCATTTTAAGGGTCAATGCCAAGAGTTTTGACAAGTGTATATACTGGTCTCACTACCTCTGTGCTTGAGACATAAAGCATTTGTCACCCCAAACAGTTCCTTCAACGTCAGTCCTCCATCACCTCTTTTTAATAATATTTTCTATGACATTGGTGCAAATTCAGGTTTAGTTGATGCCAAAGTTAATGTTCTTACAGCTCTGTGTAATGTTATTTCTGAGTTTGTATTCTCACAGTTACTGTTATATAACATTAATATTGATAATTACCCAAATCCCTATGTTATCTACTCAAATTTGGCAAGCTCGCAAGTAAGCATTAACTTCTTAGGAAGAAATATGTATTTTTTACTTATGTACCTTTATTGCTTCTCTTTACTTGACTTGGAAAATGCAAATGGTTTTAATATCCTTTGATTTTTTCTAGCATGTTGCTTTGTGTGTGTAATTCAATTGTGTTCTCCTGGCTTAAAACTATTAAGTCTGATCTCTAAACCATAACACTTAGTGTCTGCCCTTTTGACTTGCTGTTTAGCATTTTATCTTTCTTAGTTTGTTGACAATATAATGCTCTTTATTTTTCCAGTTTTTCTCATGGTTTGCAAAGCTGCAAACTCAAATGGATCAAGATGAAGGGACTAAATACAGGTATGTGTGGCTCTTGCATTTGTTGGATATCCTAATTTTTACATCTCAGTCGTCACAAGCATTTAGCAATTCATGTCTTTAAAAAAATTAAGGTAAAAAAAACACCCCACAAAAACCCTTCAGCAGTCACTTTTTTTTTTTTTTTTTAAAGAATAGCCAGAAAGAGGATTGAGGATTTAGGTAATTAAAACTGGTATTAAAATTTGCTTTGGGGTAGTGGTTAAGATGCTACTGGGTACGCCTACATCCTGTATTGAAGTGCCTGGTTTTGAGTCCTGGTTGCACGTCTGATCCAGCTTACTGCTAATGTACATCCTGGGAAGGCATCAGGTGATGGCTCAAGTACTTGGATCCCTGCCACCTGTGTGGGAGACAGGGCGTTCCTGGCTCCTGGCTTTGGATTACCGCTGCCTTGGCTATTGAGAGCGTTCAGAGGGTCTCTGTCTTTTGCTCTTTCCCTCTCTCACTTTCTCCACCTTTCAAATAAATTGATTAGATGCATTTTTTTAAACAGGGTTATATTGTAATCAGTAGTATGGAGGGACGGATACTTCTTTTTCAGTAATGCCAGTAGGAATTTTATAGGAGTTCTAAGAGGTGTTTGTGGCTTTCTCTAGAAGGAGACACATCCCGAAGAGACTTCAAGGATGAGCACCTAGATTGAGTGTTATTATGTAGTTTTGTTGGTGTATAGTGGTGGCATGGGGAAAATGGCAGGGTACAGTTTCTAGCTGATTTGGGGGTTATGGGTTGAGCCTTTATATTGTTAACATCTATTGGTGCTTTCTTTGGCATTTGATCCCATTTAATGTTCATAGCAATGAGTTAGGAAAAATTTTTCTCAAAGGTAGAAGTGGTCTGAAGGGACTGACCTTATCTTGTACAATGGGATGTGTGCAGTGTCTCAGTCTTTGAAAGTTGAGCCAGCAAGTTACTGACTTACATTTGAAAAGACAGATTATGGCTTCAAAGCTAGCTTCCTTTTGTTGCTTATGGTATGATTGCCTTCTTAATTGGAATAGTTTATGACATAGCTTTTGCTCCATTTTATGAATATAATCAACTTGTAAGTAGGTTGAACTTCCTCCTGAAATTCAAACATTTTGGGAAAATTGAGACTTTGTTATTTATTGACTGTGCTTACTGGGGGAAAATATTATTGCCAATCCCCTTTTGATTCTGTTTTCTAGACAGATGAGGGATTACTTGTCTGGGTTTCAGGAGCAGTGTGATGCCATATTGAATGATGTAAACAATGCTCTTCAGCATCTGGAGTCTTTGCAGAAACAGTATCTTTTTGTGTCCAATAAGACAGGAACCCTACACGAAGCCTGTGAACAGCTCCTAAAAGAACAGGTAATTTGCAGTAGGAGAGAGGGTCACTGATTATCCTTGATATGTTACATAAAGTTTTATTTAAGCATTTATTTGTATTTAGATAGATGAATACAATTTATTTTTAGTGTTCTTAATTTCTCCAAGTACGGATTGGGCAGTGCTGTGTTTGAGAGCCTGTGCTAAGCATGCAGATTGTGAGATTTACAGCCTTCTTTCATTCTAAATAAACTTCCATGAACAGGGCCAAGGCAGGGAGGGGTTCCTATGTGCTGAGCTGTTAGGGCTCAGTACAGTTTCAGCGTGTAGTGGTTACGTTAGTTTGTTCAGTCTGCTCTTGATTATTGACACTTGTCAAACAAGCATAGCGATTTTGTATCGTTAGTGGGATTTATGAAAATAGCAGTTGATAGGGTTGTAGTTAAACTTGTAACTTAGATGTAGAGGATTTAAGTTACTATATTTATCTCAGAATTTTCTCTAAATATAGTTTTGTGTTTTTAAATGGGATCATTTATTTTCTAAAAAGATCATATGGAATTTACTATAATACTTTTTGCCTACTTTATGATTGCAGAAATATTTGAGCATTATTCTGAAATTATATATCTGATATAAGTTTATATGTCTAAACCTATTCAGTATAATTTTGAGAATGGAATCTTGATTTTCATATTTTATAATAACATTTTTCTCTTAAACTCAAGTCGGAACTTGTTGATTTGGCTGAAAACATTCAACAAAAGCTTTCCTATTTTAATGAATTGGAAACTATTAATACAGTAAGTGTATTTTACTTTTGTAAAAAAAAGTTAATTATTTTTGCTTTGTGTTTCCCCTTAGTATAAACTTATGCTTGGTTTGAGTGATATTTTATCTTAGTAGTTTGCTTGCTGGTAGATAATCGTATTTGTAGCTAATTGAGATACCATTATCAATTCAGTTTTTTTGAATGTGATTTAAGTAATAGTTCTTAAATTGAATAACTGTTTAAATCTCTGTATTGGTTACCTCTAATTATCTTATTTGTAAGCTGTGAAGAAGATTGTAAGAAATCACTTTTAAATCTTGCTGTAGTTGTGTTACTATGACAGTAGTTAAAACATTTTTTAAACTAATTTTAGTGTTTAGTTTGAAGAAAAGTGGTCTTTGTAACATATACATGTATGCCAAATAGCAGCCCCACAAAGACTGCTGTGTAAATTACATTTTTATATGTTTCTGTTGTATAAATCAGTCCTAATAGTTACATTTAAATCATGTTATTAAAATCATTAAACTAATCGTAATTACTGTGATTTACTAAAGGCACAGAAGTAAAACCAGTTGCTAGTTAACAGTGGAATGCAATAGGAAGTAGTTCATTGCCAAGTTGTTTGTATGTTGACATAAGAAATAATTGGTAATAATTTACTTTCATAGTATGACTGCTAAACATAATATGACTGCCAGTTAATCCTTTAAGAAAATCTCCAGTGTTTGAAAGTGGAAAAATTATATATGTTATAAAGTACTAGAAAGTGGGAAATCTAAGTATTTGATGCCTTATTTCAATATAACATTGTACAGCGGAATACTATAAAATTGCTAATTAATGAAGAGCCCCATTAAATCATATTTGGAACAAGCTGGATTAAAATCAAATTAAAATTTTTGCTATTTGTCCCTTTATTTTTGCACATGGCCTACGTTTGAGGATATCTTGATGACTTTTAATATGTATTGTAAAGAAATTAGTCAACTGGGTTACATCTTAAAGGAAAATATGCTAATTCTAGGCCATGATTTTCAACTTTTATCTATATTTCTTTTTTCTGTGAATTAATATTTTTTTTTCTCCTTTAAAGAAATTGAATTCTCCAACATTGTCTGTGAATAGTGAAGGATTTATACCTATGCTGGCCAAGTTAGATGATTGTATAGCATATATCTCCTCTCATGTAAGTTACGATTTTTTTTTATGTTTTTAAGAAATCTTAATTCCTATTATATCACTTCTTGTGCTATAAAGTAATTATTTTGCCTGAAGGGAAAAATATGTGTTGGTAACTTATTGAAGAAAAATTAGTCAATCTTAGTCATTGCCAGTAATATAAGTGTACTTCTGGCTTCTTAGGCTACCCTTGCAGTGGAAAGGTTTCTGATTGACTGATCTTTGTCCCCCTCAAAGAATGAGTCAGTTTTAAAATGTTGATGCCTGACATGTTAGGTATTTCTTTGGTAATAGAAAGGAGAGGACAGGCCATTTAATTCAGTCACTTTTTCTCTCTATCCCCTGAGGACTTATTGCTATGTTTGTTTCCCCTAAGTCCTAGCTTTACATACTGGCCATGAAGCCCACAGGGTATTGAAAGTATCTTTTGGTAACAAGTGCAAATATTGATTGAGTCCTTACCTTGTGCTGGACCCAGGGGATTTGGTTGCAACTAAACAGGCACAGCATTATCTTGTGGAGCTTATGATGTGCATAAATCTTTTTTTGTACTTTATATATTGCTTTATGTAAAGAGTGCTGGATTTTCCTGAAAAGCTTGCATTTTGGCCAATGTTTGTTTCCTCTTTCTAAATCTTTCTCTTTCCTTTCAAGCCTAATTTTAAAGATTATCCTGTATATTTGCTGAAGTTTAAACAATGTCTTGCTAAAGCTTTGCACCTCATGAAAACGTATACTGTGAACACACTGCAGACCCTCACCAATCAGCTACTGAAAAGGGTGAGTTCACTGTGCTCACGAACAGGTGGTTCCCTGTTTTTGATTCATTCGTCCTCCATAATCTTTTCCTGAGATTAGTGCTTTGTAATTCCAGAAAAATTGTACCTCTTGTTAGTAAGTACTGCAGTTTTATTTATGATAGGAAAAATGGCCATATTATAAATGTATTATAATAATACTTAGCAGACAAGAATACAGTAGTATATGATAGATAGTAAAAGAAATTATAAACTGTCATTTAAAATATTTCTGTCTTTTGCATGAAGGAAATACACTAAAGTAGTAAAAAATAGTTTTGTCTGAGTGATGGGATATGATGGCTAAAATTTTTAATGATTTCTTGTATTTAGGCAGCATATTTTTACCAAACACCTCCTAACATTTGGTATTGTATTGGGAACTATGGGTTAGCAAAAAGAAGCTGGTAAGGTCCCCGCTCTTGTGGAGTTTAGTGACTAATTAGTTAATTACAGTTTGGAATAGGTACTATGTGGTAAATTAGCAATGTTAGCTTAGAAAATGAGACTAGAGCTAACTAGGATGGTCATTGAGTGTATTTCTTTCCTAAGAAAATCAAACCATAAAATTGGCTGATTGTTTTAAAGCATAGCTTGTAAGGAATATGGATTATCTTCTTGGACTTCGAATTTAAAGCCATTGGTTTTTGAGTTCCATCTTCGTAGTCACATTGTTTTAGTTAATTTAACAGCCAGACTATGTATTTTCTAGTTTGTAAAATTTCAGCAAGTTTAGGAAACTATTATCAGTTAGTCCCTACTGTGTGCCAGTGCTGCAGAAAACCTCTGTGAGTATGTGTTAGGGTAATTTATTGGAGGTAGTGAATATCAGAGAGGTTGAGTATTTTAGTCCTTGTCCTATGTTCAGAGAGTGACAGAGTAAGGAATCTGAATTTGCATCTGTTTACTGTCAAAATTAGGGTAGCATGGGTAAATTTTACCTGTAGAAGGAAGAAAGATGACAGTTCTTTCGTTTCTCATTTGTAACAACAATGTTTAATTGGAGATTTTTTCTGTGTTCTTTTGATTGGTCTGGAGACCAAGCAGAAGTCATATGAAATGGTATCACATTTTCTGAACAATTAATTGTTTGCTAATTATCTCCTTTTCCTGTTCTCCATCATGTTTCTATAGGATCCTTCCTCTGTACCTAATGCAGACAATGCCTTCACACTATTTTATGTGAAATTTCGAGCTGCTGCCCCTAAAGTCAGAGTAAGTCTGTTGACATAAATAGGAGATTGCTGTGACATTTATTTAACCAGCACTTTTGAAGTCCTGTTGTGTGTTAAGCCCTTTGCTTGTACCAAGGAAATGAACAAAGATGAAAGGCAGGCATTGTTCTTCTGCATCACAGCAGGGTCTCTTAGACATGTGTCCTAGGTGCTGGCAGCCCACGGAGCTGGAAGCACTCAACTCTTTGTGATGCCCAGAGAAGGTTTCTATTTGAAAGTGATGGTTGGGTTTAAAAAGCTTGGTTTTGTAAGTGGACTTGGAGTTGATAAGGATAGTTTATATCCTTATAAGCAAAGTTGTAGATATATAGAAGATACGCATTTTAGGAGAACCCTGTATAATTTGTTATTACTGAAACACATGACATTAGAGGGGTGTGATGAAAAAGAAGACAAGAAAGGGTTGTTGCATGTCATGCTAATTCAGAAAAAATGGAGAACTTATGAAGTCTATTACACAGGAGGGTAATTTGGTTAGACTTGTCATTTCATAAGTTTAAGAACATGTATTATAGGGGCCATTGTTGTGGTGTAGTGGGTTAAGCCAATGCTTTTGACACCAGTATCCCATATTGGAGCACTGGTTTGAGTCCTGACTGCTCCACTCCTGATCCAGTTCCTTGCTGATTCACCTGGGAAAGCAGTGGACAATGACTTGGGCTCCTGCCACACACATGAGAAACCAGGATGGAATTCCATGCTCCTGATTTTGGCCTGTCCTGTACCTGGCTGTTGTAGCCATTTAGAAAACCAGCAAATGGAAGATCAATCCTTCTCTCTCTGTCTCATTCATTCTCTCTCTCTCTCTCTCTCTCTCTCTCTCTCTCTCTCTCCACTGTGTCTCTCTCTCTCTCTGTAACTCTGCCTATCAGATAAATGAATAGAAGTGTACCAAAAAAGATACATTACCAAAATATATATAAGTGCACCAAAGAGTTAAATATGAAAATTGTAAGTAGACCAATCAATCATAAAAAAAGCCAGAAAACTAGAAAAAATTATTGGAACGAATACAGAGAAAAAGATCAAGGATATGAAAATTAATTTTCTGGATTTTAAGCAGCAAAGGCAGAAAATGGAAACAATATTTGTTGTAGATTTTTAAAAAAAGATTTATTTATTTATTTGAAAGAGTTACATAGAGAAGATGCAGAGAGAAAGGGAGAGAGAAGGAGATCTTCCATTCGCTGGTTCACTCCCCAGTTGGCCGCAACGGCCGGAGCTGTGCTGATCCAAAACCTGAAGCCCGGAGCTTCTTCTGGGTCTCCCATTTGGGTGTAGGGGCCCAAAGACTTCGGCCATCCTCTGCTGCTTTCCCAGGACATAGCAGAGAGTTGGATCGGAAGTGGAGCAGCTGAAACTCAAACTGGCGGCAATATGGGATGCCGGCATAAAGGCGGTGGCTTTACCCACTGTGCCACAGCGCCGGCTCCTGTAGATAAGTTTCAAGAGATTAATATTTTAATGTCTTATGAGTGCTTTTAAAGCAGTATAAGATGGATGAATATTTAATATAAAATGACCAGATTGCTCATAGAAAATAATGAAAGCACGTCTAAATTAAGGTTAAATGGCATGTTTTGCCTGTCTGAAATTGGCAGATTAATACATAACAGTGCTTTTGACTATCTGGCTAGATAGGCAGTACTGTTGATAGGATGTAAATGAATTCCTTTCTGAAAAACATTTCAGGTGCTAGGTCAAAAACCTCTATGAATGCATTTCTCTTTTGACTTGGTGTGTTGAGTTCCTCACCTGAGAGATTGGCACTGTTACTATACCAATGTTATATGGTAGAAAGTAGAAACTCAGAAGTGAATCACCTTGCATGGGCTCCAACAACTACTAAATACATAGGCACTTGAACCCTGTGGTATCACTCCAGGCTTTTAACCAATGGGCTGTTATTCTTTTGGAAATAACCTACATGTCTAACAGTGAAGAATGGTTGACTTATGGTATATTCAACTTGGTGGGATATTATAGCTATTGTACATATTTTTTTTTTTTGTGATATTGAGCAGATTTAATGTAGTTCATAGATACAATTCTAAGAAAAAGTATGCTTTTTGTCTCTCCCTCTCCATCTCTCTTTCTAATGCTGAATATATAGTATAATCCCAATTTTACTGAAAAAGAAAAATATATGGTAATTGTGGATATAGAAAGACTAAAAGAAAATATACTGCAATGGTAATTGTGATTTTTTTGATTTTTAACTATTTTATATTTATAGTTTTTCTAAGTGAGCATGTAATACTATTGAATCAGAAAGTAATAAAGAGTATAATTAAAGCAGATGGATTTTGATGTGTATTTCTTGTTTATTCTGTAGACTCTTATTGAACAAATAGAGCAACGATCTGAAAACATACCTGAGTGAGTACTAGAAGTTCTTTTGATTTCCCTACGATGACCTTCCTTTTGAGTACTGCTTTTCCAAATCTAGTTGCATCACTATTTTCTGAACAATTCCCTTTTGACTTGTTCATGTAGCATGCAACTTATTTTGGGGAGCAAATCACAAATCTGACTTAGCAAATTTATATGGCAATGTTATTTCCTTCTCATTTGTGCAGAGATGAGATCCCAATTCTTGGAAGAGAAATCCTTTTTTTAGCATATAAAGATTAAGGCACCACGATGCACTGTGGTTTGTTATTGTTTGATTTCTCTATTTCTTTTATGTGGGCAGATAAGAGCTGGCTCTCAGAGCCTTAGAGGTTCGGTCACCTATTCTGGGATTTAAAGTCAGATTTCATTTTCATATTTTTTGAAATCAAAACTTGGGAAATCAAAAGTTCATACTCTGTTCTCGTTTGCATTCTGTCAGATACCAACAGCTGCTAAGTGATATCCACCAGTGTTACCTTGATCAGCGGGAGCTGCTTTTGGGCCCTAGTATTGCTTGTACTGTCACAGAGCTAACCAGCCAAAACAACAGAGATCATTGTGCCTTGGTAAGTGTCTGCTTGTTTGGTTTAATGTTGAACTTTCTTTTGAGCTATTTTGTACCCTAAACTATTCCTATGTATATTTTACCTTTCATATCAAGAAACTAAAAATAACTTTTTTCAGTTTTGACAGAAGTTATTGATTAGTCTTATTCAATTTTGCAAAATATTCTTACTTTTAGTTGTTTTCTAAGATATGAAGATTCACAAATAAGTATTGTTCCTTGGAAGATGAAGTTTCAAAGGTTGAGGATTTATATTGACAATTTAATTTTGGCTTAGCCTGCTGCAGAAGTGTGCTTTTTGGTTTCAGTGTGATTTTAGTTCATACTTAGAAAATTACATAAGGATTCTTTTTTTTAAATATTCCCTTTCTACTGAAAAAATAATTTGTGTTTATTTTAAAAAGTTTAGAAATTTGTAGGAAGAAAATAAAAATCCCTGTAGTCCCATTTTGTAGTAACCCTTTGGAAACCAACCACTGTTTTTAATAAGTTGTTTTATATACATATACGTGGATACTTCAGAAAGTTCGAGGAAAACTAGAATAAAAAGTAAGTTTATTTTGGTGCAAGTTTTTGAAATCCATGCATAATTCTTTCATAATGTGCATTTTTTGCATGAACTTTCTAAAGTATCCTCATTTGCATAGATTTCATTTTTTTACCCCAATATAAGCTTATCTTTTAATCCCATTGGCCATGAACTTTTTGAAGATTCTTTGTATATGCCTAATCTCTTTGCAAATAAAGTGTAGACAGACTATTTTGTAAGTGCTGGAACTACTGTATTGCTTTAACTGCAAGTGATATGTGTTTCTTTCCTGCAGGTTCGCAGTGGCTGTGCCTTTATGGTCCATGTATGCCAGGATGAACATCAGCTTTACAATGAATTTTTTACAAAGCCAACATCAAAATTAGAGTAGGTATTACATAGACTCTGTTATTGATATATTTAATTTGTTGGTGACCATATGGCATAATATAGGCGTTAACTCTAGTTAACTGCAGTGTTTGTGTGTTTGTTTGTTTGTTTTTTTGCTTATGTGTGTTTAGGTGGGACAGTAGTTAATTTCTTAAACATGTAGTTTGAGGCCAACATGTTTTCAATATTTTTTGGAGACATTGTATGATAATAAGAATTCTGTGCAGGTGTCTAATAACTCCTGGGATCTAGATCCCCTTATCTCCACCAAGTATAATGATTTCTTCTAGATAAAAAATTCTGTGATTCGAATTAAGAAAAGATACTTAAAAAATACAGATGCTATTTAATAACCTTGGTTTTTCTCAAAATGTCTTTCAGATCCCCTGTTAATTTAATTTTTTTTCATGTTGGCTGTTTTGATTTTTGCAAAGATTCTAAGATTATGACTCATAAATAAGGAAGAGAAAAGTGTTTAATTATTTTGATTGAGGTGATCACTTTTGATGAAATATTTTAAATAGAAGAGTACTATTGACAATATAAAAAGTATTGACAACCTGATTTTTTTCTCTAAGTGTTCAAAGTTTCTCAAAATACTTGGTATATGTCCAGAGTACTTTGAGTTTTAACTAAATCTGTAAGTATTCAAGAATTTGAACCTGTGTTGCCTGGAAGCAGAGGATACAAGAGTACTTTGATAAAGTGCATGGAAAAATGAAATTAAGATGAATTGTTTTTTGGTGCAAAAAGATTTTAAGCCATGCATAGATTTTTTTCTTTTAAAAAACATTTTCATCAACTTTTAAAGACCCCCTTTCATGTGTACATAGATCTCACTTTTTTTGTGTGTGTCAAAATTAGCTTACTGTTTACTCCCATTTTTCATGAACTTCTTGAAATATCCTCACACCATTTGATTCACAGTGAAATAGAATAGAAAATATAATTAAATCTACTAAATAATTTGTATTGTTTTTGACAGGACATACACCGAATTGTTATGGAAATAAATAAAAGTTCTGATAGGTTTGGGTGCAACTATTTGAACTGATGGCCATGGTTGCTTATTGATTCTGAGATTTTAAACCAAAAATTTACAGAATTCTTTTCAGCCTTTTCTCATTCTCTAATGTTCTTGGATACTACTTTTTAATAGATACTGTTTTTATCAACTGGAAGAAATCAGTGATTCTTTTGAGCTACTAGAAAATCCTGAAAGGGTTACTACTAATAACCATGTTTTGTTCTCTCATTTTAGTGAACTTTTGGAGAAACTGTGTGTGTCATTGTATGATGTCTTCAGGCCATTGATCATTCATGTTATTCACCTAGAGACTCTGTCAGAACTTTGTGGGATTCTGAAAAATGAGGTCCTTGAAGATCATGTACAGAACAATGGTAAATAAGAAGAAGTGGTCATTTAAAAGTCTTTTCAATTACAACTATAGCTCAGTGAATTTGAAAAGAATTTAGGTTCTCCTCTCCCACCCCTGCCCCTAAATATATAAACTTAATAGTTGAAACATCTGTTCTTGCCTTGCCTTGTTTTGAATAAAGATGTACCTTATTCAGCAACTAAAGGTACAAATAAGGAAGGAATTTTAAAATCTGGGCAAAATTATGGGGCCTGCACTGTGCCGTAGTAGGTGCTAGCATCCCTTATGGGCGCTGGTTCTTGTTCTGGCCTGCTCTTCTTCCAATCTAGCTCTCTACTTATAGCCTGGATAAGCAGCAGAGGATGGCCCAAGTGCTTGGGCTCCTACATCCCGGTGTGGGAGACCTGGAAGAGGCTCCTGGCACTTGGCTTTGAATCTGCCCAACTGTGGCTGTTGTGGCCATTTGGAGAGTGAACCAGTGGATGGAAGACATTTGTCTCTGTCTGTAACTCTACCTCTCAAATAAATAAATAAAATCTTTTTAAAAATTTAGCAAAATTAATACTAAAATAATTATAGTCACTTTTCTTTTTGCCATCTGGAATCTGGAGACCAGTAACCATCAATTTTGGAATAGGCATTTCCAGTACACTGTTCCAAAATATGTGAAGTAGTCTACTATATCTCATACTTTTTAAAAAAATTATTTATTTATTTGAAGGGCCGAGTTATAGAGAGGCAGAGGCAGAGAGAGAAAGAGAGATCTTCCATTTGCTGGTTCACTCCCCAGATGGCTGCAATGGCCAGAGCTGCGCTGATCCAAAGGCAGGAGCCAGGAGCTTCTTCTGGGTCTCCCACGTGGGTGCAGGGGTCCAAGGATTTGGACCATCTTCTACTGCTTTCCCAGGCCATAGCAGAGAGCTGGATCAGAAGTGGAGCCACCAGGATTTGAACTGGTGCCGGCACTACAGGCAGCGGCTCTATCCACTACGCCACAGCAATGGCCCCTATATTGCATATTTTTGATTAAAGTACAGTAATTATTTAGCATGCATATATAGTAACAATTTGTGTTTTTGAAATTAGAAAGAAAAGCTTTTCTCTGGAATAGCTATACATTATCCATTTGATACATTCTTCAATATTTTATTTGATTGTTATCAAGAACATGGTTTCCCTAATGATACTTAGGTGCCTTTAAGAAATACCCTTCAAGGAATCATTTTACTGGCAGTGTTTATTATCCTCACTTGGCTTTCATTAGGAGATGCTATGAGTTTATGATGTTCTAAAGTTATTCTTCTACATTTGCTTCATTCTGAGATGTATACTTTTTTTTCACATTAAGGCTTCTGCATTTAAGATGATTTCCAAATTAATGTGACTATTATATGTGATCATCTAGCGTCTTTAGCCTTCTAGCCCTTGGAAAGCTGTTCCTGAGTTACTCATGTGTCTTACATTGATGGCATCTTTGTGATAAAGAAAGACTAAATGAACTCATGTCTGATTTTATCTCTCACTTATTTTTCTTTCTGAAAATGTTAAATCACTTAATAGCTGTAGGAATCAATTTATTTGTAGAATGGGGATTCTAATAACCAAATTAATAAACTGCCTTAGCTGTCTCATAGGATTTGTCTAAAGCTATATGAAATGCCTCTTAAAGAGCACGAAGCATTTTTAAGACTCAGAGGGATGATCCCACTTTATTCAAGTTAGTAGTAGACATAATTTCACAGAATCTCAGAGAAGAGGTGTAAGAACAAATATATGGGGCCCGGTGCTGTGGTGTAGTAGGTAAAGCTGCCATCTTTGGTGCTGGCATCCCATATTGCCGCCAGTTCAAGTCCCGGCTGCTCCACTGCCGTTCCAGCTTTCTGCTGTGGCCTGGGAAGGCAGTGGAAGATGGCCCAAGTCCTTGGGCCTCTGCACCCGTGTGGAGGACCCGGAAGAAGCTCTTGGATCCTGGCTTTGGATTGGCGCAGCTCTGGCCATTTTGGCTAACTGGGAAGTGAACCAGCGAATGGAAGACCTCTCTCTCTGCCTCTCCTCTCTCTGTATAACTCTGACTTTCAAATAAATGAATACATCTTTAAAAAAAAAATAGCAAATATATTTCCCAATTTTAGAACTGAAGAAATTGAAAGAAATTTATTAAACTAAGATCAAATCATACTGAAACAGAATACAGCCATGGTTTCTTCTTCTTCTTCTTCTTCTTCTTTTTTTTTTTTTTTTTTTAAGATATACTTACTCATTTGAAAGGCAGAGTTGGAGAGAGGGAGAGCCAGAGAGATCTTCCATCTGCTGGCTCACTCCCCAAATGGGCCACAATGGCTGGACCTGGGCCAGGCTGAAGCCTGTAACTCCAACTGGGTCTCTCATGTGGGTACAGGGACCAAAGGACTTGGGCCATCTTCCGCTGCTTTCCCAGGCTCGTTAACAAGGAACTGGATTGGAAGTAGAGCAGCCAGGGCTTGAACCAGTGCCCATATGGGATGCCGGCATCACAGGCGGCAGCTTAATTCACTGCATGACAGTGCTGGCCCTCATAGCCATAGTTTCTGAAGCAAATATGTGTCACACTGTTTCTGAGCGACTTAGTGACATCTTTACTTGTTGTAAAGAAATGACTTCTAAATCTAAAGGCAGGGATGATCCTTCTTTCTTGCAGCTGAACAGCTGGGAGCATTTGCAGCCGGAGTAAAGCAGATGTTGGAAGATGTACAGGAGCGGCTCGTCTACCGAACCCATATCTACATTCAGACAGACATCACTGGCTACAAACCAGCCCCTGGAGACCTGGCCTATCCTGAGAAGTTAGTCATGATGGAGGTAAGCTCTCCTGACTCGGTCTCCTGCCTTTCCCTCACACGCTTGTTAAACGAGGAATTTTCTTTTTAAGTTCTCCCTTAAGATGTAAAATTGACATAAACTGGCTGTAAGATCATAGGAAATAAAATTTTAAGAAATTGAGCAGAATAATTAGTTAGGTTGTCTTTCCTTCAGTGTGTGTTTTAGAAACATTCTATTCAGTTCTCTCCCCTTTGTCAGGAAGTGTGCATTCTCTATTAAATCTGTGCTCCCTGTGAATCCTCTTTTCCTTTCTAAGTGGCACATAGAGGGTTGATGACAGGAGCCACTGTGGCTGAGGGTGATGACGTAGCTCTGTGTCATGCTGTCCTGAAACCCTGGAGGCCGTCTCCTCACTGGGATTCCAGGTGGAGGTCCAGTTTACAGTTTGAAGACTTGGGTTATCTGAAGACACCAGGATAATGTTATAGGATGTGCCACGTTATGGACTTGTCTGATTGTTTCATTTTGCTTAGATTTACTTTAAATTTTTTTCCCCCAAGAATATACCACATAGCCAATGTGATTGATTTCATTACATCAAAGGCACATAATATCAGGTTGTTCCACTAATGGTTAGGGTGGTGGTTGCTGGTACTGTTCATCGTAAAAGCATGTCTTTCCCTTTATAATTAATATGTAATTGTGGGATGATACTTGGAGATCATATGAATGATTTTAGAATCTGCTGATGGTTTTAGTCTGAATCAGTAATTATGTTGGGGTAGCAAAATGGTGATTTTTTGCATCTGCCATTTCTTCAATCTTCATTTGTTGGCACTGTGATATAAAGATTTAATTTCTCTTCCTCCATCCTTTTTTTTTTTGTTTTGTTTTTTTTTTTTTTTGGACTGGCAGAGTTAGACAGTGAGAGAGACAGAGAGAAAGGTCTTCCTTTTTCCGTTGGTTTACCCCCAAAGTGGCTGCCATGGCTGGCGCGCTACGGACGGCGCGCTGTGCCGATTTTAAGCCAGGAGCCAGATGCTTCCTCCTGGTCTCCCATGCGGGTGCAGGGCCCAAGGACCTGGGCCATCCTCCACTGCACTCCCGGACCACACCAGAGAGCTGGACTGGGAGAGGAGCAACCAGGACAGAATCCAGCGCCCCAACTGGGACTAGAACCCGGGTGCCGGTGCTGCAGGCAGCGGATTAGCCTATTGAGCCGCGGCACTGGCCCCTCCCTCCTTTTCTTCACTCCACTCCTGCCATGTAGCACTGTAGACAAAGTAGATTTTTTTTCAAGTTAACGTGTTATGATTTATTATAATAATTATTCTTTTTGATGCTCAAAGTTGTCCCAAATTTGGCCAGTGGTGGTCCCTTAGGCTGGCTGTATTATTCTTTTTGTTGTTGTAGTCTTTGAGTACTGCTTTGTGTTTTTTAAACAGCTTTATTGAGATATAGTTTACATATCATATAGTTCACTCATTTCAGGTTTTAATTCATGGGTTTTTAATATAGTCATAGTCATACATACAACGGTCACTACCATCAATTTTAGAATGTAAGAAAAAGCTATAACCCTTCTACTCTAGCCTTGGGTAAATCCTAATCTACTTTTGTCTCCATAGATTTTCTGTGCTGGACATTTCATATGAATGGAATCATAGATAATGAGGCCTTTGTGACTGGCCTCTTTGATTTAGGATCATGTTTGCAAGGTCCATCCATGTTGTAGCATGTATTCGAGCTTCATTCCTTTTTATGATTGGATAACCTTCATTGTATGGATATATCACATTCTGTTTTTCCGTTCTTCCATTAATGGATATTTCAGTTGCTTCCACTTGTTGGCTCTTGCAAATATTGCTGCTGTAAGCATTTATGTAGACATTTTTGTGGATATTTAGTTTCATTTTTTTATGTATATAATATACTTAAAGGTAGAATTGCTGGGTCATATGGTAATTTTATGTAAATTGTTTGAGGACTGTTTTCATTACTAGTTTAGTGGTTAGCATGTAGTATATATTGGGTGAAATTCTTTAGTTAAGGAAGAATGGTTAAATAGTTGCAGTTCTTAAGTTAATTTTAAAACAGCTTACTGTATCTGTTCTCACATAAAAGAAAAGCCTATTTATTTGTATTTTTCGGTTACTTAAACAAAAGCATTTGTGATGTTCAGAGTATATCCAATCTTAAAAAAAAATTATGTATTTATTTATTTGAAAGGCAGAGAGAAGACAGACAGACATAAACTTAGGCATCTCGCAGCTGCTGGTTCACTGCCCAGGTGGCCACAACAGCCAGGACTGGGCCAGGCTGAAGCCAGGAGATGGGAACTCAGTCTGGTCTTCCCTGTGGCTGGCCGAGACCTGACCACTTGAGTCATCACCTGCTGCCTCCTGGAGCACACGTTAGCAGGAAGCTGGAGTTGGGGTGGGAACTGGGACTCAGATCCAAGTGCTCTGATATGGGATGCAGGCATCCCAAGTGACAGGTAACCATTATGCCAAACACCCAGAATTTATCAAATCTTAAACCTGAACATGTTGTTTCTAAACTTTTAAGTTGAAAACTCTGCTTTGTGGGTGGGCATTTGGAACAGCAGTTAAGATGTCACTTGGAATACCTACATGTTGGAATACATGGGTTCAAATCCTAGCTCTGTGTCTGCTTCCAAATCTAGCTTCCTGCTAATATGCAACCTGAGGGGCAGCAGGTGGTGGCTCAAGTACTTGGGTCTCTGCTACCCACATGGGAGACCCAAATTGGCTCTGAGCTCCTGGCTTCTGGTCTTGCTTGTTGTAAGTATTTGAGGAATGAAGTGGGGGGTGAACTATCTCTGTCTGCCTCTTCCTCTGTCTCTCTGCCTCTTTCAAATGATAAAATAAATTTTAAAAAATTTCAAGAGTGATAGAATAAATTAAAAAAAATTAAGAATATGCTTTCTTTTATTTTTAAAGTTTTATTTATTTGAAAGTCAGAGTAACACAGAAAGAGAAGGAGAGGCAAAGAGAGAGAGAGAGAGGTCTTCCATCTGCTGGTTCACTCCCCAATTGGCCACAATGCCTGGAGCTGCGCCAGTCTGAAGTCAGGAGCCAGGAGCTTCTTCCAGGTCTCCCACTTGGGTGCAGGGGCCCAAGGACTTGGGCCGTCTTCTACTGCTTTCCCAAGCCATATCAGAGAGCGGGATCAGAAGTGGAGCTGCCAGGACTTGAACCAGTGCCCATATAGAGTGCCAGCACTGAGGGCAGTGGCTTTACCTGTTAAGCTACAGCGCCAGTCCCAAGAATATGCTTTTTATGTGAACTTTGTGTACTTGACCTTTTACCAGATACCTTGTATTGCTTCTAAAGTGAGGTTTGTTTATATGTTTGAGACTAGAGAGACCCTTTACTAATGTCACTTTTTCATTTCCTTATTGTTTTTGGCATAGTTCTCTTCATCTATTTAATTTACTAATTAATAAATTAAGTAATGTTTTTACTTTGTACAAAGAAAGTATTCATACTGCCACACTGCTAAAATTATTCTTTAATTTACCTTTTTTTTAATACAGCAAATTGCACAAAGTTTAAAAGATGAACAGAAGAAAGTACCCTCTGAAGCTTCATTTTCAGATGTTCAGTTAGAAGAAGCAGAAGCTAACAGTCTCACAAAATCTGGTATGTTGTGAGGTCTCAACTCTCACTGTTTATTCATCCAGTTAATAAACCCTTATTGAAGACTTCTCATTCCCCAGGCATGAAAAACAGCTTGTGCCTTTGATGAGTTCACACTGTGTGGGAAAGACTGACAAGCCACAGATGTAATCCAGTGGTGAATAAGATGCTGGCATAAGATGCCTGAGCAATAAGATGCATAGGGTGCTGTTTTACCGTGGAAGTAGGACATGGAAATTCTCCATGGAGTGAGCTTTGAGTGCAGGAAGGTGGAGTCAGAGTGAGGCATGGTGTCTGAAAGCCGGTGTATGTATTTATAAAAAGTGTGATAGAGCCAGGTGAAGTCGTGTAAGATCAAATAGTGTGTTAGAGGGCATCCAGGAATGGAAGACCAGGACTGCTTGGGAAGGCCAAGTGGTTTGTTGAGTTTGGGCACAGGTTGTATGTAGGGAAGGAGCTGGTAACACAGAACCAGCTTAGGAAAGGTGTGATGAGGTAGTTTCATGGCCTTTGAACTTCTAGAGAGTAGTAGAGTACAATCAGGGTGATTGCACCATCAGGTTTGCTTTTTGTAAACTTCTCGAGTGACTAGGACTATGATATGTATTATGAGAGGAGCAAAGTTGTCCAAGAAATCATTCACGAGGGCCATAGACAATAATCTCGATGGGAAGTGAGATCTCCTCTCTCCCAGGGAGTTGGGGCACCACATGGGCTTTAAAGAACCCAGCTGTCCTGGCATTCTGAGTCACTTTTATATAAAGCTGGTGCCCTAAATCAGACTACCGAGCAGCCTGGGTATACCCCATCTGACAAAGCTGTTCTCTTCTGCTTGTTCCACAGGAGGTGAGACACCTGTCTCTGCAGTAGAACCATGCGCTATTGTAGTGTGTTTTTTGGTCCTAGTGTAGCTTGGTTGTAGCAAACCTTTCAATAGTTCCTGGAGAGACCACTGAACGTCTCTGTCTTGCTGGCCTTTTCCCCAGTGAAGCCTACAGTCTAAGTCATACCTAGATTATAGTGAGGAGTGGTTGGCAGAACTGAAAAGACTATGTAGGAGATTGTTGTATTTTTTCTATCTGAAATATACAGAGTTTGAACTAGAGCACTGATCGTGATGAGAGACAGAGCTGAGGAATAAGGGTAGAAGTTTGAATCAATACAGTCTGCCAGGTCAGAGCAGGCAGGGTATGATTGAAGCCAGAGGAAGAGGAGTGGTGGTATCGCTTAACTAAACTGGTGAGACAGATGAAGTCACAAGGACATTGTGGTAAGAGAATGCATTACTAAATTTTAATACTTAAGAGGTAGAATGGTTTGGAATAAGAAACATCTATAGAAAGTAAAAAGGATGTAGTCTGAAAAACAACAATAGACAGTCTTTCTAGAGGTCAGGAGTATGAGGATGCAAGTGAAAGTCTTTGGAGTTGAGATGGTCAAGTCTTTGGAGGTGAGGTCGTCCATGCAGTGATTGGTGTTAACAACACGGGAATTTCAGCTGGAAAGATTCTGAATCAGATAGCAAGGGTAGTAACAATAGCAACAAAGGTATCACTCTCCCTGGTTCCCAGAGATGTTGAAAATGAGAGAATGAGAGGCCCCAGCGGAGGGCTTCAAATGACATGATGGTCACAGTGGGCAGAATGCCATGTCAGGGCACGTTGATGGAGATGAACCCTTCTGTGAAGAGGCCGATTATCAGCACCTTCACACAGCACAGGCTTTACTTGCTATGCAGACAGAGCAAGAGAGTAGGGGTGGCTGAAGCCAGAAGATGGTGGTGAAGGAATACGTGCAGGTGGGAGAAGCTCTCCAAAGAGGCCACCAGGAGATGTGTGCCTTTTGATGTCTCACCGTGGGGGGACACTTCCCCAGGTCAACTGTTGGTTAAATAGGAACACGAAAAATGGACAGACAAGCTGGTTTCTGGGGTAAACACATTTGTTTCACCGAAATTAGATCGTGGAGGAAGGGGTGCTTTTTTTGTTCCTTATTTTAAAGGAGGGATCCCACAAGATGCCATAGTCCTTAGCAGAACTATATATCCTTAATCTCCTAAATAGGCTTTGATAGAATTTGTTTAGTATATTCTTTTTCTTTAAGAAACTTTATGAAAGCAGATCTTAGTTTATGCTGAGGCTTTATGGAAGAGATTTTAAAATTAAACTACAAGTGTTATTTGCTTTTGGAAAAAAGCTTACAAAACTATAAAGTGAAAGCAGTAACTCTCAACATTCCCCTTGTTTGTTCCTTGTACTCTGTGCCACACAGCCACCATGCCTTGTACATATCTAGCTCCTTAAAACAAAAAAAGAATTATGGTTGTTCTGTAGCTTACTACTAGTGTATTATGGATATACTCTTTATTTTTTATTGTTGAAAAAATTTCAAATATGTAGAAAAGTAGAAAGAGACATGAACAATGGACGCACATGCACACCACTTGTGTTCAAGACTCAGTGTTTTATTACACTTCTGTATATGTATACATGTATATGTATGTTTTGACAGTCATTTTAAGTACATTATTCACATCATTGACACTTTGCTGTTGTTTAAGGCCTTAGTTTAAACTAAGATCTAGTTTTATAAAGTTTAATAGAGAAAAAGAATACACTAAACAAATTCTATAAAAGAATATTTAGTAGATTATTTATAATTTTGGTAATTATTATTGCAACATCTTTTCCATAACCACAAACCATTATCACACTATAACTTTTTATCAAGTTTTCTAATGTCCTCTAATACACAGTTCATGCTCAGTATGACCTCTTGTCTGAGCCAAGTTGTACTCTCATGGCTTATTTGAAATCAGCCCCTTGACCCTGACTGTGCTTCCTTTACAAATGCCCCTCTCTGCTGAGTGATGCTCCCTAACACTCCTTTCTCTTTTTTTTCCCCAAAGAAATCTTTTATTTAAGGAATACAAACTTCATGCATTTCATGAGTACAGCTTTAAGAATATAGTGATTCTTCCTACCATATCCACCTTCCTACGCATACTCCCATCCCTTTCTCCCCTCTCCCACTCCCAGTCCCATTCTCCACTAAGATCCATTTTCAATTAACTTTATACACAGAAGACCAACTCTGTACTAAGTAAAGAGTTCAACAATTTGCATGAAAAAAAAAAACTGTTACTCAAAAGTTGAGACAAGGGCTGTTCAAAGTTATTGCACCTTGAATTTAATTTTTACTTCTTTTTTTAAAATTTTTTAGAAACTTAATTAACTTTAAAGCAGCACCCAAGAATGATACATTTTTTGCAAGCAGTTAGACATAATTGTAATGCAACTCTTTGAGGACAGAGGTCCTACATGGGAAGTTAGTGCACAGTGACTCCTGTTGTTAATTTAACAATTAAATATAATATATTATGACATCAGTGATTACCTGAGGCTCTTGATATGAGCTGCTTATGCTATGGAAGCCTTTTGAATCCACAAACTCCATCAGTAGTTAGACAAGGCCATAAGCAAAGTAGAAGTTCTCACCTCCCTTCAGAGAAAAGTACCTCCTTCTTTTTTTTTTTTTTTTTTTAAACATTTTTTTTTTTTTTAATTTTTATTTTTTTTGACAGGCAGAGTGGACAGTGAGAGAGAGACAGAGAGAGAAAGGTCTTCCTTTGCCGTTGGTTCACCCTCCAATGGCCGCCGCTGCAGCCGGCGCACCGCGCTGATCCGATGGCAGGAGCCAGGATCCAGGTGCTTTTCCTGGTCTCCCATGGGGTGCAGGGCCCAAGCACCTGGGCCATCCTCCACTGCACTCCCTGGCCATAGCAGAGAGCTGGCCTGGAAGAGGGGCAACCGGGACAGAATCCGGCGCCCCGACCGGGACTAGAACCCGGTGTGCCGGCGCCGCAAGGTGGAGGATTAGCCTATTGAGCCATGGCGCCGGCCCCCTCCTTCTTTGATGACCACTTCTTTCCACTGGAGTCTCACCCACTGAGGTCTTTCATGATGGTCATTTTTTGCCACAGTGTCTTGGCTTCCATGCCTGAAATGCTTTCATGAGCTTTTCAGCCAGACCAGCATGCCTTAAGGGCTGATTCTGAGGTCAGAGTGCTACTTAAAGCAATTGTCATTCTGTGAGTCTTGCTGTGTGGACTGCTTCCCGTGTTGTAGCAGTCACTCCTTTTAAGTCCTTGAGAATGAGTTTTATCATTAATTAAGGAAGCACCTAAGAAAACAAGCAATGGAGTTGGATATTTCCTCAACAGTCAAGACAAGGACTGTTCAAGTCATTGCTTCTCAAAAGGTCAATTTCATTTCTAGGTGCTCTATTAGTTATCACAGATCAGGGAGAATATTTGGTATTTGTCCCTTTGGGACTGACTTATTTCACTAAGTATGATGTTTTCCAGATTCACCCATTTTGTTGCAAATGACCAGATAGCATTGTTTTTACTGCTGTATATAGTATTCCATGGTGTACATATCCCATAATTTCTTTACCCAGTCTTCAGTTGACAGGCATTTGGGTTGATTCCATGTCTTAGCTATTGTGAACTGAGCTGCAATAAGCATGGGGGTGCAGATACCTCTTTCAGATGCTGATTTCATTTCCCTAGCCACAACTCCTTTCATCTCTCCAGATGTTCCCTTTCCCGACCAGCTCTGGTCACCTGGAAACAGGGAGTATTACTATAGCCCTGTAAATGATCAATAAGAGCTCCGACAGCAGGCTGTTGGGCAACCCAGGTGTGATTAGTCTTTTATTTAAAAAATTACCTTGTTTTCTTGTCACTTCCCTACCTCCATTGGTTCCCATGTGACTATAGACTACAGATCCACTTCCTTTTACATGGCTGCTTTCTATAATATAAGTAGGCTGTTTATTTATCCCATAGTTAATGTTGGTTACAGATTGGGAGAAGCAATTTGGCTTGAACATACATATGAGGCTGGAATGTATGCATGTGTATACTCAACGTGTGTTTTCATTGTATTAGGCCTTGTCTGTCACTATTTTAAATTCCTAATGGAATTCTTGATTAAAGGTGAGGCTGGAAAAAATGATGCCTTCTAGTCATTTATAGTTACTGCATAAATGTTTGTAAGACAAACATCCATGTGTGTAAAATTCGTCTTCTTTTCCATTTGGGTTTCAGGTTCAACAGAATCTCTCAATCCTAGACCACAAACCACAATTTCTCCAGCGGATCTTCATGGAATGTGGTATCCTACAGTTCGAAGAACTCTTGTCTGTCTCTCCAAGTTGTACAGATGCATAGATGTATGTGTGCAAATTCCTGTGTGTTTCCTGTGCATTGCTTGTTCTTCTACTTTGAAGTTTTTTTACTTTTTTATTTTCAGATTTTTAAAAAAGATTAGTTATTTGAAAGGCAGTTCCTGAGAGAGAGAGAGAGAGAGAGATTTTTTCCATCCTCTTGGTTTACTCCCCAAATGGCCACAACAACTGGGGCTAGGCCAGGTCTCCCACGTTGGTGGCAGGGGCCCAAGTGCTTGGACTGTCTTCAGTTGCCCTCCCAGGAGCATTAGCATGGAGCTGGATCAGAAGCAGAGCAGTCAGGGCAGGTTCCAATATGGGATGTTGGCCTTTCAAATGGTGGTCTAACCAGCTGCATCACAGCACCAGCCACTACTTGTAGACCTTGGTGTGGTGTTTTGTTTAATATTCGTAGATTCAGGATTTTTAAATTAGAAGGTGACTTGAGGGAAAGTAATTCAGGGATTGCTAATCCAAGCATTCTGTAGATCTAACAGTCCACTGCTTGTCTTTGGTGACTCCAAGAACACCTTGAGATTTTTTGAGTACATTTTGTATGTTCATGTTTGTGCCTTTCTGAGGATAAGGGCTTTAATTTTCATCATTGCTCAAAAGAGTCCATGATTAAAATAAAAACAGCCGATTAGTTTGCCTGCCTCAGTTCATAGATGAAGAAAAAGAGATGCAGAAAGGTTAAGTGATAATCCAGTGTCACAAAGGTATAATAGACATACAATCCTTTTTTAAAGATTTTATTTATTTGAAAGGCAGAAATACAAACACACACACACAAACACACACACATAAATACACACACACATATCTTCCCTCTGTTGGTTCACTTCCTAAATGCCCACAACTGGGTCTGGGTCAGACTGA
The DNA here is from genome assembly GCF_964237555.1 of Oryctolagus cuniculus. Classification (NCBI taxonomy): domain Eukaryota; kingdom Metazoa; phylum Chordata; class Mammalia; order Lagomorpha; family Leporidae; genus Oryctolagus; species Oryctolagus cuniculus. The sequence goes on from NC_091440.1 coordinate 64,604,317, forward strand.
AATCAGGAGCCTAGAACTCCATTTGAGTTTCCCATATGAGAGGCGGAGGCCCAATCATTTGATCTGTCACCTGCTGCCTCCCAGGGTGTTTTAGCAGGGAGCTGGATTGGAAACAGAGTAGCTGGGGCTTGAATAGGAACTCTGCTATGGAATGTGGGTGTTACAAGTGGCACCATAATACCTGCCCTGCTAACTTCCCCTCTCTCCCTTTTAGTACCAGCTTAGACTGCATTGATTTCAGGGACAGAGTTATTTTCTGGTTTAATGGTGAAATTGCCATTTCCTGTTACATCAGATTTGTTTGCACTTATTTGCTTTCAGTGGTTTGTTGCTGAACCAAAATGCTTATAAAATTCAGTGGTTTAAATTCACTTCTTATTAATTTGACTACAGCAATCTTGACTGCATATAAAAAGCAATTATTAACTAAATTATTTATTTGAAAGAGTTACACAGAGAGAAAGAGAGAGATCTTGCATCTGCTGGTTCACTTCCCAGTTGGCAGCAATGGTCAGAGATGGGCCAGGCCAAAGCCAAGAGCCAGGAGTTTCCTCCAGGTCTCTCACCTGGGTGGCAGGGGCCCAGGTACTTGGGCCATCTTCTGCTGCTTTTCCCAGACCATTAGCAGGGAGCTGGATGGGAAGTGTAACAGCCGGCACTTTAACCAATGACCATATGGAATGCCAGTATTGCAGTCAGTAACTTTGCCCAAGTGCTTGGTCCATCTTCCCCTGCTTTCCCAGGTACATTAGCAGGGAGCTGGATCACAAGTGGAGTAGCCAGGACCCGAACCGGCACCCATATGGGATGGCAGTGCCGTGGGTGGAGGCTTAACCTACTATGCCACAGCACTGGCCCACTACCATTTCTTAAGAATATGATTCAAAAGGGGTGTGCATATATCCTCACACTGCAGGTACTCCATGTGGCAGAGCCCAAGGACAAGACAAAGTTACACAGTTGTTTCATGGGGTCATATGAGTCCACAGTATTCTGCAATTTATTTTTATTAATTTGAAAGATGGAGTGACAGATTTTCTACCCATTGATCCACTCCCCAAATGCCTGCAACAGTCAGGGCTGGACCAGGCCAAAGCCAGGATCTTGGAACTCAGTCCAGGTCTCCCATGTGGGTGTTGGGGACCCAAGTGTTTGAGCCATCACTTGCTGCCTCCCAGGGTGCATGTTAGCAGGAAGCTGTATTGGAAGTAGAGTGGAGACTTGAACCCAGGCACTGGGATGCAGACATCCTAGCCACTGTGTCAAATGCCCACTGCTCTATAATTTAAACTGCATCGTTGCTGGGACTTGTGCCTGGAGGTTTTGAAATGTAATCAGCATGCTTTTTCTCAAGTCTGAGCCTTTCCAGGGTGAGATCAGATCACTTGTTCATAGGCAGATGTTTCAGGTTTTTGCCTAGCTAGGAAGAGCTCTTCCAGAGAGGTTTGGACATTTGGCGTCTCCTGTTCCCCAAGTTCCCTGTTAAGTGTTTGGCATGAAGTATCAGGTTGGGATTCAGAAACTTCCTACAATGGAATCAGGAACCCGAGGGAAATACGCAGCAGGCGTGTTCCATACAGAACCCACTGTCTTGGTTGACTCTCCTGAGCAAAGCCTCTTAGGGTGCTGCACAGGGATTTTAGCCAAACGGTAGGTAGGCCAAGGGAGGACACCTTCCATGTTCCGTGTTAGGCCTTAGGCTTACCTTTTCTTTATTCATGTAACTCACATCCAAATCTCTCTCTCTCTCTCTCTCTTTTTTTTTTTTTTTTTTGACAGGCAGAGTTAGACAGTGAAAGAGAGAGAGAGAAAGGTCTTCCTTCTGTTGGTTCACCCTACAAATGGCTGCTATGGCTGGTGCGCTGTGCTGATCCGAAGCCAGGAGTCAGGTGCTTCCCACGCGGGTGCAGGGCCCAAGTACTTAGGCCATCCTCCACTGCCTTCCCGGGCCACAGCAGAGAGCTGGACTGGAAGAGGAGCAACCGGGACAGAATCCGGCGCCCCGACCGGGACTAGAACCCAGGGTGCCGGCGCCACAGGCGGAGGATTAGCCTAGTGAGCCGCGGTGCCAGCCTCACATCCAAATCCTAACCCTTTTAATCTTAGGGATCATAGACAAGGAAAGATGAAGCCAGTGAAAACACAGGAAGACCGAGCTGGGAAGGGGGAGATCTTGGTGAAAGCCGCCTGTCTAGCCTTCTTGTGCTGGGCCAGTCACCCAGCAGAAGGCAGCCCTAGTCGCCCCTTCCGTCAGAGGGCTCACAGGGAACGACAGGGAGAGGCAATGCAAAGAGAATAATGGCAAAGTAGGAGACGAGGGCCCAGGACTGGCTCAGTAATAACCCCTCGCTCCTGTCCATCCCCATCAGTTCTGTCTCAGGTGGAGTGGAGGCAGGGAGGGAAGGGGACCGAGAGATGTCTCCAGCTGATCAATGCGCCACACCTGCAGGAGGATAAAGGAATGGCAGAATTAAGCTTCATGGGCAGGCGTTGTGGCACGGTGAGGTAAGCGGCCACTTGGGACACTCACCTTTAATATCAGAGTGCCTAGTCCGGGTCCCAGCTACTCTGTACTTCTGATCCAGCTCTCTGCTAATGTGCCTGGGAGGCAACAATGATGGCCCGAGTTCTTGGGTTTCTGCCACCTATGTGGGAGACCCAGATGTCATTCCTGCTTGGACAGCCTTGGCTTTTGTGGGCCTTTGGGAAGCGAACTAGTACATAGAGGATGCCTTTCTCTGTCTCACCCTCTGTGTTCCTGTACCTTTCAAATAAATAAATAAATCTTTAAAAAAAAGAAAAATCCCAGTTAGTAATGCCCATTGGGATTCCCATTAAAAAAGAAAAAGTTGGCCGGCACTGCCTGCCTGCGGCACTGGCACCCCAGGTCCTAGTCCCGGTTGGGGCGCCGGATTCTGTCCCGGTTGCTCCTCTTCCAGTCCAGCTCTCTGCTGTGGCCCGGGAAGGCAGTGGAGGATGGCCCAAGTGTTTGGGCCCTGTACCCGTGTGGGAGACCAGGAGGAAGCACATGGCTCCTGGCTTTGGATCGGCGCAGCGGCCATTTGGGGGGTGAACCAATGGAAAGGAAGACCTCTCTCTCTCTCATTGTCTAAATCTGCCTGTCCAAAAAAAAAAAAAAAAAAAAAAGAGGAAAAAAAAAGTTAAGATTCATCCTTCACATAGCCATTTTGTCACTTTTTAAACTAAATTCTATTTTTATGAGAATTTCACCATCTCGTTCAGTATTGCTTGATTTTATACATGATATTCTATAATTTAGATTTAATGTTGAATATCTGCATTTTTAGTTTTTGCTATTTAAGATAATATTGTAATGAAGAGTCATGTGCCTGAATCTTAATGCAATACTGGTTAGTTACTTGGGATAAAATTTTGGAAGTAGATCTACTGCTGTTGTTTTATTTGAAAGACAGACAGGGGCTGGTGCTGTAAAGCCCCAGCCTGCAGTGCCGGCATCCCATATGGGCGCTGGTTCCCATCCCTGCTGCTTCTCTTCTGACCCAGCTCTCTGCGATGGCCTGGGGAAGCAGAAGGTGGCCCAAGTCCTTGGGCCCCTGCACCCACGTGGGAGACCTGGAAGAAGCTCCTGGCTCCTGGCTTCGGATGGGCGCAGCTCTGACCATTGCAGTCATTTGGGGAGTGAACCAGCGGAATGGAAGACCTCTCTCTGGCTCTACCTTTCTCTGTAACTCTTTCAAAGAAATAAAATAATTATTAAAAAAAAAAAAAAAGAGAGAGAGACAGGGATCTTCATTCATTTGTTCACTCCGTAAATGTCAGCAATAGCCAGGGCTAGATCAAGCCAAAGCCAGGAGCCTGGAATTAAGTCTCCCACGTGGCTGGCAGGGACCCAAGTACTTGAGCCATCATCTGCTGCCTCTTGGGTTGCACGTTAGCAGGAAGCTGGTCCGGAAGCACAGAGAAATTGGGGTTCAAACCAAGTACTTCAGTGTGGGACTTGGGCGTCCTAAGTAGCGTCTTAACTACTTGCCAAGTGCCTGCCCCAGAGCTCCTGGTTTTTTTTTTTTTTTTTTTTTTTTTTTTTTTTTTTTGTAGTTTGTTTTAGATATTTTTAAAAAATGGCAGCATAACATGAGAACATGTTGGAGTTAGGGTTCCATGAGGCTCAGTCCACGCTTCCTGTTTACCACTGTTCTTCCTTGCAGAGGGCACAGTACCTTGCATGCTACATGGTATATTTATTGAAGAGTTCCATGTATGTTTCCAGATTATCAAAACTACATGTTGATCTGGAAAGAGTCCATGTGAATAGAAAACTCCAGGAAGAATAGTACTGATAAATTAATCCAGTGATGAGGGCAAGCAAGCTTTGATTTGCCACACTCAACAACGTAGGATTTTACTTTGTTCTCTGAAGTGCCACAGACTGATGTTTCTCTCTTATTCCACCAGAGGGCAGTGTTCCAAGGATTATCACAGGAAGCGTTGTCTGCCTGCATTCAGTCTTTACTTGGAGCATCAGAGTCCATCAGCAAAAACAAGGTTTGATGAAGTGTTAGGTGAAATTTTATTACTTATAATAACATTATGGAATATAGCATTTGTTTCTGGGCTCACAAATTTGCAGCCATTTTGGCAATAGGACTTACTTAGTATGATTGAATTTTGAGGCCCTTTGAGAGAAGCAAGTATTTCATTGTAGCACTAATAAAGACTGCACTATATAAGGGAGTCTAACTTTGCTAAAGTACTGGAAATGATATTTAGGTTACTAACTCTAAAGGATACAGGTTTCTTTTTATAGACTTATCAACTGGACAAATAATACTGCCTTTTCCCTGGAATGCCAAGGAAGTGTTTTCAAGGGAAAGTAGCCATTTGTAATCATAACCTCAGTGCTATTTTATATAGTGGAGTGACCTCACTTGGAGTAATTTGCCAGTTTTGACCAATTGATGTTAAGGCAAACAGAACAAAACAAAGCAAAAATCAAACTACCCCCTCAGCACCAGTGTACAAATCAGATAATACAACATGATTCTAACTATGTGCTGAAAAATGCATTGAGGAAAATACGTAGCAATGAAAGCTTTTGGGGGATTGTGGGTGATTTTTTTCCCCTCCTCTATAGACATTTACATTTATTTTCCAGAGTTTCTATAGTGACCATGTATCTCTTAGATCATTAAGAGGATCATATGCTTCTATCCTCTTCACCACTGTTCTCTCCTTTAAGGGAGAGGTGAAAAGCCTTTTTTTTTTTTTTTTTTTTAAGATTTTCTTTATTTTTTTTTGACAGAGTTACAGAGGGAGAGACAGAGAAAGGTCTTTCATCCTTTGGTTCACTTCCCAGATGGCTACCATGGCTGGAGCTGGGCCAATCCAAAACCAGGAGCTTCTTCCTGGGTCTCTGGCATGGGTGTAGGAGCCCAAGCACATGGGCCATCTACTACTTTCCCAGGCCATAGCAGAGAACTGGATTGGAAGAGGAGTAGCTGGGACACGAACTGGCCCTCATATGGAATGCCAGTGCTGTAGGTGGAGGCTTTACCTGCTGCTCCACAGCACCAGCCTTGAAATGCCTTTTGTTGCTGTTGTTTTTTAAAGATTTATTTATTTAATTGAAATATAGAGTTACAGAGAGGCAGAGGCAAAGAGAGAGAGGTCTTCCATCTGCTGGTTCACTCCCCAGATGACCGCAATGGCCAGAGCTGGGCCAATCCGAAGTCAGAAGCCAGAAGCTTTTTCCAGGTCTCCCATATGGGTGCAGGGGCCCTAGGACTTGAGCCATCTTCCACTGCTTTCTCAGGCCATAGCAGAGAGCTGGATCAGAAGTGCAGCCGCCAGGACTTGAACCAGTGCCCATATGGGATACTGGCATTGCAGGTGGTGGCTTTACCCACTATGCCACAGCACTGGCCCCCAGTCTTAGAGTTTTTAAGGCAAGAAATTACTACATATTTAATTTACATAATTACTACATATTTAAGTTGGTTTTCTGGTAACTTAGCATGAAACCATTTGCTGGGTTACAACTGTCTTCGTGAAATAAATGGAATCTATATTATACTATTTTTAAAAAAAGATTTATTTGAAAGGCAGAATAACAGAGAGAGGGAGAGAGGGAGAGAGGAAGGGAGGGAGGGAGGCAGAGAGAGAGCTCCTGTCCATTGGTTCATTCCCCAAATGGCTGCAATGGCTGGGACTGGGCCAGGCTGAATCCGGAAGCCAGGAACTCCATCAGGTCTCCCAGTGGGTGGCAGTGGCACAAGTACTTGGGATATATTTCACTACTTTCCCAAGTATTTTAGCAGGGAGCTGGATGGGAAGTGGAGCAGCTGGGACTTGAACCAGCACCCATATGGGATGCCAGCCTTGCAGGTAGTAGCTTAACTTGCTAAGCTGCAATGCTGGCCCTGCATATTATTCTGTCCTGGACATCAGAGTCGTTAGTACTTTTAAAAATATTCAAATATTCAAAATTTACAGCATTTCTCACCCAGTACTCTGTGTTGCAGAATGCAAAGTGCATTTCCTTTTCATAGTCATCTTATTTATACTGATCTTAGTTTTTAGAAGGTTGGGGGAGAGACTGGGGAGAAGTCACTTTGGTTAATAGCCCCTTTAAGACTTATCTTGCTTACTGAATTTTTATTGCTTTATCTTTTCCTAATGTAGTGTAAAAATTTTCGTTAGAAAGATTTTCGGCATAAGATACTGCCTTGAGTAGCAGCAAGAGTCTAATAGACTCTTCCTGAAATGAGCTCTGTGACTCTCGCTGTTTTGGGACTGGGTTAACGCTTTCAGTTCTGAGGTTGAGTCACAGGGACTCTTGGAAATAGGTTCTGAGAGGGCAAGAGGACACCCAGGACCCTCCGAGTGTCCGTGCCAGGGCTCTAGTGGCAGGGTAATCTGTAAAGGGGACTCCAAAGCATTTTACACTTGGAGGCTCCTTCTGTTCTTTTGAATAAATAGGAATAGATCTGATGTTCTGTATATTAAAACCACGTGGAGCAAATACAGAAAGCCAGGTTCCCAGCAAGCAAGCAGGAGGCTGCGAGAGGTCAGAATGTGCTCATCCTTTGACCTTTCTTTCCTTCCTGCCTGTGCTGCCGTTAAGCCCATCGCCTCTTCTAACTCTGCACCAAGTCAAAGTGGATTTGACTGCTCTTCCTAAATGTGTTGCTTTGCAGACAAAAGACTGACTTGCTTTGTTGGATTTCCAAAGTGGAGCAAGTGACAGTATTAATAAGAGTTTGAGACAAGATTTTTCCACATCATTCTAGAATAGGTCCTATGGGGCAAGTTTATTGCAGTAAATTTAGGTAGAATATTGTCAGTAACAAATGTATTTTCTCTGTGCCTGTTTGTTTAATCTGTGATATCAATTTTTCTGTCTCATAATTCAGACTCAGGTTGATGGACAGCTTTTCTTAATTAAGCACCTCTTGATTCTTCGGGAACAGATCGCTCCGTTTCACACTGAATTCACCATTAAGGAAATTTCCCTGGACCTCAAGAGAACTAGAGGTACTTTGCTGCCCGGCTGACACAGTTGGGCGTGTTTCATCTGTCCAGATGTGTCAGCTCAGGCTCTAGGTGTACTTTATGTTCATCTGCAATTTTTTTTGCATGCTTTGCTTACTAAATATGTTGCTTATTCATACTGAGCTGAGCAGTCAGCTTCCTAATTCTAACTTGCTATCTTTCCTTTATGAAGGAAACTATATCTGAGCATTTCAATTTGTAATATCACTTTTCTTAGACTATGCTGCATGTTATTAGAACCAGTTAAAACATGAAAAATCATGTTTTAGCTACTTACTTGGTAAGTAGTCTCAGCTAATTGAGATGATTTTTAACATGGAATTTATGAACATTCAGGAAGCCAGCTAGGTAAGATGGGAAGGATATTTATCTAAGAGCGTGAAAGAGTTGGGTTTTATTCCTGGGCCATGATTTTCTGTTTCTTGTGTTAACTTGGATTTTTTTTTTTTTTTTAAGATTATTTATTTGAAAGGCAGAGTTACAGAGAGGCAGAAGCAGAGAGAGAGAAAGAGAGGTCTTCCATTCTATGGTTCACTCCCTAAATGACCTCAATGGCCGAGTCTGCACCGATCTGAAGCCAGGGGCCAGGAGCTTCTTCTGAGTCTCCCACGCAGGTGCAGGGGCCCAGGGACTTGGGCCATCTCCCACCACTTTCCCAGGCCATAGCAGAGAGCTGGATTGGAAGTGGAGCAGCCAGGTCTCAAACCGGCACCCATATGGGATGCAGTCACTGTAGGCAGTGGCTTTACCCGCTGCACCACAGCACCTGCCCTGAACTTGGACCTCTGATGGGTGTTTCTTGGGAGATGCTTCATCTATCCTAATGGCTCATCTCTGATTAAATTAACAAGATGATTTCTAAGAGATCGAAGTAGTTGCTTTCTAAGATGTTTATCTTAAGCAGTTAAGGAAAATCGTAAACATCCTTTACTTAAGCCATCCCTTTATGTCATGAATTCATTTCTCTCTTCTGTATTGGAACAATTGAGAGTCATTCAAATTATTTTCTCAAATAATGGTTCAGAGCGACTCCACAGAATTTCCAAGGTAGCAGGTTTTAATTCCCTAATTACTGTGCTTAATTCTGTAGAGGACCTGATTTGACTCACCTGAGAGCCAGTGTGGCAGCATTGCGCAGTCACATGAAACAGCTGGCTCCTTTTCTCCCCCTAATGTAGTCTGCTGTTCACTGCAGAGCCTGTTATAAAACCTGGTGCGCATGCATGTGTGTGTGTGTGTGCACTATTCATATACATGGTCATTTTTTAAAACAGGAGCCAGATGTCCTGGCCTTCAGCTACACAGAATGCATAATTTTTAGAAAGCATACTCTCCTTAGAGCCTTCCATCTCTTACTATTTTGCTTGATTTCTTTCTTTCTTTTCAGTATGGTGCTCTTAGCCTGAAGAATTCCTGGCTGCTGGTGGTCCTTACTTTATTTAAGTGATAGGATAGGGCAGGGCTGATTTACTTTCTTTTGTTTATTTGTTTTTTTCTTTCTTTTCTTTTTAGCATTTTTCATTTGAAAGGCAGAGTGATACAATAGGGGGAGAAACAGAGATCTTCCATCTGCTGGTTCACTCCCCACATGGCTGCAACAGCTGGGGCTGGGTCAGGCTGAAGCCAGGTCTCCCATGTGGGTTGCAGGGTCCCAAGTACTTGGGCTGTCGTCTGCTGCTCTCCCAGGCAGATTAGCAGGGAGCTGGATCGGAGGTGGAGCAGCTGGGACTTGAGTTGGTGCTTGTATGGGATGTTGGCATCATCAGATGGTGGCTCAAGCTGTTGTACCACAACACCGGCGCCATTTTACTTCCTTTCATTTTTTCCTTGCCAATAATTTGCCGCTGGTTGGTTCTCATGTAGATACAGTGAGGTGTTAGAAAACGAAACATCCTAAGATTTGAACAAAATTTGGTTTAAATTATGTTTTTCTTCAGATATGTTAAGGCATATGTAACCGTACCATATGGTGATCTAATTCTATTTATTACAGAGTCTCTCAGGTTTCTTATAGAAAGACAGTAGACACAAAGAGCCATTTACAAAAGCTGTACCGTGAATATATAATCTGATAGAGAGAGATTCTTTTTCATTAAGACCAGGATCAAGGCAGGAAGTGTTACTGGGATGTGTGCTTGCAAAACCAGGGCTGGAAGAATTTCATGCTTTGCTGCTATCTCCGGTGAGACAAAGGAAAACAATGAAGTGGTCTTTTCTTACTGTTACTTAATAATACTTGCTGTTTTTACTTTTAAGCCTCTAACCTCTCATGACTAACGTTATATCTTATTGCATTTGAACATCAATGAGACCTCAGTACTTTGCCTAGATTCTAGTTAGTCTGGAGGTTAAGGGGTAAATATGTCCTTTTGGTGTTTTCTTCCTGGCTGACACATTCATTTATTCACTCTGCTTCAAATGAATAAATTTCTGTGCCAGCCAGGATCTTAACAAAGAAGCTGGGTGAGTATGTGAATTTTTTTTTTTTTTTTTTCCAAAGCCTACTAAACACCTTAAAGCAGGGAAATTTTAGGGTGTTGATTACTATTTATCTTTTTTTTTTTTTCTGTAAATGAGTGATTAATAGTCATTTTGTAATTCTGACTTGTAGAAAATAATTCAGTGTGGCTGTTGTAGCCGTCATTGGTACTCTGTCTCACCGTCTGGCATTTGTGGAGGTGATTGGTGAGGGCAAGATGGCCTTTTGCTTTGTGTTGGTAGAGAACTGGTATGTGTTACACATGGCTTCTCCTGTTGACTCTCTGCATGTTCACTGGATGAGTAATTTTGTTTCACAGATGCAGCATTTAAAATCCTGAACCCCATGACGGTACCAAGATTTTTTAGGCTGAACAGCAACAATGCCTTGATAGAGTTCTTGTTGGAGGTGAGGAGGAATCTGTTTCATTGGTGGTGGACTTTAAATGACATTCTTTACATGTCTGGTAATTTCTGGGCACATGGAAACAGGAGGAGACTGTCATCTTCTTTTTCAGGGTACTCCTGAGATAAGAGAACATTACCTTGACTCTAAAAAAGACGTAGACCGCCATCTGAAGTCGGCCTGTGAGCAGTTTATTCAGCAGCAGACCAAGCTGTTTGTAGAGCAGCTGGAGGAGTTCATGACAAAGGTATAGACACTGGTGCCTAGTTGGTAAAGTCATTTTGCATTTTCCCCAGATTTCCTTTTGAATTAGCCTCTTGTGAACTCTGTGGCATAAAGAGAAGTAAGCCTGAATCCTAATGTCTCTGTTTAGGGACTCGCCATGTTTCCCGATATGGAAGCATTTTGGCTTACAGACTTTTAGATATGCATGCAGAATTTTTGTTTTAAGAGGGAGAGTGCAAATATGGCTAAACAGTTATTGCTCACCCTGCACAGCTACGTTCTGTTTATCCACATTGTTAAGTTATCTGCATGTGGGTGGGGCTCCCTTTCTCCTGGCCCTGAGTGTCAGCAACCATAGTCCCGTGTATTGGAGATCCCTATTACATAACATGTCCCCTTTTATTTTGCCTGGATAATTGAGAATTAAAAATTTATATCATTGCATTATTAACTGTCAGATACATGGATTTAATATTGAAATGGATGTTAACAGTCTTTTTTTTTTTTTTTTTTTTTTTTTTTTTTTTCCCCCTCCCTCCTCTATCTGTCTTATCTAAAATTCATCCTCTGGTGAATGCCAAAAAAAAAGCAGATTATGGCTATTTTGACATTTTTGTTTCAGCTTAATTTTTTTTTTTTTTTTTTTTTTTTTGACAGGCAGAGTTAGACAGTGAGAGAGAGAGACAGAGAGAAAGGTCTTCCTTTCCCATTGGTTCACCCCCCAAATGGCCAATACGGCCGACATGCTGTGCCGATCCAGAGCCAGGAACCAGGTGCTTCCTCCTGGTCTCCCATGAGGGTGCAGGGCCCAAGCACTTGGGCCATCCTCCACTGCGTTCCCGGGCCACAGCAGAGAGCTGGACTGGAAGAGGAGCAACTGGGACTAGAACCCAGGGTGCCGGCATGCAGGCAGAGGATTAGCCTAATAAGCCACAGCGCCGGCTCAGCTTAATTTTAAAATGTCTCATTAAGGACTTAAAGATGTTTAGAAAGTCTTGAAATTAACTTTCATTTATTGAACCTCTATTGTCTATCTCAGACTTGTCTACTATCTATCTCAGACTTGCGTTAAGGAATATCATAAAAAGAATAAAATATTACTGTATTTTTTAACAACATAAATAAATGTTTCAAATAAATACATACATATTTATTTATATAAATTTATTTATATAAATTATTTATATAAATATGTATGTATTTATTTGAAAGTCGAGGTTACACAGAGAGTGGGAGAGACGGAGAGATACCTTCCATCTGCTGTTTCATTCCCCAAATAGCCACAACGGCCAGCACTGGGCCAGGCCGAAGCCAGGAGTTAGAAGCATCGTCTAGATCTCCCATGTGGGTGCAGTGGCCCAAGGACTTGGGCCGTCTTCCACTGCTTTCCCAGGTACATTAGCAGGGAGCTAGATTGGAAGTGGAGCAGCCAGAATGTGAACCAGAGCCCATACGTTATGCTAGCACTGCAGGCGGAGGCTTAACGTTCTACACCATAGATCACTGCTTCTTAACTGGGCAGACAAGATGGGTATATGACACACCCAAGAGTTGGCCAGGCAGACTGTTCATTAGCACCTTGCACTGTGTCTGTCAGCACTGATAGGCCTGAAGATATTAAAAATAATAAAAAAGCCAAAAGAGCAAAGAAAGAAATGTTCAAACACATCACTCTTGTTTATCACTGATTTATATTACTTGTTTAGTGGATTTCAGTTCATTCCTACCAAGTAGTTGGAATATGTCTTTGTTTTTACCACCACAAAAATTTAAAAGGAAGAGTAGTAGAAATGTTTTGTGCTTTTTAAAAATGATTTATTTTATTTATTTGAAAGGCAGGGTTATAGAGAGAGAAAAGGGAGATCCATCTTCCATCCTCTCATATTCACTCCTCACATGGCCACAAAGACTGGGGCTGGGACAGGATGAAGTCAGGAGCCAGGAACTTCATCTGGATCTCCCATGTGGGTGCAGAGGCCCAATCCCTTGGGCCAGCGTCTGCTGCTTTCCCAGGTGCATTAGCGGAGTGCTGGATGGGAAGTAGAGCAGCCAGGACTCTAACCAGCACCCGTACGGGATGCCGTTGTTGCAGGCAGTAGTTTACTTGTGAAGCCCTAGCACCAGCTTCAGCACTTTTCCTCTTTCATTTCTGGGCCCTCGCTGCTGCTCCCTCAGGGTCTAGTACAGTATTTCATGGACAGCTAACATTTAGTGGATAGCCAATATTTAGTGCTGCAGTCTACAGCACTGAACATCCCTGTTGTCATATTCCAAATTCATGTCCCTTTCTCTCCCGTTGGCATGGAGTGAGTCAGAGACAGACATAAACACACAGAAATATAAGCCCTAGAGTTCACATAATGATCACTTAAGGCGTTGTAGCTTAGAATTTGTGAATCAGATATCTTGCATTTTTTATATGGTGACTATTCCTAGCATTCTGAATCATAGAATAAGAACTTTAATAAAACTTTAAATACTTTTCTTTAAAGGTACACCTCTACACTTCCACCTGCAAGTGCAGAATCTCATTGTTTTATTCACTTAACGTTTAGTAAGTCCTGCTTGTACTTTGATAACTGGTACAGAAAGAAAACAGTATCTCATCCTTCATGTGGATGTTTGTAGTATTTACGCTGTGGGTATCAACAAACTGTCCTCAGCCTCTACATTTTGACTGATCCTTACGTAGGTTGACGTAGTAAAACAAACTGTGTAAGTGTGAAGAGAGCATTTTTAGGTTATCTGACTTACTTTTGAGCCCTCAGACCTATGGTGACCTTGGCCATTCTGTTTATGCCGTTCTCCTCCTCCCGGGGCCTCCCCTGTTGGGATGTTCCACTCTCATGAATTCTCGCTGTGTCCCCGGTACCTCGAGTAAGGGAAGCCTCTTTATTCCACAGATCAAGAAACTTAAAGTTTTGTAGATTGGCCAAAAGTATATGATGAGATAAACCTTTCTACATCTTCTTCATTTGTCTGTTTCCTTCCTAATTCTTGGTATAATTAGCAGTCTTCCCTGAGGAAGATAAAATAAGTACTAAAAATATGTGCTCTTGTGCCTTGTTTCCTGTTCTTGGAAAAATAACCTTTTCTGAGATTTAAATGACTCAAAGGAGTGCAGCACTGTTCTAAGTGTTGTGAGTAGAGGTATAGATGAAAGTATTTGGGTTAGATTCGTTTCTTTTTTTAAAAAAAAAATTATTTTATGTATTTGAAAAGCAGAGTGAGAGAGAGAGGAGAGGCAGAAAGAGAGTTCTTCCATTTACTGGTTCATTCCCCAAATGGCTGCAATGGCTAGGGCTGGGCCAGGCTGAAGCCAGGATCTTGGAACTCCATCCAGATCTCCCAAAAAGGTGGCAAAGGCTCAGGTACTTGGGCCATCTTCCTCTACTTTCTCAGGTGCTTTAGCAGGGACCTGGATCAGAAGTGGAGCAGCAGTGGGAACTAGAACCAGTGCTTCAGTACGGAATGCCTGTGTGACAAGGTGTGGCTTGTCCTGCTTGCTGGCCCCCGGGTCAGATTATTTTCTACCTTCAAAAACATGCTTGGGGCTGGCACTGTGGTGTAGTGGGTAAAGCCGCTGCCTCAGTGCCGGCATCCCATATGGGCGCCAGTTTGAGACCCGGCCGCTCCACTTCCAATCCAGCTCTCTGCTATGGCCTGGGAAAAGAGTAGAAGATGGCCCAAGTCCTTGGGCCCCTGCACCTGTGTGGAGGTTCCTGGCTCCTGGCTCTGGATTGGTCCAGCCCTGGCTGTTGCGGCCATTTGGGGAATGAACTATCAGATGGAAAACCTTTCTCTGCCTCTGCCTGTTTGTAACTCTGACTTTCAAATAAATAAATAATTCTTAAAAAAAAAAAAAAACAAACTCAAAAACATGATCTGTTTTTACTGTTCTAGAATTCCATCATACTGGCTATTGCATGAAACAAACTCAGTGAGACTTAGGAAGGTGGTGGGTGTAGTGGAAAGCGTGTAAATTTGGGATCAGGAAAGCTGGGCCGGGACCCCTTCTGCATCCTCCTCACTAAACTGCTGGCAAGTCCTCTTCTCCAGGCCTTGGTTTTCTGACCTCCGTGGCGGAGATGGCTACAGCATCTGCCCTTCCTACCGAGGGTTATGCTGGGGACCAAGGAGGATCATGAGTGTCAAAGTACTTTGTAATCGTGGAGTGCTGCCGAAATGTTGTTCTATAGTAAACTAGGACATTTTGCTGTAGTGCAAACCCTGAGGCATTTTAAAGGAAGTATAATTTCAGGTTTATAGCTCAGCTAAAAGAGTTTCCTTCTGGTGGGACCTGTTCACACTGAAGAATCAACCTCATGTAGAAAACACTCATTTTCTTTGAAGCAATTTGATAAAATATTGCAAGTGTATTTTTAATATTTCCTCTGAAGTGTTGATTTCTGCAGTAATACTCTAAACTTTCTTGATGTAGTGCATATAGTAGAATTGGATCTATAACCTTAATTCCTGCTCTCAAGGAGTTATAACCTAGTGGGAAATCAAGTTAGAAAAATGTGTAAATGTTGATATATATTCAGCAGTGTCTTTATCAGACAGTTGGTCTTTGTTCATCACCAGATTTTAACAAAGATGGAGCTAACTGGGGAAAACTTCTGAAGAAAAATAGAAAAGAGAGAAATATGCAAGTCTGTATTTGTTTTTAATATTAAAGTCATTGTAAATAGCCTAAATATATGTCATTATGAAATTGGCTACATTCTGGAACAAGGGGAATGGTTAGGCAGACATTATTATTAAATAATAAAAGCTGTTAAGCCTACAGATTTATGTGGGGAAAACATTACGGAACATTGTGTTCCCATTTAATAAGTATGTACACCTGAATATATTTGTATTTTTATATTGGGAAACATTTTGGATAATATACTCTCAAGAGTGAATGTGATTTTCTTTTAACATTGTCTAATTAATTGATACTCATGAGTTTGTTTGTGAAAGCTACATCTCCCCACAATAAAAAATAAAGACATGGACAGAAATTGGGAGGAGGAAAGGGGTGATTTTACTCATGTGGACAGCATGAGTAGTCCCCTGATAGATACAGAAAGTAGAAATCAAGTAGAAATGAAAGAAGGCTGCAGAGATCTGAACTAACATTGCACCTGTCTCTGCCCATCCTCTGTCTAAATATATGTGTGGCCCTTGTTATTGGAAATCGAAAGAGTTGGTGTGCAAGTTTTTCTAATGAGACTTTCCAGTGAGGCCAGGGCCCTGACGTTGATCCTTTGGGACATGACCATTGTTTAAAAAAAAAAGTTTTATGTAGTGCTCACTCTCCCCAGCTACCCCCTTACACAATTTGCTATTTTAGGAATAGTCTTGTCCAAGCAGCTAACTGTACTTTTTTTTTTTTTTTTAAGTATTTATTTATTTGAGAGAGCAAGAGACAGAGATTTCCATTTCCTGGTTCACTCCCCAACTGCCTGAAAACAACTGGGGCTGGCTCAGATGGGAGGTGGGAACGTAAAACTCCATCCAGCTCTCCCATGTGGGTGGCAGATCCCCAAACATTTGAGCAACACTGCTACCTCTTGTGGGCTGCATTAGCAGGAAGCTGGAATCAGAAGCCAGAGCCAGAAATTGAACCCAGGCTCTCTGATATGGGAAGCAGGCATCTTAACTGTTAAACTAAACACTCGTGTACTTTTGGGGTTTGCTTCTGTTTATTGCTGCTAAGGAATGAAAAAGAGATGAGTAGGCCGGCGCCGTGGCTCAATAGGCTAATCCTCCACCTTGCGGCACCGGCACACTGGGTTCTAGTCCCCGTTGGGGCGCCAGATTCTGTCCTGGTTGCCCCTCTTCCAGGCCAGCTCTCTGCTATGGCCGGGGAGTGCAGTGGAGGATGGCCCAAGTACTTGGGCCCTGCACCCGCGTGGGAGACCAGGAGAAGCACCTGGCTCCTGGCTTTGAATCAGCGCAATGCGCCGGCCGCGGCGGCCATTGGAGGGTGAACCAACGGCAAAGGAAGACCTTTCTCTTTGTCTCTCTCTCACTGTCCACTCTGCCTGTCAAAAAAAAAAAAAAAAAAGAAAAGAAAAGAAAAAGAGATGAGTAGAAGATGGACAGCTAGTCTCGTCTGTAGCACTTGGCTGGCCAAGTGTGCCTTTTGGTGGCATTTGAAAGTCTTATTTGTTTTAATGATATTCTTTCTGCCTATCATGATAAGAAAAAAAGATCTTTTCAGTGTGTAAAGGAGATTTTGTCCTGCCACGGTGACATTTTTCTAACAACATACAATAAAAGTTTAGTATTAATATAGCAGTTCACTTAAGAGAGACCTGCTTTGTGTTGGCTATTCTCCAGGGCTTTTTTTTTCTTTCTTGCCTTGAAGTGTTTCAAGCCGAATGCCTTAGGACTGTGGTCTGGTTTTTTGCAAGATAGCATATACATCGAAATCTCAAAAGAGGTTTTGCTAAAAAATTGTATTAGCTGTAAAGGATTAAGAGATTCAGTGCATTTTTGTTAGGATTGCACATTTGATTACTATTATGTTTTTAATAAGTTTTAATGCTGATGTGTGTCCTTTGAGAACAATACAGGTTTAATTTGTCATCAGTGAAATGAAACTTCTTTTTGTTTCCTCTACTAGGTCTCAGCATTAAAAACAATGGCCAGCCAGGGAGGCCCCAAGTATACTCTCTCACAGCAGCCTTGGGCACAACCAGGTATTTGGATTTTACTGTCTTGGATTTCTTTTTTAGGGTCATATTAATTTGCATGTATACAGTCCTTGCTGTCACAGCTTGGAGTTGGTTTTATACTCACTTTGGGGTCCTACCATGTGAGATAATGCAAGATTCAGTTTGGAGCTGACAGGTCTTAATTGGTTAGTACTGCTTACATTTCAGCAAGCATTCCAAAGATGGAAGAGTTTAAAAATTTTTGACCAGTTGACACCAAAATGTGACTTAGATGGAAACCCTTTGAGTCTTCTGTACCCTTGCCCCTCATTGTAGTAGAGCTTTGATGAAAATACTGTATTTGATAGGATGAAATTATGGAGAGAGCATACCTGTTTTCAAATATGTGAAGAAATGTTGGGCCACTATTTTGTTCCACATTGTATCCGAGTTACATCCTCTGTTGACGTTTTAGGGTATTCGAAAAAAAAATTATGAAAATTAAGGTGTCTGTTGGGAGCTGGCAGGCACCATTGTCGTCTGATTGGCAGATATATTTGAGATGTTCCCAGTCTTACTCTTTACGAAATGTAAATTGTTTTGTGTGCTAGAGGGATTTTTTTTTTTTTTTTGGCCATTAGTATTATACATTTGTGGGCTATTTTTGAAATATTTTGTGGCATTTTAAGTTGCATTAAACCAGAATAAGTTATTTTGTTAAACTGGTATTTCTGGCCATCCTCTGGCCCATGTTGTGGTAGAGAACCTTTGAAACTAAAAAGGACAAAATGGTGAAAGAAGCAGTGTTTTAATTATGTTAAGCTGTGTTCAAGTTGGAGGGCAGCTTTTTGCACATAGTGAGAGATCCAAAGAATAATTCTGGGTTTGCATCCATGAAAAATTGGCTGTCTGTAGGCACCTAATGTGGAATCAACTGTTGAGTGCAATTGGTGTTCCATATTGAAAGAATGTTATGTCTGCCAGGTATTCATTTCCTTTGGAGAAAATTATTGAAGCCACTCTAAACCTCCAAAATCTTCATATGTTAATGCCTCAAATTAATTTGAAGTTGAACCAAGAGTTAAAAAGAGTACTGTGCATCTTCAAAGGAAATTTGTGCATGTAGAGAGTTATCAGTTGTTTTTGAAAGGAAGACAGGATTTTGTTTGAAAGGTTCCTCTGTGTGAACCCTGAGGTTGCCAGTACAGGTTTGCCATCGCTAGGTCTTGCAGGTAAACTTTGTGATATGCTTCAGGGCATTTGTTTACGGTGGTGGAAGACAGGGCATGTTCCGCACGCTTTGTCACTTTGAATGTTTGTATTTGTGTATGAGATGGAAATCTTTGACATCTTTACTAAAACTCAGAGCCCACTTGATGAAATGAGCAAGAATTGGCTTCTTTTATTGGCGACACTGGACGTTCTGATCGGCATTTGTGAACATGCTCGCCACCTAATCCTGGTTGCTGCCAGCCAGGAAGCACTTTCCAGGATCTAGCTCAGCATGACTCTGGAAGGAATCCTCGTGGGGTTTGGATTGATTGCAGCCTTTGGCTTGAGCTTTCAGTCGCTTATAGAGCGTATTTAGAAATAGGAACTGGTTTTTATTTTGAACATTTATGTACACAGAACACTGGGTGTAATAAATCTTTCTTAAAACAGGTAGATACCAGCAAATAGGCATAGGCGTGTTTAGTACAGCTAAGCCCAGGGTCTTGATGCATAATTAATGCACTGTTCTTTTCCCTTTGGAAAGATTC
This sequence comes from Oryctolagus cuniculus, assembly GCF_964237555.1. NCBI lineage: Eukaryota > Metazoa > Chordata > Mammalia > Lagomorpha > Leporidae > Oryctolagus > Oryctolagus cuniculus. The sequence goes on from NC_091440.1 coordinate 64,623,366, forward strand.
TTTCTCTCAAAATAGGGGCTTGTCATTTTCTCAAGTGGAATCCTAATAGAATTCATAGAATTAAATCTGTTGCACTCTTAAGTATTACCACTATTGTCATTAGCAAAGCCGGGGTGGATCAAGGAAACTGACAAAGGACAAATTGAAAGGGTTTGCTGGTTTGGCATTTAACCTGTTTTGTTTCTTTCTGAGTGAGGACATCTTAGTGAAATAGTGGTATTCATTTGGTTTATCTTGTTGCTTGTGTCTTTCTTACGTCCCATTTTGCCACCGAAAAAGCATGGAGTGGATTTTTCATGATTTGTAATGCACACAGCCCATACTTGAGGCCAAAGAGAGATTTAGGGGCATCTTGGGGTGGGCGTGTTAAGGACAGTCTGGGCCCCTTGACTGCAGAAACCGAGGGTTGCTGCTTCCTGCAGGCTTGGTCTCTGCGCAGGGGCCATCTCATGCTCAGCTCACAGGAGGGTGGGTTCTGAACTGAAAAGCCGATGTGTTCATTTCCTCTGGGAACTTCTCGGTTTTGGAGTCAGAAGACACTTTATTCCGCTAACCTGTGTACCCACTTTCTGGTTGACAAGGGCACTGGACACCGGTTTAGTGATGCCTGCAGCCTTGGTGATGATAGAACCAGAGTGTGTGGAAGCAGGTGTCTTCAGGGGCTTTCGTGTGTGTGCAGAAGCAGCAGCAGTTCCTGCATTGCTTGTTCTTGAGTACGCTGCACTTTCTCCCCCTGCCTCACCACAACCCACCCTCCATTGAAAACTTTTTTCTACGTGGTATAAAATTTGAACTGTGAAAAGGTGTAAAATGAAAAGTAATTCCGGACCGGCGCCGCGGCTCACTAGGCTAATCCTCCGCCTAGCGGCGCGGGCACACCGGGTTCTAGTCCTGGTCGGGGCGCCAGATTCTGTCCCAGTTGCCCCTCTTCCAGGCCAGCTCTCTGCTGTGGCCCGGGAGTGCAGTGGAGGATGGCCCAGGTGCTTGGGCCCTGCACCCCATGGGAGACCAGGAAAAGCACCTGGCTCCTGGCTCCTGCCATCGGATCAGCGTGGTGCGACAGCCGCAGCGCGCCGGCCGCGGCGGCCATTGGAGGGTGAACCAACGGTAAAGGAAGACCTTTCTCTCTGTCTCTCTCTCTCACTGTCCACTCTGCCTGTCAAAAAAAAAAAAAAAAAAAAAAAGCAATTCCACTCTCAACCTCTAAAATAGCCCTATCTCAGTTTCTTTCTCCAAATGGATTATGTACCTACCAGCGCGTATGGACTTAAAAAAAATGTTGCCCAAATGAGACTAAACTGTGCCTCTTGCCCTTGGTGTACCAGCGCATCCAGCTGTCTCCTTGCTGTGTAGTAGCCTCGTGATTCCCTCCTTCCTTCCTTCCTTCCTTCCTTCCTTCCTTCCTTCCTTCCTTCCTTCCTTCCTTCCTTCCTTCCTTCCTTCCGAGTGGACAGTGAGAGAGAGAGAGGTCTTCCTTTGCCGTTGGTTCACCCTCCAATGGCCACCAGCTAGCGCATTGCGCTGATCCGATGGCAGGAGCCAGGTGCTTCTCCTGGTCTCCCATGGGGTGCAGGGCCCAAGGACTTGGGCCATCCTCCACTGCACTTGCGGGCCACAGCAGAGAGCTGGCCTGGAAGAGGGGCAACCGGGACAGAATCCGGCGCCCTGACCGGGACTAGAACCCGGTGTGCCGGCGCTGCTAGGCGGAGGATTAGCCTAGTGAGCCGCGGCGCCGGAAACCATGTAATGCTGTAAATGGGTATTTATTTTTGGTTTTTTTTTTTTTTTTTAAAGAGTTATGTATTTATTTCAAAGTCAGAGTTACATAGAGAAGGAGAGGCAGAGAGAGAGAGGTCTTCCATCCACTGGTTCACTCCACAATTGGCTGCAACAGCTGGAGCTGCGCCAATCCAAAGCCAGGAGCCAGGAGCTTCCTCCGGGTCTCCCACGCGGGTGCAGGGGCCCAAGGACTTGGGCCATTTTCTTCTGCTTGCCCAGGTCTTAGCAGAGAGCTGGATGGGAAGTGGAGCAGCTGGGACTCGAACCAGCACCCATATGTGATGTGGGCACTGCAGGCGTTGGCTTTACCCACTACACCACCGCCGCTGTGCTGGCCCGTTTTGGTTCTTTTTTAAAAAAAATGTATTTATTTTATTTGAAAGGCAGAGTTACAGCGAGTGAGAGGAAGAGAGAGAGAGAGAGGTCTTCCATCTTCTGGTTCACACCCCAAATGGCCACAACAGCTGGAGCCCGGCTGATGCAAAACTAGGAGCAAGGAGCTTCTTCCAGGTCTCCCATGGGGGTGCAGGGGCCCAAGCACACAGACCATCTTCTGCTGCTTTCCCAGGCCATAGAAGAGAGTTGGATGGGAGCTAGAGCAGCTGGGAATTGAACTGATGCTCATCTGGCATGCCAGTACTGCAGACAATGGCGTAACCCGCTCTGCCACAGCGCTGGCCCCTATTTTCAGTTCTTGATAGGCCATATGCTCTTTTTTTTTTTTTTTAAGATTCATTTGTGTATATTTTTTGAGCATTTTTTTTAAAAGATTATTTGAGAGGCAGAGTTACAGAGAGAGAGAGGGAGAGAGACAGAGATCTCTTCCATCCACTGGTTCACTCCCCAAATGGCCACAATTGCCAGAGCTAGGCTTATTTGATGCCAGGAACCAGGAGCTTCTTCCGGGTCTCCCACATGGGTGCAGGGGCCCAAGGACTTGGGCTTTCCCAGGCACATTAGCAGGGAGCTGGATCGGAAGTGGAGCAGCCAGTACCCAAATTGGAGCCCATATGGGATGGTGGCATTGCAGGTGCCCACATGCCACAATAGCACCTCTTTTTGTATTTTTTTTTTTTAAGCCTTATCTCTTATCTCCAAATTCCAAAGGCCACATTACTGCCCCCTGTTATTGTCCTGAAGCATGCTGGGAAGCTGGTAGGGCAGGGGTATTATTTGTTGCTTTAGCCTTTGGGATTGAAATTTTGTATATAGTAGATGCATAATATTTGCGATTAAACTTGATAAATGGAAAAAATGAAAGAAATTCATTAGGGAAATAAAAAGTGTTTTCTTTTGCCATTTGTCTTTCCTTTCGTTCCCCTGTGAATTAAAATAGAAATGTTTCTTCTCTTTTTCTCGTAATACTGATGAGGTTAATTTCTTTCCAGCAAAGGTTGGCGACCTTGTGGCTACTGCCTATAAGACAATAAAAGCAAAGTTGCCTTTGACGTTGAGAAGTATGTCATTGTACCTATCTAATAAAGATACTGAGTTCATCTTGTTTAAACCTGTTAGGGTGAGTATTGTGATCATTTATTGAATGTTGGCTGGTGACTTCAAGGGATGTTGCCTCATGTACCATTTTCTTCTTTCCATAGTCATTGATTAATAATCATTGCAGTTCTTGCAAGGCTTAAAAGACCTGTGTCTACCTAATCACAACTTCCCCCCACCCCCCATTCTCACTTTGTCTTAACGTTTCTTATGTTACCTTTGAGAGTAGAAATTAGTAAATAAACAAGAAGTCAGGGCCTCACGCTGCATACGGCCCAACACCTGAGCCGTAGCGTTTCAGGAACTGTGCCCCATTTTCCTGGTGAGTAGTGGAAATAAATGGCTTGCAGTCGCCGCCAAGGGACTAATGTCAGAGGAAATTTAGGACTCCTAACTTGCAGTTCCGTGTTGAGCTCACATCTTCACCCAAGGGGTTGGTTGATTTTTAAAGTACGTTTTATGTGTCTGGGAACTTTATTATCTTTTGTGTAAGAAATTGCTGCTGAAGACTCCTATTATTCTCCAGGGGGAAGGGCATGCTAGAGGTTCGTTTTCTAGGAAGTATTGTCTGATAAGTCTTCATCAGGTTGTGCTAGCATGTGAAATGTTAAGTGCAAATTATACCTCTTTGGGAATCTCATGGAAGATACATTTCCTCCACTCTTCTTGGCAAATATTACAATTTAGCATTCTTAGTGCTTCATGTTTAAACCATGTGTGTTTTGTGTGTGTGTGTGTGTGTGACTCATTTGATACAATCTTCTCTCCTTTCTAAGAATAATGTTCAGCAAGTCTTCCAGAAGCTCCATGCTCTGTTAAAGGAAGAGTTCAGCCCCGAAGACATGCAGATCATTTCCTGCCCTACTATGGAGCAGGTGAGCTCTGGAGTGAAGGCCTCTGGGACTTTTTAACTTTTAATGTGCTGTCTCCAATTTTAGGGGCAGGGGATAGATGGTTTTAGAATTTTCAGTTGCTTTTATCCTTTCTGCTAGTGAAAATTGCTGTGTTCGGGATGAGTGACTTGTGAAATGCTCAAATAGTGGCATTTAGCTTTCTGAGTAATTTTCTTTGAAATATGCACGAGAGGCCCAAATTTCAGATGGAACAAAAGGAAAGTTATTTTAGAGATTAGAATAGATAATAGAAGTGTTTGTTTTTTCTGTTCTTTCTAAATTTTATATATAAAGAAAACCAACCTGAATATAGAGCCCAGTCTCTGTTGATTGTCATTCATTTATTCAGTTCAGTGAGCAATTTTTTTATTTTGTACCTGCTGCATTAAGTGTAGCCTGGGGCTGTGGAGATGATTTTATTTCTGGTCTTCAGTATAGCATCATTTAGAAACATAGTATGTGGCAAGGTCTGCAGAGTTTAGGGAGAGTGGTTAAAGTTGGTGAGAGCCTAGCTGGAGCAGACAGACAGAGGGAGGGGAAGGAATGGAGACCGAAGATGTGAGTAGAGCGCTTAGGTCGTTTATTCATGGGGAGGAAAAAATGGGGTGAGGAATCCAAGGAAGGCCATTCAGCTTAGTTGTCTCATTTTTCTGGTTTTCTTGAGCGTAGTAGAGGTGAAATAGCTGGATCGTAAACTCCAACATATGGCAGTACAATTATTCTGTGGGTTTATTTTGTTATAATTTCAAACCTGGAGATATGATGCAAGAGTGGTGTCAGGAGCTCGTATATATCCGTTGTCTCATTCACTTACACTTTGCCCCTTTTGCTTGATCGCTTTCCCCTTTCCCCTTTCCCGAAATCCTTTGAGAGGAAGTTGGGCGACACTGTGCTCCGTTACTCCAGAGTGCTGAGTACATTTCCTGGGAACAAGGAAATTCTCTTAAAGGACTCTGATACTTATCAAAACAGGAAATTTAGCTCTGATGCTACTATGTAGTCCACAGTTCATATTGAAATTTTACCAGTGTTCCAGTAATGTCCTCTATAGATGGCTGCCCTGGCCCAGTTCCAGGCCCCACCCCTGCCTTACTGTTCTGTGTCATGTCACTGTAGTTTGTTGAACCTGGAGCTGTTCCACAGCCTTTTCTGACCTTGGATGGGCCAGTTACTTCGTGGACTATTTCAATTTGCCGATGGCTCTTTCCTCCTGATTAGATTCAGGTTTTGTGTTTTTGGGCAAGAAAAACATAGTACACATTTCTAGAAGAGGCTGGGGTGATCTACCTGATTCCCCAAGCAGTTGTACCGTATACAGGAGTTCACAGCCAGGTCTGTTTCACCTCTAAGTCCCCGGGGCCTGGGTGCAGGCCGCCTCCTTGCCTGTCTTCCCCACCACCCTCCATCTGCCATCTCTGTGGCCATGTGCCTCTGGGGGTCAGGCCCTCCCTTGCAGAGTGGAGAGGTCACCCATATGGTGGGTAGAGTTCCCGTGTGAGCTGGAAGTCACTCATCAGGCCCGTTCGTCTGCATTTAGAGTCCAGCTTGCACTTGGCTCTTCCCAGAATACTCTCTGCATAGGAAAAGGTGCAGTTGATTACATAGATATATCTCTGTCACTCATCAGTGTTGGTATTGGTATTGTGGGCTTTGCCTGCATCCTCATTGAATCTTAAATGACTTGAAGGCCCGGATTTGCTGGTGGAAAGCAACTTCCCCCGGGGCCCACGTGTTGCTGTGTCCTGTGGCTACCTCCAGGATCCCCCGGCATCAAGGGCCAGGTTTACAGCCTTGCTGCCTGGTCTCGTACTCTTGGTCCTTTTCTCTCGTGCTGTTTGTGAGGCTCTGCGCTTTCGCTGCCGATGGTGTTTCACAGCCGAGCTGATGCAGCCCTTCACTTTGCTTTTCAGCTGAACCTGCTGCTGATGGTTTCCAAGTAAGCCGGCCAGTCGGGCTGTGCCTGCCCATGGTCTGTCCCGGAGGAGTGGCCCGAGAAGTCTGGCGGCCTGCAGGACACTGAGGATTCGGATGTGGGAACAGCCCCGAGGACCACACAGGAGTGCTGCTCAGTGCCGGCTGCAAATGCAGTATAAGCAAAGTGGTAAAAGATCGCTGTTTCCCATTTCAGAACATCAAATGCCAAAGATTAATTGACGAGCGGTGGTACTGCCCCCTTGAATGGTCCCAAGCGGTGTGAGTGAGAGGTCGCTATGGCAGGCACACAGTGAAGTGTTTCTTCACGAGAGATGCGCAGTGAAAGTGGGTTACCCTGAGTGAAGTTTGCGGAAAGACAGCTGCGAAGAGCCGAGGTTGCTAACACATGGAGCACTGCACCACTTTGAACCACTGAGCATTCCACAGGGACGTTTTTACTTCCAGAAATGTTATTTCTACACTCTATTTAATGTGATGTTTCTCCTGTCATTTTTGAAGCTTAGTTTGGAGTAGGTTGGTTGCTTGCGAGAACACGGTTTTGCTTTCCTGGGAACTCCGCGTGTTATCTTTCTCCATGTCTGACATGAGGTGGTTACAGAAGCAAGAACCTCATCTAAGGCCCCAGTAGCTGTACCCCCTGAGTTGCTTAGATGCAGAGTGTTCAAAGGCAGTAGCCACGTGCAGTGTCTCTGATGAGGATCTTCATGGTACACCAGTCAGTGCTTGTGAGTGGGAATTACCAGTGCGGTGTTCTTACCTTGGGCCCGTAAAGCAGAGAAGGAAAGCTGGTGAGTAGCGAATCTCATGGACGCAGGACATGGCTGGCAGACGGCTGTCCGCGGCCCTCGTTTTCAGTAGTGCTTTGCAGAGTGAACGCTTTCACGTCCTGTCTGTCCAGCTGAGCTGAGCTGAGCTATGCTGTGCTGCGTCCCGGCCTCGTGGATCTCCAGCCCAGAATGCATTTTAGCAACAAACACGGGGTAACAAACAAAACACTACCCACACCTAAGAACCGCCACACTCTAGCAGGGATCACAAAATAAATTATGCGCACCTGGGAATTTTCCTACAAATACCCCTTTCCTGATTGGATAGGTTTTATCTCCAGTGTTACAGCAGGTGTAGCTGCTTCTTGTTTCAAAAAGAATTCTGAGTTACTCAGACTCTGGTCTGGAGGAGGATATTGCCAAGGGCTCTGGGACAGGGCCAGTAACCTCGGAAGTGCTCACCAGGTGGTGCCTGTAACTCAGGAGACAAGCCGGTAGCTGCATTTCTCAGCCTTGAAACAGGCTGCTTTGAGTGTGCAGCTGGCTTAAGTGTCCTGATGTCTGTCATTTGTAACGGGTCAGTTGTTTCTCAACTCAGTTTAAGTTGGTGATGGACGTTGTTTGATAGAGCTTATTACAACCGTTTGGGGAAGGTATAAGGTGAGAGGGTCCATATGCATCCTTTGCCATGAAATGAATGAATTAGGAAGATTGTATTTACTTCCACTTACTGTTTAAAATACATGTTTAATGAAATGAACTGTAAAATACCAGTTTTGTGTAGTATATGTACATTTGATTTTTAAATAACCTTTCCAAAGAAATGTGGGTTTGATTATTGTACAGTACTGTGGCTGGTTTTGTTTGATGTACAGAGCAGAGTGTGTTCTTAAATATAAAAGTATTTAACAGCACTTGTTCTTGTGTTTTGGTCTTAAGTTTCTGAAACACTCAAACACCTTAAAAAGTGCTGAGTAGGTAGTAGTGATCCAACTTGTTTGCTAAATGACTATTTGTTTAAATCTGTACAGTTTCAAGTATTTACTTATACAAAGAGTGTATATACTTTCAAATAATTTAAAATGCTTTATATTATTTGGCTAGAAATTGCTGTTTTTAATAAATGTGAATTTTTTAAAAAATAAAGATTTTTGCTTTCTACTTTGTCTTCATGTGTCAGTATGTATGTGCATTCTTTAAAGTTGTAATTTGGTGCTGCCGTTGTGATGCAGCAGGTTAAGCTGCTACTTGTGACCCGAGCATTCTATGCTCTGCTTCCGATTCAGCTCCCTGAAGGCAGTGGAAGATGGCCCAAGTGCTTGGGTCCCTGTCTCCCTGGTGGGAGACCCGGATGGAGTTCCAGGCTCCAGGCTTTGTCCTGGCCCAGCCCCAGCCATTGCAGCCATTTGGGGAGTGAACCAACAAGTGGAAGATCTCTTTCTCTCCTTCTCTCTCTCTCTCTCTCTGCCTTCCAAATAAATAACACTAAATTTTAAAAATTTTTATTTGAAATTGTAATTAAGATAACCTGTAGATTTCTGTAGAGTTGTAAAACATAGTGCATGTTGTATTTATGAGATACTTACAAATAAAAAACAAACAAAAAGAAATAATGCAGAGATCCTTGTCCTGGTTGCCTGTTTTCCCCAGTGCTAGCCTCATGCCGCACCCTATCGGTGGGATATTGATGTTGATTCATCCCCCCAGTCTGGCTGAGATTCCCCTGGTTTTACTTGGACTGATTGAGTTCCTTTGGAAAGATAATTTTTGTAGAAGGACATTGCCTAAGCATTTTAGTATTTAATTAGTTTGCAAAACTGCCAATTAAATCACTTAAAATGACATTAAAATGTAATATCTAGTAACAATAAAAACAAATTTGTATTTTTGTCCTGATTTAGCAACACCAGACCTTTAAATTCTCTTGTGCCGTTCCTTATAAGTAAAACAACAGTCACTCTTAGGTTTTTTTTGTTTGTTTCTTTTTTTTTTTTTTTTTTTTTTTTTTTTTTTTTTACAGGCAGAGTGGACAGTGAGAGAGAGACAGAGAGAGAGAAAGGTCTTCCTTTGCCGCTGGTTCACCCTCCAATGGCCGCCGCTGCAGCCGGCGCACCGCGCTGATCCTGGCAGGAGCCAGGAGCCAGGTGCTTTTCCTGGTCTCCCATGGGGTGCAGGGCCCAAGCACCTGGGCCATCCTCCACTGCACTCCCTGGCCATAGCAGAGAGCTGGCCTGGAAGAGGGGCAACCGGGACAGAATCCGGCGCCCCAACCGGGACTAGAACCCGGTGTGCCGGCGCCGCAAGGTGGAGGATTAGCCTAGTGAGCCACGGCGCCGGCTTTGTTTGTTTCTTTATTTTGTTTATTTGAAAGGCAGAGCAAGAGAGAGGGAGAGAGATCTTTGTTGGTTAGCATTAACACCTAAGTATTTTTAAGAGAACAAAAATAATTTTTTTTTAAGATTTATTTATTTGAAAGGCAGAGTAACAGAGGGAGAGACGGAAAGAAAAGTCTTCCATTTGCTGGTTCATTACTGAGATGGCCACAACATACAGGTCTGGGCCAGGCTGAGGCCAGGAGCTAGGAATTCCACCCGGGTCTCTTACATGCTTGTGCCATCTCCTGCTGCCTTCCCAGGCGCATTGGCAGGGAGCTGAATCAGAAGCAGAGCAGCCAGGAGTCATTCTCTGATATGGATGCTGATGTTACAGCTGGCGACTTAACCCACTGCGCCATAACGCTGGCCCCCGAAAATAACTTTAAAGGGTTGAGTGTTAGGCCTGACAGTTCAAACGCTGGTTAAGACGCCATGCCCCAGTCAGAGTGCTGCAGTTGCATACCCACTTCTGGCTCCTGACTTCAGCTTCCTGCTCAAGCAGACCCTCCAAGGCAGTGGTGATGGCTCAAGGAGTTGAACTCCTGTAACCTGCGTGGGAGACCTGATTGAATTTCCAGTTCCCACCTTTGACCTTTGTGGGCATTTGGGGAGTGAACCATCAGCTGGGAACTCATTCTGTCTGTCTCTGTGCTTATCAGACAATAAATAACTAAAGCTTTAAGAATGATTCAGATGACAAAATTAGTAGCAATCTGTTCTTCCCTGAAGTATGTATGCTGTTTCCTGGGAATACAAATGGAGTTACTTCATCTGGTATTTTGACTTCAAATGATTTTCAGGACAGCACACACTAACAGTGATCCAAAACTTGCTATATTCATTCAGTATCAAATTTAGCAAGTTTGGGATCAATGCTATTGAGCAAATAAAACCTCTAGCAATACAATTCCTGCAAAATTAAATACAAAAATTAGTAAAATAGTATATCTATGGATTGTTAAATGGAATAAAGTGGTTTTATCCAAGTATACAGAATATATTCTACACTAAGTAATATATAATGATAAAAACAAAAAACTGAGTATTTATTCAAAATAAAAAGGCTAAGAGTCCTCAAACCTGGTGTATTTTTTTTTTTTTAATACTTGTTTTAAAGAGTGAGAGGGAGAGAGAGAGAGAACGATCTTCCAGCCATTAGTTCATGCTTCAAGTGACTGCAACAGCTGGAGCAGGGCCAGGCTTGAAGCCAGGAGCCAGGAACTCCATCCAGATCTCCCATGTGGGGGAGCAGCACTTGGACCACGATGCTTTGCTTCCCAGGTGCATTGGCAGGGTGCTGGATTGGAAGTAGAACAGCTGGGACTTGAACTGGTGCTCATGGTGTTAAAGCAGTGGCTTAGCCTGTGGCAGCACAGGGCCTGCCCCTAAGGTGGTATGAACTCTGAGAGCTCACAGGTCCAGTAGGGCCCTGGTTCCTCCCTGCTGCTGCTCAGCCTTCATTACTACCATTGAACACAGTAACAGAAAACCGCTAACTGTGCTGAGGGCAGACCAGAGGCTGGAGGGAGAAGATTCCTCTTTCATCAAAGAGTTGGTGCCGATCGACTCCATGCTGTGGCAGAGCCTGGCGGTCACAGCAGCATTCGTGACTGTGAGAGGAAGAGAGATGGGAGTTGGCAGCTTATTCCGGTGATGTCCTCACCATGCTACTTGCAGCAGGAAGGCCCTCAGCACGCTCCTGGACTCCTCGTCCTCCAGAGCATGAGCTAAATAAATCCCTGCTCTACAACCGCGCGGCCTAGGGTGTTCAGTTATAGCAACAGAAAGCATTGCAACACAGTCCCACTTAGGGCATTTCCTGCCAAGTCTTTGAAGATAAAATGATACGGAGCCAGAGTTTTTCCCTCAGGAAGGTGGGCATCTGGGAGGGGGAGGGTTCAGGGGCGTGAGGCAGAGCCGGAGACTCCCCCAAGTCTCAGCAGGGGCGGGGCCTGCGAGACGGCGCAGGTGGGGTCCATGTGGTTGCCAAGATGCTCTCTGGGAGTCTGGTATGTGATAGGGAACAGGGTTTCTGTGCCCACTGAGCTGAGTTTGGGACCAGCCAGGTGCTGAAACTTAGCGGTTGGCACATAAAGGGATGCGCCTCCAGTAGTCACGTAGGTCATTTACGGCTCATTACCTTGCAACAAAGTCACTGCTTATTTTAGCTCATGGCGCCGTTCGCCACCGACGTGTGACAGTCACACAGTGGAAGTGACTGCGGAGTGTCCCTGCCAGCCTCCTGTCTAGTCCCGCCCCAGCTGCCTGGTGATGACATTTGGTGAAGGTCGGAGGCGGGCCGTGGGAGGAGGCCAGGGGGTCCCTCTGGTGTCCCTGCTCACAGCGGGGACAGCTAACTGCTGGGCTGAGCCGGGAAGGAGAAATTCCCTAGACTGTCTCCGTGGAGGCTGGAGTTAATGTCATGTGGGGAATTTGAGGGTGTCCCGGGGATGTATAATGGGGGGCTATGTGGGAAGGGCTGCATAGCTTGATTCCCTCCCTTACCTTTTTTTTTTTTTTTTTTTAAGGTTTATTTGCAAAGCAGAGTTTACAGAGAGATCTGTCTGCTGGTTCACTCCCCAAATGGCAGCAATGGTCAGGGCTGGGCCCAGCTGAAGCCAGGAGCCCAGAGCTGCTTCTGGGTCTCCCATGTGGGTGCAGGGGCCCAAGGACCTGGGCCATCTTCCACTGCTTCCCCAGGCACATTAGCAGAGAGCTGGATCAGAAGTGGAGCAGCCGGGACTTGACACGGGATGCCCGTGTCACAGGCAGCAGTTTTACCAACTGGGCCACAACACTGGCCCCAATTCTCCCTTTTTTAGAAACTTCTGTCCCCCTTCCTATGCTTGGGTATTGGTGAGGGACACATCTCACTCCCTTACACATTGGGTTGGACTAAGGGTGGTCTGATGTGAGTGAACCCAAGCAGGAACCCCTGGGAGACAAAGCCATGTGACCTGAGTTGCTCAGAAAACATGTCTGGGGCTCGGGGTGAGCGTTGCAGAGATGAGAGAGACTCGCTGGGCCCCGCTGGCCTCTGCTCCAGTCCCTCCCGAGGCCCAATGCATCTTCTGTCTGGCTCAGTGTTCTGCCTTCTGGCTACTGTTTCCTTTTTGCATTTAGCTGCTTGATGACCCTTGTGGGTGACCCAGAATGTCTTGGCTGGTGGAGGAGGTTGGGGTGGGCACCTTTGGGGCTCCTGGGATGGGGAATCGGGTGCAGGCTGGTACAGGCTTGCTGTCTGGGTTTCTCTCTGTTGGCCGGGTGGGTGAGGGGGTGTTGGTGATGAGGCCCGGTTTGCTGAGAGCTGCTGAGGGGACAGTGAAGAAGCGTAGGAGATCCAGGGGCCAGGCCATGTCTATTCTCCACTCTCAGCCTTGGCCGTGAAACCAGGCAGAGTAAGAGCGGTGGCACTGGGGGAGGCCATGAGCCTTTGGGTGCCCTGGGGATGGGGGCGTCAGCAGAGTGATGTCGCTTTGTCGATGGATAGGTGGGTGTGCCAGTCTCAACTACCAGGTGTGTGGTCCTGGGGGGTCACTTTGTGGCTTGGAGTCCCCTGCTGAGAAACCACTCTCCCGGCCACAGAGCCACACGAGGTACAGCTTGCACAGTGCTTAGCTCGGGCTGGCCTGAGGGAACTGGGCGGGACCATGCCTCTGCAGGCGAGGGAAAGGCAGCCCCTCAGTGCCGTGGCTTGGCTGCCCGTTCCAGCCTCTGTGTTAGAGGCTCGGTCCCCAGGCTGGCGCTACAGGGAGATGGTGGAACCACGGGGCAGTGGGGTTCAGTGGGAGGGCCCTAGGTCATGGAGGTTTACCCGCGGGAGGTCTCAAGAGAGGGCTGCTATACATAAACCTGGCTTTGAGCCTGCCCCCACTCCCTGCTTTCTGGCTTGGCACCTGAGCCTTCCTCCTCATGTGGTCAGCCACCCACCATGGGTCCCTTGCTGGGGCCAAGCCTGCACCATGCCGCTTGCACACTGGACCCCGCGTGTCTTAGGTAGTTGTGGCAACCAAAAGCTGACGAACACCCTCCGCCTTCCTGAAGGGATACACGTGTGAGAAACACTTACTGGGAGCTACCCAGGTGTCAACGGGAGGGTCAAGCTAACAATAATTGGAATGACATTTCCCGCGTGGTTTCTAGGCCCATTGTATGGATGCAGACACTGAGGCACAAAGCTCCTTGCAGAGCACACAGCCAGCAAAGGGCAGAGGTAGGTTTGAGCACAGTCTGTGTCCTGAGTCAAGGCAAGAATCCAAAGCTGGGAAAGAACTTCTACAGGGCAAGCGCCTGGTAGGGGCAGGCAGGGCGGGTGTTGGTGCCACTGCCTGTTGCCCTGACAACGGGCTTCTAGTGCCGTTGGCTCCGGGCCGAACGTTCAGTCTTTCCCGTGCCCAGCCATCAAATCATTTCTCCATTAAGTGCCCCTCCAAAAACTTACATTTGTATTTTTTTCAAATTAAGGAGCTGTGACAGGTCTCAGATGACAAACCGACTCTGAGAGGACACAGACAGGTCTTGGGGACCTGAGGACACCCCCGCACCCCCGACCCGGTCCCAAGATACTGCAGGGGCTTCTGGAGCCATCCTGGGACAGTTCGGTGACGGCTGTGACATCAGAAATGACAATCTCGTCTTCTGGCATGCTTCTCTAACAACAGCCTGGTGGCCTCTGCGAACTTCTCCAAGTCACGGATGGGCAGGGAGTTCAGGGCCCTGCTCATCCTTCTCAGGAGGGTCTGGATCTTCCGCACTATCGGGCCGGGTTCCACCTGCAGGATGGCTGTCTCCCCCATTTCACACAGCACCTCTGGGGTGGTGGGCTGGGGGGAATCCAGAGAGGCCCAGGTGAGGCCCACGCCCCCTCCCCAGGATTCGGCCCCCTTGCGGCCCTGAGTCCTTCCCCATCCCCCCACCCCCTCACCCCCATCCGAGGGCAGTCTTGTGGCCTTTCTGCTACCTCCCCAGACACACTCGCTTGGCCACGTCGATGCTGGAGACAAGGGCTACAGCCGTGCTGGAGCTGCAGGGCTTCACGGTGCCTGTCGGTAAGGCCCACTGCCACTTGGGGCCCCATCTGGGTTTTGCTGGGAAGAGGCTCTGGCTCAGCAAGGCCACCCCAGTACCCACCTCTGCCTTGGTTCACAGATGGCTGAGGGGAAAGTCTCCTGGATGGGGAATCTATAAAGGGTAATTCCAGTATGCTCAGTGCGTAAGCAGCCCCCAGCTCACGGAGTGTCTCTGCCCAGCGAGTTGTATGTAAGCCTCACAGCCACCCGCACTCACATCGCAGACAACCACAGGCTCGGCATTGGGCAAGGAAGGGTATGTCTGTCCCGGCGCCCCTGCTCGCTCAGCCTGGGCTGGTCCTACAGAGGCTGTGTGCACCTCTAGCTCCGGCTCTGTCCTTTCGCTCCATTGCACTGGGACGGACTAGCCTCACCGGGGACCCCCCCCCCTTCCCCGGCACAGCTGCCCCAGGCACCCGACGCCCATCACCTTCCCACCCCTCCTCCCAGCGCATTCGCAAGGCTCCGTTGTGCGGCTTCTTCCCGCTGCTTCATCACCTGCCTCACTGTTTCCAGAGGCCCGAGTGCCTCCCCATCAGGCTCTGCAAACGGTGCTGCCCGTGGGAAACAGTCCAGGGGATGGAGCACGAACAGGCTCTTACTTAGGTCTTCCTAGGTGGAGATGGATGCTAGAGACACAACTTGCTCCTGCAGGGGTCCCGGGAAGGGTCTCAGGAGTCCACCTTCTTCCCCTACCACAGTCGGAACTTCAGGAGTCACCATCTGTGGTGGACAGAATTGTACCCTCCCTGACAGATCAGTCCAAGCCCTGGTCCCCTGCACCTAGGAATGTGACCTTATTTGGTCTTTGCAGATGTAATTGAGGATTTCAGGATGAGATCATTCTGGATTTAGGGTAGGTCCTACATCCGGTGACTGGTGCTCTTATAAGACAAAAGATGCAGATTGGACACACACAGGCACACAGAGAAAGCTGTGTAAAGATGGAGGCAGAGGCTGGAGATCTGCAGCCACAGGCCAAGGAATGCGTGGGGCCACTGAAGGGAGTCAGGACAGAATGGCAAAAAGATAGAGAGGAGCCAGCGTCATGGTGTAGCAGGTAAAGCCGCCGCCTGCAGTGCCAGCATCCCATATAGGCGCCAGTTCGAGACCCGGCTGCTCCACTTCTGATCCAGCTCTCTGCTATGGCCTGGGAGAGCAGTGGAAGATGGCCCAAGCCCCTAGGCCCCTACACCCGCATGGAAGACACAGAAGAAGCTCCTGGCTTCTGGCTTCCGACAGCTCAGCTCCGGACATTGCAGCCATGTGGGGAGTGCACCAGCAGATGGAAGATCTCTCTCTCTCTCTGTCTCTCCCTCTCTCTGTAATTCTACCTCTCAAATAAATAAAATCTTAAATAGAGAGAGAGATGGAGAGAGTGAGGGAGAAACACAAAGAGGTCCCTCTGGTAACATGGAGCATTTTCTTAGCTGAGCTGGGAAACCGACCTGAGCTGGAAAGCAAGCATGACAGTGAGAGAGGCAGAAAGAATCTCACTGACGGGCTGGGAGCAAATCAGGCTGTGGCACAAGGCCACCAGAAGGCCAGGTGCTGGAGCCGTCTGGGCCCCGGCCTGGGAGCATGGTGCAGACAGACAGCTGCCCCCACCCACAGGCCCCGAGACAGCCCTGGAAAACGTCACGACCACACGGGCGGAATGGGACGAAGGAAGGCAGGATGAGCTCACCACATGAGTCCCGCTCTCCTTGAAGCTCCTGGTCCACACCTCCCAAGATCACTGCCCTCTGAAGAAGCCACCTTCCGGCTGCTTTCCTGGGAGCTTCCCCTCTGCTGTTTTAATCCCTTTGCTTTTTAAAATAAAACCCTTTGGCTAAAAATTGCCTTCACTGTCTGTTACCTGCCTCACTGTTCCGTCGCAGGTGGAGCAAGCTCCCCGGGGTTCAAATCAGCTGTAAGGCGACCGGAAACCGGAAGGGGCGGGCTCTCCCAGAATGGCAGCGGCTCTGACACCAACACCTTGATTTCGGACTTGCATCCTCCCGCAAGGTGAACGAGGACGCCCGTCTGTGTTCTAAGCCTCCCAGGCTGTGGCAGTTTGTCACGGCAGCCCCTGGACATGAGTGTACCCTTGCTGCTTTCTGCTTGCAGCCATGTTTCCACGTGACCCTTTTTGAAGAGGTAAGTGTGTTTGGGGAGGAGAGAAAAGGACTCCTGCTTAGGCCTGGCCCTCCCAGGGCTGTTTTCAACTGTCAGGCGAGATGATGCCTGTTGACATCTTGGATTTTGGGGTTTCTTCTTTTTTTGGCTCCTAGCCAGCTCTTTGAGGCTGTCTGCCTCCCATAGTGCTGGGAAGTTGCACGAAAGCATTGGTATGTGGCTCAGCATCAGGTAAATGCGGGTAACTTGTGTTCCTATGGGTTGCCGTCTTACAGAACCTGGCCCAGGAGGCCTGTGGCATGAACCAACCCAAACCAGCAGTGTGCATGCAGGTGGGCACAGCTTACCTTATACCTGGTGCCCAGGTTTAAACAAATCCGCTTCTGTTCGTGGATGAAGTGCAAGATGATCTTATCCTGGCTCCTAATGTGTACCTTGATGTACTGGTTGATTTTCAGGGTTATGGGCTGGACGGGGGGTGTGTGCACGTGGATGCCCAGGTTCCACCAGTTCCAAGCCTTTGTGTGCTTGCCTTTGGGGAAGTAGTAGCCCAGGTTGCTGCTCAGGTTCAACCTAAACCAAGAGGGCTTGTCAGGCAGCCACCGTGCTTAGCCAGGGGGCTGGGATACAGCCCTCCTGTAATAGAGCAGGACCCCTGCCCACAGAAAGGCCTCTCAGGGTCGTGGCAGGTGGGAGAAGCTCCAGCAAGGAGGGCCAGCTTGGGACCCCAGGGTCCATCCTTGCTTGGCCCCTCCCATGCCATGGTCCTCCCTTGCTCCCTCTCCTCCCAGTTCCTGGTCTCACGCTCTGCACGCTCCTCGCTCTGCCAGGAGAGGCCTCGCTCCCTGCGTGGCGTGGCTGGCACCTGCTGATCCAATAGGGTTCAGCTTACATGTCCCCTCCTGATCAGTCCCTCCCACTCCCCATAGACTCACTGTTTCCACCTCTTGTTAGTTTCCCTCATATAATTCCCTGATATACACAGGCAATCCCTGTTACTCCCAGGAGGTCTATTCTTTGAAGTCACCAACTCAGTGAATATGGAATCTGTAACTCCTAGCGGAAGTTACTGTGCACCACAGTCCCCCCAAGACCCCCAAGGAATGCCTGAACCCTGTATACGCTCTGTTTTATCACACACATACACGTGATAGTGATACAAATCCTATTCCTGCGATAAAGTCTAATTTATAAATTAGGCACAGTAAGAGATGAGCAATAACTAGTCGTAAAATAGAGCAACCCCAACAACATACTAATAAATGTTATGTGAGAGCTCTTTTTTTCAAAATATCTTACTCTACTGTAGTCACCCTCCTTCTCCTTCCCCGTGGTTGACCATGGGTAACAAACTACAGAAAGTGAAGCGATGGCTCAGGGGGCTGTGTACACACAGGAGCACTCGCCCAAACACATCTCACATAGATGTTAATCTTGAATCCTAAAAGCCAACTCTTCCCGGTGGATTGTTTTCTCTATTTTACCAAGAAAATAAGGTGCAGAAAAGTCAAGCGACTTTCCTGAGGCCGTCACTGGCAGGCACTGGCTGGGTGTCAAATCCCGTCCCACTGGCCCCAGCGTGGGAGCTTCTTGCACCCCACTGCCCTGCCCCTTCCCCCATCTCCAGTCCCTGGCCCCCTCTGTGTGAGAGACAGGAAGGCAGAGTGTCACCTCATCCCACCTCCACCGGGAAGTGCACACTGGGCACCTGTTACCGCCAGCCGTTAACCATCAGGGACTGTACTGTGCTATCCCCATGCCCTGGGGTGAGAGGTCTGCCCTGTCCAAGGGTGCTAGGGCTCTCTTGGGAAGATGGAGTCCAGAACACCCAGAAATAGGGGGAGTCTGGATCCTCTGCAGGAGGCATGAACACCCTGAATTGTGGGGTGGGTTGATCCCACCCAGCAAGGCCCCTGTGCTTTGCAGCCTGGTGCGAAGCCTTGCTGTAGACTTCTTGGCCTGAGGGCTAAGACATGGCCATGTTTGGTATCCACACACCTGGCGAATGCCTGCCTTCCCCTCTGCCTTCCCCTTGGAGATGGAAATGCAGAAATGGTCCTTCCCAGTGCCCATGACACCAGAGCCAGGCAGGTCTGTGTGGTAAGGGTGTCGGGGGAGCTCCCAGCAGTTCTAGTGGGGCCCTGACTTAGCGGCTCCTGCTCTCCAAGGACGAGGAGGGGCTTTCCCACACCTCTCCCCGGGGAGCCTGGCACTGCCCTCTGCTCAGGGGTTCCCTCCAGAGCCAAGCCCTTCCTGCAGGCCTCCTGTTGGCCCCTGGCGCAGCTACCTCTGGGACAGGAGCCAGCTTGGGCAGGGGCCCACTCAGGGAGAGGGTCTGGCCCTTTTCTGACTTTTGAGGGAGATGGGTATGGCAGGGGGTGACAGGTGGGCCATCTTATCTTCGTATGCAGAGGACGGGGCTCTGTCCAGGTGCTGAGGGCGCAGAGCAGGGAGGGACTGGCTGTCGGGTAATTCCCACAGGGTCTGACTCTGAAGCAATGTAGTCTATAGGATGAGGTCGCTATGACTGTCATTGCCTCCTCCCGCCCCGGGGAAGCAGCAATGTGATGGGGATTCTCCTGTGCCCTCTCTCAGAGCAGGGACCTGCCGTACCAGTCTCTCATGGACACACTTTCCCATCTCCAGCATGTGGGAATCGGGGAGACAGGAAAGGAGGAAGACCCAGGCCTGGGAGCCTGACTCGGACCACACTGCTTCTCCCCAGGCAGGAGATCTGGGACTGGGGCCCCACGCTTACCAGATATCTCTGTTATCATCATAGAAGGTGGCGCTGCCGGAGTTGTTGATAAGAGCCCGGAGCCACGTTTCTGTGCGGTCTTCCAGAACAATGTATGTGAACTTATTGACTTGTGTGCACAAGATGAGCAGCGCCAGGTTTCCTGATGGATAGCTGAGGGGTGGTTAAGGCACAAGCAGTCCCCTGGGATCCCCTGGAAAACACAGGGCCCTGCAGAGGGGGCAGGCCTTAGGCGTGCCCCACTCTCCAGCCCGAAATGACAGACGCATTGGGTGTCAATACATGACCAGGAGCATCCCAGTGCTCCAGTGGATACTGTATCTGGCCTGTTCCATCAGGAAAGAGAATTTGGAAGACTTTCTTGTTGGGGTAAGGAACTATTTTTCCATCAGCTCGATGCACCTGGCAAGAGAAGACAAGCCTGTTGTAAATGTTTGAACATCCTCCAGAGGTCCGGGTGCCTCAGGTCTTATGTTAATGATTAATGGATGAGTGCTAATGGTTAATGGGTTAAGGGTGGACACTTGATCTGGTTACGGCATCTGGGAAGTGAGCCTAGTGTGGGTGAGGTCCTTTGGTCATAGGGGTGGGTTCTTGGAAGACGATTCTCAAGAGAGGACTGGTTATATAAGCCAAGTTCAGTTCAGACTAACTGTTCTCTCTCTGCTTCCTGGATTGCCATGCCCCCCCCCCCCCCCCCAGGCTCACGGCCAAAACCGTAAGCTGAAATAAACCTTCCTCTTTCCTAAGTAGCTTCTCTCAGGAATGTTAGGTAAGCACTGAAAAGTGCTTACACCCATGAAAAGTGCCCTTGATGTCCTACTGGAGACAATGATGGGGTCACTCGAGCACTTGGGTCTTATCTAGTCTCCCTGTAGGCCCTGTGCATCCTCCCTTCAACTCCCCCTACCCCCCAGTTCTCATGGGGCCTCGTTCACTTGTCTTTTAGGTGATGAGGCTGACCTGGATCCGTACTCTGTGTGTATGTGTGTGTGGATGCCAGCCTATCATTTCCACCGCCTCACCTCCATGCCTACTGGTTGTATTAGTTTCCTAGGGTTGTGGTAGGAAAGTATCGCAAACTGGGCAGCGTAAAACGAGACGTTTATTTGCTCACTGATGTGGAGGCCGGAAGTGTGAAGTCAAGGTGTGGGCAGAGTTGGTTCTTTCTGGAGGCTCTGGGGACGACTCCCTTCCGGGCCTCGCCCTCAGCCTCTGGCAATGCATGGCTGCCAGTGATGTTTCAATCCTGCCTCCATCCTCACATGGTGGTCTCTGTCTTCACGTGCTGTCTTCTTACAAGGACACAGGCGCACTGGGTTGGGGGCACACTCTGCTCCAGTGAGGCCTCATCTCAACATACCTTTTACATCTGCAAAGACTCTATTCCAGATCCGGTTGCATTCTGAGACACTGGGGGTTAGGACTTCGAAATGTCTCTTTGAAGGGACGTAATCCAACCCATGACATTGATATATTCTGGTTCTTCATTTCTTCTTGAATCAAGGTTAGTAAATTTGTCCATTTTATGTAAATTTTTGAATTTAATGCCATAAATTGCTTAAAAGATTTATTTCTTTGAAAGACCCCTCCCCCCAAACACACACACACACACACACACACACACACAGTGAGAGAGAGAGAGAGAGAGATCTTCCATCTGCTGGCTCACTCACCAAATGAGTGCAGAAGCCAGGGCTGTGCCAGGCCAAAGCTGGAGGCCAGGAACTCCTTCCAGGTCCCATGTGGGTGGCAGGTATTCAAGTGCTTAAGATCACCTGCTGCCTCCCATGGTGTGCATCAGCAGGAAGCTGGAATTGGAAGTGGAGCTGGGATGCCCAGCCTCCAGGCTGCTGAACCCTCAGCTCAATGTTGCGCTTTCGTATTTTCATTGAATAATAAGAACTATGTTGATTATTCCCGGTAAACAGCAATCGTGTTTCTCCAGTGGTTTCCTAACAGTCCCGACAGATGGTTCTGTGTGGCACCTTTCACGGGGATTGCAGATGGTGACTCCAGTCCAGCACAGCACTCGCAGGCGGTGTTTATCAAGAGTCCACCCATCAGGACTTCTCTGTTACGGGTGGCCATGGAGTCCTGCCCTGCTGCCAGGGCTCTGCTCTGCTCCGGACAGCCCTCTTGAAGCCTCATGCGTATTCTTTGCGCTATTTCAGAACATTTCTGCAAGCAGCATTCTGAACAGGTGGTCCCTCGGGTTTCACTTCTCTTGTTGTGAACTCTTTAGCACAGTCCAAAAAGCAGGTTTCTGTAGGTTTATTCCAAGAAATTCTTTCAGCCATTTCATCTGGTCACATTCTGGTGTTTTTGCGGCCGTATTCTTTGGGATGTCCATCAGCCACCTTTTCTGGGACGTGAATTTCCTTTTTCTCCTGGAAGCGTAGTTGTCCAATCTCGGCTCGAATGTCTCCTGTGAGGTCTGATTTCCGACTTTAAGTACAGGCCGGCATCTGACACCAGTCCTAGGTCGGGGTTGCGGTCAGCGTGGTGCTAAGGCTGCCGGCTGGGCTCATACTTCTTCTTTTTGAATATTT
The DNA here is from genome assembly GCF_964237555.1 of Oryctolagus cuniculus. Taxonomy (NCBI): domain Eukaryota; kingdom Metazoa; phylum Chordata; class Mammalia; order Lagomorpha; family Leporidae; genus Oryctolagus; species Oryctolagus cuniculus. The sequence goes on from NC_091440.1 coordinate 64,645,106, forward strand.
TTAAATTGATAGGCAGAGAGACAGCAAGATAGACCAATGGATCACACAGAGAGCTAAAGCTGCTGTCCACTGGTTCACTGTCCACATGCCTGCTTTCCTGTTGAAGAATTCTTTGTTCACAAAAACTGGAATGCTAAAATCTAAGATGGTAAGAGAATGAAATTCAGGTCTGCTGGAGCCTGGGCATCAGGATGGAAACTACCTCTCTTTTTTTTAAAAAAAGAAAAAAAAATGTTGTATTATTTAAAAGAAGAGTAACACATAGAGAGAGGGACACAAAGAGAGATCTTCCATTCATCCACTGGTTCACTCCCCAAATGGTCTCCATAGCCAGGGCTGGGCCAGGCCAATGCCAGGAGCCTGGAGCTCCACCCGGTCTCTCTCATGTAGATGGCAGGAGTCCAAGCACTCGGGCCATCTTGTGCTGCCTTCCTCAGTGCATTAGCAGGGAGCTGGATTGGAAGTGGAGTAGCTGGGACTCAGAGCAGTGCTGCTATATGCGATGCTGGTGTCACAGTGGCAGCTTAACCCAGGGTGCCACGACGCCAGCCCCAAAATCACTTCTCAAGGTGGCGACCGTGACTCAGCACTTTCCCTCCGCCAAATGAACTTGCACCAAGCACTTCACTTCTTTTTTTTTTTTTTTTTTTTTTTTTTATTCTTTTTTTTTTTTTTATCTTTTATTTAATGAATATAAATTTCCAAAGTATGTCTCATGGGTTACAATGGCTTTCCCCCCCATACCGTCCCTCCCACCCACCACCCTCCCCTTTCCCACTCCCTCTCCCCTTCCATTCACATCAAGATTCATTTTCGATTATCTTAGTATACAGAAGATCAGCTTAGTATACCTTAAGTAAGGATTTCAACAGTTTGTTCCCACACAGAAACATAAAGTGAAAAATAATAGATGATTTTTTTTTAAATGATGATGAAATCAGATCAGACCTATTGTCATGTTTAATCCCAGCCAAGCACTTCACTTCTGCAGTGCGGTGAGCCCACAGAGTTGGCACTGCCATTAGCCCTGTCGAGACGGCGGAATGACTCACACGGGTTACCCCATGAGGACAGAGCCAGTGAGCCAGCGTTTTCCCTCTAGCGGGACTGAAGGAAGGCCGGAGACACAGGCTCCTCTCCTTCCTTCCAGCTCCGAGCCTCCCTCTCTGGCCCCAAGCAAGTGGTGATGAGTGCTGGGTTTTAGACGTGCCATTTGGTCCCCATTTCCCAGTGAGAGAAATGTGCCACCTCCAGCTGTGTGTCAGGGATTTTGCTTTGCCCGTAGCGTCCTTATTGTCCGAAAGTGTCATGATGTGACCAGTGAATTTGCTGAGCAAAAAGCATCTCAAGAAAGTCTGACTTTCACAGTTATCACCTGAACCCCCAATACCCTCTTTCCATGAGACAAACCAACCACGGGTGTGCTCACAAAAACTTTCTAACCAAATTCCCACCCAAAGATGAATGGATAAGAAGGCTGTGGTATTTATAAAGGTAGCTAGGTATACAAGGGCATACCACGCAGCCTTAAAAACTAAGGACGTCGTGTCGTTGGGACAGTGTGCAGGAACCTGGAGGGCATGAAGCTGGGTGAAATAAACCAGGCTCAGAAGACAAATCCCACATGATCTCATTTACAGGTGGAGTCAAAATAAGAAGCAGAGAGGAGCCTGGGACCCGGGGGATAGGAGAAATGGGGAGACATTGGTTGCAGGATAAAATTATGAATAAAATATAGAAATTGCAGACTTGAAGATATAAAATTTCAGTTACACAAGAGGAATATGTTCTAGGGATCTATTTTATATCAGAATGACTATAGTTAACAGTATAATGCATACTTGAAAATTACTGGAGTAGATTGAAAATTTAAAGAAAAATTTAAAAAATTTATTTGAAAGACACAGAGAAAAAAGGGATGAAATAGATGCATGTAGAGAAATCTTCTGTCTACTGGTTCCCTCCCCTAAATGCCAGCAACAGTTAGGGTTGGCCCAGGCTGAAGCTAGGAGCCTGGAACTCAATCTAGGTCTCCCATATGGGTGGTGGGGACCCAAGTACTGTAGCTATCACCTGCTACATTTGCAGGAAGCTGGAATTGGAAGTGGAGCTAGGACTTGAACCCAGGCACTCTGATGTGGGATGTAGAATGTATTCCAAGCAGCACCACCCTGGGAGTAGATTTTCAGTGTTCGCATCACACATGAGAAATAAGTATATGAGTCACACACACAGTTGTGAGGACAACTCCTCTCAGCCCACTGCTTTCTTCCTGGCATCTAGCCACAGCCGGCAGCACCGCGCAGCACTTTTGGATGCTGGCTCTCCTCGCAGATGGAACACGTACTACAAGGGAGCGGAGACTTGTTTTATGCACCCTGTGTCTCCAGCACTAGGAAGCATGGCCGGATGCCGTGTGCTCCTCACACATATCTCTCCAGGGCCCACGTAATGCCTCTTGTGCGAGCTCCACGCTGTTAGCTCCCACTCAGTCACTGCAACCTGCTGGGGCCAGTTTTCACCTATGACTGTGTTGTATCAGTCTTTATAAGTGTCCCATTTGATTTTTTTTTTTTAAGGTTTTATTTACTGGTGCCGGCGCTGTGGCATAGTGGGTAAAAGCTGCTGCCTGCAGTGCCAACATCCCATATGGGCACCAGTTCGAGTCCCGGCTGCTCCACTTCTGATCCAGTTCTCTGCTGTGACCTGGGGAAGCAGTAGAAGATGGCCCAAGTCCTTGGACCCCTACACCCATGTGGGAGACTCAGAAGAAGCTCCTGGCTCCTGGCTTTGGATCTGCACAGTTCCGGCCATGGCGGCCAATTAGGGAGTGAACCAGCAGATGGAAGACCTCTCCCTCTCTCTCTCTGCCTCTCCTTCTCTCTCTGTGTAACTGTGACTTTCAAATAAATAAATAAATCTTTAAAAAAAAAGATTTTATTTATTTGAGAGGTAGAGTTACAGACAGTGAGAGGGAGAGACAGAAAGGTCTTCCAACTGCTAGTTCGCTCCCCAAATGGCCGCAACTGCTGAAGCTAGGCTGATCCAAAGCCAGGAGCCAGGAGCTTCTTCCAGGTCTCCCATGCAGGTGCAGGGGCCCAAGGACTTGAGCCATCTTCTACTGCTGTCCCAGACCACAGCAGAGAGCTGGATTGGAAGAGGAGCAGCCAGAACTAGAACAGGCACCCATATGGGATGTTGGCACCGCAGGCAGAGGATTAACCTACTGCGCCACAGTGCTGGCTCCTGATTCGTTTTTAAAGCATGCTTTGTTTTTTAGAGCAGGTCCCAGTCAAATATAGGGGGAAATACAGGGATTCCTGGAAGTCCTTGGCCCCTACAGACCCCCAACCCTCTCCCCACCAGGGAGGTAGATGTGTTAAAACAATCCACGAACCTAGACCAATACATCATTGTCACCCAAGGTCAGTAGTTTCCATTAGGGTCCCCTTTGGGGTGCAGGTTTGGACAAATGTTTAATGACACGTATCTGCCATTGCAGTATCTCACAAAACCGCTTCACTGTCCTAAGATCCTCTGTGCTCTGTGTCTCCACCTGGCCCAGCCCCTGGCAGCCACTGATCTCTCTCTTTACTGTCTGCACAGATTTTTGCCTTTTCCAGAATATCATATGGCTGAGATCATACAACATGTAGTCTTCCCAGATGGACTTCTTTCATTTAAGTTTTCTTTGTGTTTCTTTGCATTTTTTTCTCTATCTTTTCCTAACTTGATAACTCATTTCTTTCTTTCTTTTTTTAAAAGATTTTATTTATTTGAGAGGTAGATTTATAGACTGTGAGAGGGAGAGACAGAGAGAAAGGTCTTCATTCTGCTGGTTCACTCCCCAAATGGCTGTTATGGCCAGAGCTGCGCCGGTCCGAAGCCAGGAGCCAGGAGCTTCCTCCTGGTCTCCCACGTAGGTGCAGGGGCCCAAGGACTTGGGCCATCTTCTACTGCTTTCCCAAGCAACAGCAGAGAGCTGGATTGGAAGAGAAGCAGCTGGGACTAGAACCACAGCCCATATGGGATGCCAGCGCCGCAGGAGGAGGATTAACCTACTTCGCCGCGCAGCCGGCCCCATTGATAACACATTTCTTTTAGTGCTGTATGATCAGCAGTCCATCGTGGGGCCAGCGTTGTGGCGCAGCAGGGTAAGCTGCCCCCTGCAACCCTGGCATTCCACATGAGGCCCCATTCAAGTCCCAGCTGCTCCACTTCGATCCAGCTCCCTGATAATGACCCTGGGAAAGCAGTGGAAGATGGCGCAAGTGTTTGGACCCCTGCCACCCATGTGGGAAATCCTGATGGAGTTCCTGGCTCCTGGCTTCAGGCTGGCCCAACCCAGCTGTTGTGGCTTTTTGGGAAATGAACCAGAAGCGATTCATTCTCTCTCTCTCTCTGTATCCCTCTCTAACTCTGCCTTTCAAATAAAAAATGTTTAAAAATTCCCTCCTATGGGTGTACTACCAACTCTGTGTAGCTGACTTTTGAGGTAGGCTCTAGTTTATTAAGGGAGGGATCTATATATTATAACGCATATTTGCTTCCCAATCCGGATGCCTAAGACAGGCCTTACAAGGCAGAAGAATCTCAATAAACCCCAGTAAAAACCCCAGGCATTGATAACCTGCATGCTGAGGTGTCTCCCTGTACATTGGGTACATTGTCCTGTTTGTGTTCACACTGTGTGTTGGTCCTGTTGGCTCTCTGAGGGGGGTGCCTGTGTCTCCCTGTGCTAAGGGAAAACACCAGCGCACCCGCCCCACTTACCTGTGTCTTCTGCTTTATCCATTCTGGGTCAACTTCTAGTTTCTTACGACGAACGGGAACAACAGGTTGTGCTGTGACTTCTTCCTTAGGCTGCTCAAGTGCTTTTGGAGCCGACAGGGAAAATGTGAAAGTGGACGTTTCTGCTGCCCTCTGACTTGCTGTGTAATGATGGAGCGAACATTCAGTCCAGTGATTGGATTGAGTAAGAGTGTGAGGGCTCGGGAGAGCGGCCACACACACACACACACACACACACACCCCGGCCATGTCAGGAAGGCTCCCGAATAGGAGGAAGAGCAAGGCCTTGGAAGTGGGAAATGCAAGGGTTGAAATTCCAGCTGCTTTCTCATTCATTCAACACACATGTATCAGGAGCCTGAGATGTGCCAGCCCAGCTCTATTCTGGATACAGTGTTGAAGACCACCTGGTCCAGACGTGAGGGCATGCGGAAGTGACACACCACTCTACCAACTACGTCCTGAGCGGAGTGCTCACTGGACAAACGTGTGGCTGCGGATTCAAAATATGTGAGTGGGGAGAGGTTAAAAAAAGGAAGTGCATTTTACACCTCAGGTATGTTGTTTTCACTTGAAATATGAATGTGTGTTAACAGGTCACTTAAAATCGAGGACAGAATCTTTCCTTTGTGTGTGGCCTGAGGACCGGGGCTCCGGGATGGTGTCTTTCTCAAGCCATAGCCACCATTTATGGCTTAGCATCCTCAGTGTTGCCAGTTTCTAAACAGTCTTGAGTTTCAGAATCGTACAGTGTTTTAAGAATTTTACATTCTATAATCTTTTGTGTCTGTTTAGTCCACATCTAATTCAAAGTGGTTTTTATTTTTTAAAAAATATTTATTTATTTATTTGAAAGGCAGAGTTACAGAGAGGCAGAGGCAGAGAGAGAGAGAGAGAGAGGGAGAGAAAGAGAGAGAGATCTTCCATCCACTGGTTCACTCCCCTAAATGGCTGCAATGGCCTGAGCTAGGCCAATCCAAAGCCAGGAGCCAGGAGCTTCTTCTGGGTCTCTCACACGGTTACAGGGGCCCGAGCACTTGGACCATCTTTCACTGCTTTCCCAGGCCATAAGCAGAGAGCTGAACTGGAAGTGGAGCAGCTGGGACTCAAATCGGTGCCCATATGGGATGCTAGGACTGCAGGCAGTGGCTTTGCTTTACCTGCTATGGCATGGTGCTAGCTAGCTCCTTCAAAGTGTTTTTTTTTTTTTTTTTTTTTTTTTTTTTTTTTTTTTTGTTGTTGTTGTTGTTGTTTTTACAGGCAGAGTTAGTGAGAGAGAGACAGAGAGAAAGGTCTTCCTTTTCTGTTGGTTCACCCTACAATGGCCGCTGCAGCCAGCGCGTGCTTCTCCTGGTCTCCCATGCGGGTGCAGGGCCCAAGCACCTGGGCCATCCTCCACTGCCTTTTCAGGCCACAGCAGAGAGCTGGCCTGGAAGAGGGGCAACTGGGACAGAATCCGGCGCCCTGACCAGGACTAGAACCCAGGGTGCCGGCACTAAAGGCAGAGGATTAGCCTAGTGAGTCTTAGCGCCAGCCTTCAAAGTGGTTTTTAAAAGCTATTTTTCTTAATTTTTAAAAAGCATTCAACTTAGCTTTTATCACCACAACAAGTTTCTTTCTACCTTCAATTTTGTCCATTCGTGTAACAGTTGAGGTTTGGGATTCTACTGGCAAGGGCAGCAGCAGGGCAGAACCCGTTCCCAGTGCCCATGATACATGTTGAATGGGGCTGGCTCTGTGGCGTAGCAGGTAAAGCCACCGCCTGTGATACAGGTATCCTATACGGGCGCTGGTTCTAGTCCCGGCTGCTCCACTTCCGATCCAGCTCTCTGCTATGGCCTGGGAAAGCAGTAGAGGACGGTCCAAGTCCTTGGGCCCCTGCACCCATGTGGGACACCTGAAAGAAGCTCCTGGATCATGGCTTCAGCCTGACTGAGTCCTGGCCATTGTGGGCATATGGGGAGTGAACCAGCGGATGGAGGATCTGTCTCTCTCTGACTGTAACTTTGCCTTTCAAATAAATAAAAATTTAAAAAAAGGTGTTGGACACAACAGTGGGAGCTGCAGGGGCCAGAGGCATGGAGAGGAATTGTGGCTGCGGTGTCACCCAGGATTTCCTGGTGGGGAGGAGGAGCCGCAGCTCACCTAGCATCTAGGTTAGGGGGAGCTCAGGTAAGCCAAGGAGGCCAGGGTATCTATCATGAGAGAGAGCTCCTGGGAGAGAAAGTAACCAGGTTTGGAAGAGCCCCAGCATGTGGAAGGGGAGGTTGGAATGGATCAATGGAGATGGTTCAGGAATGGTAGGCTGGGTTAGATTATTGGTTCATTTGCTCACGCAGTAAACTTTATCGTGTGTGTGTGTGTCTGTGAACACATGTGAGCGCTGGCTTGCAAAGGTTGACCAGGGAAAGTATTTTTGAGAAGGTAGCATTTCAGCAGAGCCCTGAATGAAGTGTGAAGTCACCCACAGGCTGTCAGAGCCAAGAGTGTTGTAGGCAGAAGGAGCAGTACATACAAAGGCCCTGTGGCATGGGACACTTGGTTCATTCAAGGAAGGACAAAAAAACCCAATGTGGCTGTGGAGGAATTGAGAGCCTTCTAAGCCATATGAGGCATATGGGCGTTTTCTTGGAGGCAACAGAGGGCTGAGGCAGAGATTTTAAGATTTTATACTGAAAACAATGTTAAGAATGAGAAAGGACTGAGAGACAAAAAGATGGGAGTCAGGGAGACTAGAATTCCAGGGGAGAGATGAAGGTGATGAGTCCTATATTTCTTAAAATAGGATGGCGCTGCCTATAGTGTCCTGGGTGTTTACTGTACGATAATGAATGCAAGGTGCTTGCCACCTGGTAGAAGGCCAGTGTATCTGTGTCCTTCTCCAAAAAGACCTTTGCATGTTGATGATTGATGATTCATGATACACACTGCAATGTTCTGCTTCATCTCACCGGACTTGAGGTCTGAATACAAGGGCTGCATAATACCAGGAGCCTAGCGCTGAATGGAAATATAGAGCCTCTCTCTCTGAAATCAGTAACAGTTTCAAGACAGGGATGGGAGAGCTTTAAACCGCACAGAGCCCCTCGCAATGCGGAGCCCCAGGAGACCTTGTAGGTTAAAGTACATGATATTGGCCTTGGTTTGGATGAAGAGTTTTCAAAGACATGGGGCTGTGTGCCTGGAACATGGCAGACTGGACTGGAGACAGCGGGGAAATGAGTTTGCATGGCAAAGGCAGTTGGAGATTTCTTTGGGACTGGCCACAGCACGAACATGAAAAATGTTACTGTATAAAGCACCCACACCTTCTAGAGGAGCAGGGGGTGGGTGGGGCTGGTGGTGGAGACCTCAGGAGGAATCTGGCTGTGTGTATTAGACCAGGTGTGATTCTCCAATTAGAACTCCTTCTCTGAGCGTATGACAGTAGAGTCTCCTAAAAGACCTTTATTTCCCCAAAAGGAACAAAAGCATCATACTTGCACGTACATATCCTTCCGTTTAAGGAACACTAAGCATCAACTGTGTACCTACCCAAGGTGCCAAAGACAGATACAGACATCTACAGCTCTGGCATCAGAAACACAGCAGGAGACAAGTGTGGCACAATTAGTAAAGCAGACATTCGCTGTTGAGATTTTGGCATCTGAGAATCTGAACTGCCCTCCTTATATTGGGGTAACCCATTGTGTGAGTCTAAGTGGGAGGTGGACCCCCACTTTGCTAATTGGAGGAGGCCCTGTCCCCTTAGGCTAATGAGGACATGAGACCTAGGCTCAGACACCCTATTTTCTTCTCTGGACACACCTGTGAGAAGTAAAGACAACTGGTTCATATTCAAAGTAAGATGTCCAGATGTGAGTAGAGAATTATTAACAACTAGCTAGCATAACAGTTTGCAGATGTGTAGAAAGTTACAAGTACGTTCAGCTGGAAAGTTCTGGAGTGATGGGTATTGAGCAAATGGAGTGGCTAACTTAGCAAAGCTAAAACAGATGGAAATAATAAAACGTAGGTGATGTGCAGGAAGAGGGTAATCCTGCAGTACTCAGCCAGCGAGGAACCAGGGGAGGGACCTGCATGCGAGGGAATCGACAGCTTGCTGTAATCCCCGCCCCTGGTGTGCCTGCCTACCAAGCACCTGATCTTGCAAGACCATTCATAAATCCTCACTTTAACTGCACCTCTCAAGTCTGACTCCATCCTTTGAGTGGTCGGTCAGGTGAGGATATTTCCCACATATCAACCTCTGGTTCTTCATTGAATATGCCAGGGGGACTAGACCTGGCTTTGGCCTGAGAGGTCTGGGGCTAGGGTGTGGTGCGAGGCACTTAGCCTGTCTGAGGCTTCCTTAGAAGTACTGTGTGCTAACTAGTTGTGCCAGTGGAGTACCCTAGTCTTTCCTTCTTTATCCTACTTCGCATGGTGTGAGGGTCTGTTTGAATCAAACCTAACCTAACGTATGTGAAAGGACCTAGCAGGCAACTAGTGTTGAGGTGAGGGCCATGAATTGGTGCTAGGGATGGGAACACTCTTGAGAGGGAATCTGAGACCATCAGAGATGAGCGACGTGTCCCCTGGGCTTCATCACATCTGTGTTAGTTGGATCTGGTAATCTGAAAGGTATTCCCTATTGTGGTTTTGAGTTTCTCAACTTAGTAGCCTGATGCCTTAGCCTTTTGACTCAAGCCTTTCATGATTAGATCCATAAAAGTATTCTGTAACTCCTGTGCTTGGCAAATTTTAACAAATGGACCCCACATGCCTTCAGTCTCCTGGCAAAGGGAGTGGTTTCTTTCCAATTAATATCAACTTCCTAGAACACCCTCACCCCCACCCCCCAGTCTAGGATAGACCCCATCCTGTGTGGTCCCGTCCATTGGCTTAGTTATTCTGTGTGGTAATTCTCTACTTTCTTGTCTTTCCCCAAGAAGGCATAAGCCTGTTGAGGTCCTAGACTGTATCTTTCTTGCTCTGTATTTTACTAACCCGGTAGGTCTTCAAGGGAGCTAATGGGCATGTTTGTCTCCCTTTCAGAACCACAGCAGGAAGTGAGAGGCAGCAGACAGACAAGCAGCCATGGGCAGAAGGTGTGAGGATGGTGCCTACCTTCCCTTCTCCTCAGAATCCATAGAATTGCTTCCTTGTATTTTTCAAAATTTTTCTTCAGTCTAGAAGGAAGGCAGATCACATTTCAAAGCCAAGGCTGAGTTCATGCACAGTGTGCATCGTCTAGCGGCTGCTGAGTTTTTCATATGGGTGGGAACTCGGGCCAGTGGTTCTGCCTGAGTCTGATGCAGCCTTTCTCCCAGTTAATGTCCAGGAATAAAGGGACGGCACATGACATTGATTCAGTGCTTGCTGCCTAGTCTGTACCTGACCTTCAACCTGGGCCCATGGCCTGATCCCAGAACTCTTCAAAATGAATTCAGAAGGGGTCACTTTGGGGGCCAGGGGAAGAGTCGCGAGGTCTGATTGCAGCTTGATTTTCTAAGGCTTGTCCACAGCCCAGTGAGGGTTGCCTCTGGAAGTGGCTTGGAAAAGCAGCACTGTTGTGAACTGGGCAGAGCCACCCAAAGTCTTTCTGCCTTCAGTAGGATATTTGCAAATAGGCTCAGTCACAGCTTATCAAAAAAGCCTTACTGAGGTCCAGCCTTTCAAAGTGATGGAGCCATTTATCCTGCTCATGTCAGTGTACAAAGCGAGTTAACCTGGCACTTCAATGACTGGAGCTGTGCTACTTGCAAGTAAGCAGGGTCTCTAGGGCAGCTGTGTTTTCTGATTCTCAGATCAGAGCCCCTTGGAAAGGGAGGGCCCCAGAAAGAGTGAGCTTCCCAGGCTTAATTGGATCTGAAAAGGAGGCCTTTGACATGACAGTTTTAAGTTCTTAGCTCAGCTTCCTCAGGGAGAGCAAAATAATTTAACCCTGTGCAACCCTAGGAAGCAAACATCCTCTGCTGGGAAGAGCTGCATTGCTTCCCCTTGCAGAGGGCATTGGTTTACTATTGTAAGCAGCAATAGGAGAAACTCAGAAATAAGGTTTTCACGGCCTGTTTGTACTAAATAGCAGTGGTTTTATTTGCAAACACTTTTAGTGGAATGGAAGCATTTACCAAGCCCACTGGCACCTGTGGAAAAAAGTAAGGCTAGGGAGGGTTGGAGACCTGTCCTCCAGGCTGAGAACAGGATAGTGGGTGCAGGCCAGTGTTAAATTCCAGGGAGGGGATCCAGCTAGTGGCAGCCAAGGCTCTGTAGTGAATGGCAGACTGTTCTTTCCTTGTTTTTGCCCACCTTTACAAGCTAGTGGAATCCCTACCAGTGAGCTCCTCCGTGGCAGAGATGATGGGTACACAGTGCTGTGTCCCAGCTGGATTAGCACAGAGCTGGTGCTCAGGAAGTACTTGTCGAGAGCAGTCAGGTTAGAATGAGCCTGTGTTGCAGGCTGACATGGAAGATGGGGAGGGAGGAGCACCTGAGCTTGCAGGATGATTGACGGAGAAGCTGTGTAATGTTTGTTTTTGCTGATCCCAAAGCTTGGAAGTTCCTAGTGCTTTCTAGTCTGTGTGTTTTCCCCTCCTGTTTTCTAAGGAAGCCTTGGGGATCTCTTGCCCCACAGCAGGAATTGATGACAGTCCTTCTCTTCCTGACTTTGTGAATGCTGGGCTCCCCCAAGGGATTTAGGTAGGGTGCTCTGTCCCCACAGCCTGTGCCTGGTGCCACTGCTGGAGGACCTGCAAAAGATCCCTGGAGGCCCAAATACAACCATGCTCTCTCAGGCTTCTGACCACAAATGAGAGAAAAAGCCAGGCTGGGTCAAGAGCATGTCATGCACCATAGGCTGGAGGCACAGCCTGGTTCTGGAACAGTTTGTGACCTGGTGCCAGCCATGGGTCTGCAATAGCCTTGTCATGCCCACTCTGAATAGGACTCTGACCATGATCCCAACTCAGGAAGCTCACAGCACTCCCTTCTCCACGAGGAAACCACCAGCCAGCTTGGAAGGAAGCTAGGGAATTTGCTAAGCTGATGTCCAGGATCTGGATACTTCATTGCTCCCCCCTTTAAAAGCCCAGGGGTTTAAGCCTTGCTCCCTGGACTTTTGAAGTTCATGGTTCCTTCAAGACTGTCCAGCCTCTGCCCCCACCCCCTTCCCTTTGCTCTTGCGCCTCTCAGGCTTAGGACTCCCTTGCCCTTGAGTTCTGATCTTGGTCTGGCAGCTGGATCACTCTCCTGTGCCTGCTCTTTGACACAGGGGACCTGCCTGGCGCTGGCTTGGCTCAATTCCCTGGTGGCCCAATTTAGCCTTCGACTGCTGCCTCCTCTGGCCTGCCCAGACCCACTGACCAATAAATAGTTCCACCCCTCCGGCTACTCACAGCATTCTCAGCTTCTTTTTGTTTCGGCTTTCCAGCAGCCTGGTCAGGGGAATGTCAAAATCCTCATCGAGTTCGCTGAGAGCCGTCATCTCCCTGATTATCATCCTAAACACTGTCTGGTAGGAGCTGTTAAGCATCTACAAAGGACCGCAGAATGAAACATCCAGGAAATGGGAGTTAATGATTTATGAATCACGTTGCCGACTCCCAGGGTTGGCAGGTGACATTTCAGCGTGTTATTAGGAAACAATGGGAACAGTTGGGTGGCCAGAGCATGTCTGCGATCCTCAGACCCTCTTCTTGCCCCCCAGGTCCCTCAAGAATCTTTTTTATCCTCAGAATACCAAGCAACCCTTTGAGAACATAAAAGTATCCTCTTTTTTCAGGTGTGGATGGAGATGGCTGTAGAAGGTAAAAAAATGCATGCATGCTTTAAGAAGTGTGACAGGCTTTCTGTAGGCTGAGCTCCCAGTGGTGGCTTGTTTATTTGATGTCAAGAGTGAATCTTCAGCAGCTGGCACTTGGTGCAGAGAGTAAAGCCATCACTCCACCACGCACGACTCTGACATTCCATATGAGCCCTGGTTAGAGTCCCCTGCTAATGGCGGAAGTGGAAGATGGTCCAAGTGTTTGTGTCCCTGCACCTACATGGGAGACCCATCGCTCAACTCAGGGCTTCAGGGCAGATCAGGGTCAAGGCCCTCACTGTCAGTTTCTGACATTAAATTCCTCATTGTTGACGATCCATCCCTTGGGATGCAGTGCCTATCTGCCTTTGTCATTGTGTTTCCTTTGAATTCTGTATTCTGCTCACCAGAAAATATAATGTCCACTGTGGTCCACCAGACAGCAAGACCCATCTGGGAGGTTCCAGTTGAGATTCTTGTTCCACCTAGGCTATGCCATATGTGCCATCTTTGACGTCTTATGGGGTCCTCATCATTGTGTAGGTGTATTGGGGACCTCAGTGATGAGGTCTCCCATGCCTAGAGACCCTTCCTGGGTGAATCTCTGGTCCTTGCAATCAAAAGAATTTTCACAGCAAAGTTTTTGATGCGTAATATGTCACAGAGGTGAAAACAAGTGAGTGGCAGTGAATTATAAACAGCAGATGACTTGTCACTGTAGCTAAAGGATAGGTCATTAGCTTCCAGCCAAACAGGAGGGTGTAAGCTCTCTCTTCCTCGTCTGTGCCCAAATGGTTTCTGTTATTCCCCTCAAAAGGGCCTCCGTCCACACAGCTTTGCAGTTTTGCAGCTGCAGGTATCTTGTGGCACTCACTCCATGTCTCCGGTTCTGGCCCCATTTGACCACATCTGCTGCCTACTGAGCTGCTTGGTGCAGCTCTGCTTTGCTGAGCTGTGTAACTGCCTATCACAGGAAGGGTTTATGTGCCACAGGTGCTGCCTCAGGATCCTGAGCATCCAGTCCTTTGGGGACCATGTGGCACAGACACTTTGTCACCTAGATCCTGGGACAGTACTGCTTGTGCCAAGTGTCGCAATGTACGTCAGGATTAGTTTTCATAAGTGACAGCCTTTACATCCTGACTGTGGGGGCTCAACTCTAGTCTGTGGCTTTTAAGAAATAAGACACCAAGCCAGCATCATGGCATAATGGGTTAAGCTACCACCTGCAACACCAGCATCGCACTGGTGGGCACTGGTTCAAGTCCTGGCTCTCCACTTCAGATCCAGCTCCCTGCTAATGCACCTGGGAAAGCAGCAGAAGATGGCCCAAGTCCTTGGGCTCCTGTGCACGTGGGAGACCTGGATGAAGCTCCTGGCTTCAGCTTGGCTCAGCTCCAGCCATTGTGGCCATTTGGGGAGAGAACCAGTGGATGGAAGACCTTTCTATCTCTCTCTTTCCAATAAAAATAAGAAAAATATTTTTTAAAAAAGAAACAAGACACAATATCACCCCCTTCTGTCATTTTTTCCCCCTGGAGCCTCCTTAACAGACCCAAACCCTTTCTCCTTGCTCTATGCAAACCCAAAGCCCCTAGGCTTATTGGGAAAACTAAGTAATATTGGTATTTTTTAAGGCATTAAAATTCAGTAATTTATTTAAAAAATTTATTTGTGATACATACACACACAAGAGAGGAGAGAGAGGAGCCAGGGACCCAATCCAGTTCTGCATGAGTGGCAGGAGTCTAGGTACCTAAAGCATTGCTACACCTCCCAGGGTGCCCGTCAGCAGGAAGTTGCAACCAGGAGTGGAGCCAGAACTCAAACCAGACCCTCCAATATGGGATGTGGCTGCCCAAGTAGCACCTTAACCACCACCACTGGCATATTTGGGGTTGGGTAAGGAAGTATTATCTTATTCAGATAAAAGATGCTCTAGGACCCCCTTTACTCCCAAGGCTTCAACTCCATGCTAAAGATTCTCTTATGGCTTGAATTATGGCCTCCTCAATTCATGTATTGAAGTTTTAATCCCTAGCATCTCAGTGCCCTAATTCCTAGGCCTTGTCTGGCAGTAGGTTCTTTATAGAGCTGATCAGGCTAACATGAGGTTGCTGGGGTGGATCCTAATTCAGTATGATTGGTGTGCTTACAGAGGGGACATTTGGACCCAGAGGCATGCACAGTGAGATGGCATAGGGAGAAGATGCCATCTATAAAACGAGGCGAGAGGCCTGGGCCAGAGCCTTACTTCCCTGTTCTTGGGAGGAAACAAGTCCTCCAACACCCTGATTTTAGACTCCCGCCTTCAGAACTGTGCGTCATTGCAGCTTAAGCCACTCCTGTCGTGGCACAGTTCATATCACAGCAGCTTTAGTAAACTCATTCAGAAATCATTAGCCAGGAGCTCTCTCCTAGACCCTAAATGAATTACTTTACTTTTCAACTGGACTTTATCTCAGTGTCTTACCGGTCTTAGTATGTTCCAAACTGAACTTGGCCTACAAAGGTGCCTTCCCTCTTCTCTTTAGTTTCTCAGGCTGCAGAGCAGAAATGGGTCCTACGTCATGGCAGGTGTAAGGGCACTGCCCTAAGCAACTAGGCTTTATGCATTTGTTCCATCATTCATTCTTGCCTCCCGTCTCCCCTATCCCAACCCATCACCTACAAAACCATTGTGGTGACCTTAAAAATGCAAAATTGATCCCTCTGCTGTGAAAAAATCTCAGTGTTTGGGAGGACTTTGGCTAGATTCCCTGTCATAGATTTTCCCCAAATAATTCCATATTATCTATTTTAAGAGATACTTAGAGAGCAAGAAGAAAACATGAATGGAACTCCATAAAGTTTTGGCTACGAGAAAGAAAAGACCTTTATAAACATGTAAGAGAAAGTGATTTGCAAATGAGACTCCCTAAAAATTAAAAATGACAACGGCATGGAAACTGCCAGAAAGGAAGTCGGGATAAAATACAGACTGGCACCGTTGGCGTGGTGGGGCATGATCTTGCTTGGAATACTCGAACTCCATGTTGAAGTTCTGGCTTGAGTCCTGGCTGCTCCACTTCGATCCAGTTCCCTGCTAATGTGCCTGGGAAACAGCAGATGATGGCTTAGGTACTTGAGACTCTGCCATCTTTGTGAGAGACCTGGGTGGAGTTCCTGTTATCCTGGCTTTGGCCTGGCATAGCCCAGGCTGTTGTGGACATCTGGGGAAGGAACCTGCAGATGGAAGATTTCTCTCCCTCTCGCCACCCCCACACCCCCACCCAGGTCTCCTTCTTTGTCACTTTGCCTTGCAAATGAGAAAATAAACATAAAAAAAAAACACAAACCAGGGGAAAATTTACAACATGTATATCAGAAAAATGACTACATTTTTCAATATATAAAAGCCCTGGAAAAACAGAAGGAAAGAGAAATAAGCAGCTGCTGTGATTTGGATTAGTTTGAATTTGACCCTCCAGAGCTCCTATGTTGGAAACTTGGTCCCAGGGTGGTGTTGTTGGGAGACAGGGATTGTAGGGTCCAGTCTTAAGGTTGTGATTTCATTCTCCCACAAGTGCACCTTCTATTGTGACACCATCTACCAGTCTGCACCAGTGGGGCCACCTGATTTTGGACATTGACCCTCCAAAACTGTGGACTAAACAAACCTCTTTTCTGTATAAAGTTAGCCTGCCTCAATTATCTCATTATAGTACTGAAAAACAAATATAGCAGCTTAATGAAAGAGCAGAGAAAGGATACAGGATAACCATTCATAGAGAGACACACACACATGACCAACAGATGTGAAAAATCCCAAACAACTTTTTTTTTTTTTTTACAGGTAGAGAGACAGAGAGAAAGGTCTTCCTTCCGTTGGTTCACTCCCCAAATGGCTGCCACGGCTGGCTGCTGCGCTGATACGAAGCCAGGAGCCAGGTGCTTCTTCCTGATCTCCCACGCGGGTGCAGGCACCCAAGCACCTAGTCCATCCTCCACTGCCCTCCCGGGCTACAGCAGAGAGCTGGACTGCAAGAGGAGCAACCAGGACTAGAACCCGGCGCCCATATGGGATGCTGGCGCCGCAGGCGGAGGATTAACCAAGTGAGCCACGGCGCCGGCCCCGCCCAACAACTTTCACAATGAAGGTGATGCAGGAGACATCACGGAGAAATGATGATGTTTATCCCATCAGAAGGGCCAGAATTGAGGATCCTTTTTTGGTGAGGATATGAAGAAGGAAGTCCTCTCATCTCTCTTGGTGGGGATAGGAAAATGGCACACCTAACTGGGATGGTGGGGGAGAGTTTATCCATACCTTTTGAGTTAAAGTTGCAGATACCTTTGGATTCAGGTTCAAGTGCCAGGAATTTATTCTTTAGCTACATTTGCATTTATGTGAACAATTCAATGCAATATATGAGTGTGTGTGTGTGTGTGTGTGTGTGTGTGTATAAAGAACTGGCAGGCAACTTAAGTATCTGTTCAGAGGGTGCGAGTTAAATTACAGTACAGGATACAATGGAATAACAAAGATTTTCCAAATATGTTATTAAGAGAAAGCAAATTATGTATACTGTGAATATTGTGATCTCATTTATGGCTGTGCATGTTTTTAAAGATATGTAAGTTTATAGAGGTATTAAAATTTCCAGAAGGATCTATAGAAAGCAGTATAGAATAGTTATTTCTGGGACATAAGGAGTTGGAGACTTGAAACATGTATTTTCTAGCCTTATTTACTGTTTCCATATTTAAAAATCTTGTGCTTATTGTAGCTTCACAAATCAAAAGCAAGGACTGAATTAAATAAAGAAAGAAACAAATTGGATGCGTCACACCCTCTGCTGAGAGCCCTTTTGTGACAAAGCCATGGGGTGGGGAGGTGCTGGTGACAGGTGCGTACGTGCTCAACCTGCCTGTCCTGTAGAACTCTCTGGAATGTTCCTGAATGGACCCCGCTCTTCCAGAACCTCACACAGCCACAGGGAGGGTGTGCTGCCTGGGAGTGCGGCACTGCCTGATAAGGGAAAACCTCAACACACACAGCTCTGAAGGTTTCTGAATAATTTAAAAGTCTAATTAAATCAATTCCTTGAGGTTTTCAACTCTAGTTGAAAAATCTTTCTAAAATACCTGAGTTTACTTCCCTGTCTTAATAAATTCAATACTATAAAGCCAAGTTCAAGCAATCTTTTTCTCCCTTCAATGTACTATTTCAGCATTTGAAATGCAAATCTTATTAATACAGAGCTGCAGAGAAGCAAATGCGGAAGGTAAGGGTAAGTAATTGAGGGCTACCTAGGAAGAGAGGCCAGAAATTTTCCCAATTAAAAGTTTTTTTTCTAAAGCTAATTTTTTTTGCCTTTCCTGATGGGAGTTTAGAAAAATACCTCTGTCTAATTTTGGGTTGCAGGGATACAAGCAATTATGTTGTAATTACCCATAGTTAGTACCTGCAAATCTAATAATTAATAGTGCTCTCATCTCCACCAACCTGAGTTCTAAGTCTTAGAGGTAAGTTGACACAGGAAATTAGGGCTACCAGGCTGCCAAAGCAGGCAAAATGTTCATATGGTGTATTTACAAAACAGAATAAAAGTTTTGCTTTAAAGACAATACTGATTGAGTGTTCCTACTCTGAAATGCTTGCGAGTGTTTCAGAGTTAAGAGTCTCTAGAAGGGGCTGGCACTGTGGCTCACTTGGTTAATCCTCCGCCTGAGGCGCCAGCATCCCTTATGGGCGCAGGTTCTAGTCCAGGTTGCTCCTCTTGCAGTCCAGCTCTCTGCTGTGGCCCGGGAAGGCAGTGGAGGATGGCCCAAGTGCTTGGGCCCCTGCACCTGCATGGGAGACCAGGAAGAGGCACCTGGCTTCTGGCTTTGGATCTACGCAGTGCTGGCCATAGCAGCCATTTGGGGAGTGAACCAACGGAAGGAAGACCTTTCTCTCTGTCTCTCTTTCACTGTCTATAACTTTATCTGTCAAATAAATAAAAAATAAAAGAGTTTCTTGAAGTAGGGGATATTTGTATATATGAAAGTTCTTCAAAAATGTCGTGGTCATAGAAAGTGCATTTTATGAAAAAAAATGCATGGATTTAAAATGTTTTTGCACCAAACTTATCTTTGAATTTCATTTTCTGTGAACTTGTGGAGTACCCTCATGAAATGAGATACCTTGTTGAAGAGACTCAACTCTAAACACAAAATTCGTTTATGTTCTGTCTATACCTTGTACATGTCACCACATCACCTGGAAGTAAGGATATACGGGATTTTTTTGTGATCCTGTGTTTTGACTGTGACCTGTCACATGAGGTCAAGTGCGGACTTCTCCACATGTGGCGTCATGTCGGTGCTCAAAAAGTTTCAGACTTTGAATTTCGGGCTTCTGGATGAGTGATGCTCAACCCGTACCATACAAGGCACACGCAGGGTTATTTCAACTGTTCTGACTTCGCTTCTCGTCTCTAGTTGGGAGCGCAGCAGAGAAGAGGATGCCCGCTGGATGTCCAGCACTATGTCTGGGTCCCCCTGCAGGGCGTGAGGTCAGAGGACCGCAGAGCTGGGGGAGATGTGTGCTGCTCTGGGTTGCGGTGCTTGCTGGGAGCACAGGTTATTGTCCAAGGTTTCCTCTTTCACCAGATCGCCCCGTTAGAGACGGTGGGCTTTTCTTATCTGTGCTTGTTGCAGTTTGGGGGTTGCTGTCTTTTCCAGCACTCAATCTGGGACATAAGAGTCAAAAAACCAAACCAAGCAAACAAAGCCCAGGGTAATCCCTCCCATGCTGTTCCTTTCTTGGTTCTGGAGTTCCCAGGCAGTCCACCTTCTCCTCTCCACTGTTCAGCGACTTCTAGGCCTCTTTTTTTTTAATATGGTATCCAGGGTGTTAAGCCATGCCTTGCTTTTTATATAGGATTTCTGCAAAAATCATCTGCCTTGACATCTAGATACTATTAAGAGTTTTCTTTTTCCTGTTCCAGTTTTCAAAAGCAATCTTGGTGGCTATTTGTTCATATTAGTAGCAAGGTACTCAAGTAGGGGCTTGGAATGCCATATAGGGCTTGCTTCTGGTCCCATATGACCTGATGTGGACCTCTTAAAACTATAGCTGCCGGGCTGGCGCTGTGGCGCAGTGGGTTACTGCCCTGGCCTGAAGCGCCAGCATCCCATATGGGTGCCGGTTCGAGACTCAGCTGCTCCACTTCCAATCCAGCTCTCTGCTATGGCCTGGGAAGATGGCCCAAGTCCTTGGGCCCCTGCATCTGTATGGGAGACTTAGAAGAAGCTCCTGGCTTTCCTGGCTTCAGATTGGAGCACTCTGGCTGTTGCGGCCATCTGGGGAGTGAACCAGCGGATGGAAGATCTCTCTCTCTCTCTCTGCCTCTCCTCTTTCTGTGTAACTCTGACTTTCAAATAAATAAATAATTCTTTAAAAAACAAAAAACAAACAAACAAAAAACTATAGCTGCTTTAACGGGAAGCTCAGTTGGGCTGTGGCAACAACACAGCAAAGCTATGAATCCCAGAATTCAGGCGGCAGTTGCTGCTGGCCCTGGGCTGCCCACTCCAATATTTGGAGGAAGAGGGTCCCAAATTTTTACCCAACTTACACTGACATCAAAGTCTTCAGTTTCCTGCTTGCCAGCTTCCTCTAATAGAGCATCCCTCAGATTCCTGTCAGAAATAGGCTCCATGCCTTTCAAGGCACATCAGATGGAAGGATATTGAGGGAAAAAAAGGGAGAAGTATATTTATGGCATTTACCCTTGTCCTTTCAAGAAAAATGCATACATATTGAGTCTTTAAATAATAAATAAATAAACTAAAATTCAACTTGAGGATATCAATAAAATAGAAACAAAAGGATCCCTTTCAGGGTTGACCTGGTAAGTATGGGTTCCTGGGGCCATGAAGACGCACTTGACAGTGTGATAATGAGGGTGTGGAGAATGAAGCTAGGGAGTGAGCAGGCGGACAGAACTTCCCAGTAGGGGACCAAGAGGGGGCCAGTTGGGGAGGTTGGAGAGGGACTCAGGGGCAGGGGCCAGTCCTCAGAGGACCTTGCAGGCCTTGGGAAGGACCTTAGGTGAGATTGATTCTGAGTGTGTTTTTCTCTTGTTGATCCCAAGACGTGTATCGCCCACCACTTTTGTCACAGACTGCCAGTTTCTAAGAATTGCATCCAGTTCATAATCACGGACCAGAGCAGAAGAGATGACTCCCCAGGCCAGTGAGCTAGAGGAAGTCGACCATGAGCACCTTTGTTCTTGGAGGGCAGCCACAGCCTCGGCACCCTCTGGGTCAGGTCAGGGACTGCAGCCTCCTGGGTAATGGGGTGCAAACTGAATTGTGGAATTGATCATTACCACCTGCGTCTCTCTCCCCTGCTCCTGGGAAGAGGCAGGTCCTGAGGCGAGGGCTCTGAGGCAGAGGCTCTTACGTGACAATTGAGCCCCGGAGCAATCATGGAGGTCTGTTGTGGCAGCTTCAGGATGACACCGGCCCCTTCAAGCTGGGGTGCCCAGGGAGATTTGAAAATCCACCGGATGGCATGGGGCTAACTTACTAGGTCTGAGTCTGTGTGCCTCTTAGGAGTTTGCGGACAGAGAGAGGCCACTCTTTGTCATCTCCTTCTTGCTCAATTTTGGTTCCATAATAGGCTCCCTGACTCATCCAGGCTCCCGATGGAAGGGAGAAGTTCACTGAGCTGTCACTGCTTCTGCTGACACTGAGTCCTTCCTGCCCGCACACTGCCTCTCTCAGCCTTGGATCACTCCTGACAGAGGGAATTCCCCGGCAGTTCTTCCCCATCACTTCCGACAGGTGCACGCGTGCCATCCTTGGGTACAAGGCAAGGGGCAAGTCCAGCTGGATTGCAAAAACGCTGCATGTTCCCAAGCTGTGTGCCATGGAAATAACTGAGGGGAGTTTGGAAGAGCCCTTTAGGAAAACCCAGCAGGAACCCACGGGAATTCAAGTAAGCACTCGGGAAGCTCCTTGTGGATGGCACCAAGAGAAGAAATGGAATGAACTGGTAGGCGAGGGGTTGAGAGACTGGGGACAGGCACCTTTCAGTGCCTGCCTGGGATGGAGACTGAGTCTGGCTCTGCCCAGAGAGCTCAGCCAAGGGCCCATCGTGTGTGTGGCCATATTTGAATAGGCTTTTGAATAGTACCGTTAGTTTGAGGGGAGAAAGAAGTAGATATTTATCATGGGAAGAAGGTGAACTTGGCAGCCCTTCATACTGTATGAAACGTCGTGCTCAGAAGCATTGGTCTCAGGGCAGTAATGAAGCTTAGTAACATCAATGGGCATTGTCTCCATGCCAGGGGAACACACTAAATAAGCAGTACTGTAGCTGGAACTGGGGCTGAATGCATAGGAAGAGTTTTACTTCTAATTAAACTGTCCCTGTGGGGGTGTCTGTCAACCCTGATCTCTGTTCTGGTGAGATCACTACCTCCTCCTGCAGTCACTCCCCCAGAGGCTGGGCGAGGCAGGCAGAGGGGTCAGGCCAGGTTCTAGTGGTGGCCCTGTCAGCCGGGGTCTGGGCCACTTCTGAGAAGTCACTCAGTCCCTCTGCACCTTGCCCTCGTCTGTGTAATGGGGACACTCAGACTCCTCTTTTGGGTAGCTCAGAGGACCAGTGCTAGTGAGGGTCAATTCTGTCCCTCAGTGGAGCCTGCCTTCCCCTGGGGAACAGATCTTAATTCTCCCTCATCCAAGTGCTTCTCCTGCAATGCATTTATTGATAGAACTACAATGTTCGGATTTGGGATAAATGTTTGAGCTGTATGTTTTTTTCCCTTCAAATGCAGAATGAAGGCCACAATCCCACATACTTGGGTATGGGGTGGAGGTATCAGGTCAACACACAGCTCATTGCATCCCTGTCCGTACCCCTTGGCTTATCAATAAACCCTGAAGTCTGGACCATTCATCTCCCCAAGAAGGCTGCTGCCAAGTACAAGGCTCTCCCTCTTACTCCATTTCCCAAGGTGTTTTGGAGCAGAGCTGCTCAGACTTCGATGTGCTGCACCGAAGGTTCTTTGCTTGACCCAACTTTTATCAGGTTCTTGAAACTTCTCCTTCTGTGCCTTTCCCTGTGTAATCCAGCTTCAGCAAGTTCCTTGCTAAGCCTTGCATAGGAAGCAACCACTCGTGATGGCTGATGAGCCTCAGTGTCTGACAGGCGTCCTCTTCCCTAGACATCTCCCAGGTGATGTCTGATCACCCTGGCCTACCTACAGTGAGAATCCAGTGAGGTCTGTTTAGCCCTGATGTTCTCCTCCCAGTTCCCACTGACCTTGGCCCTGTTCTTTGGGCTGTGTCCATTCGTACTTGCTCATGCTGTCTTCTGAGTTGAGCCTAATCTCTCTCTCTCTCACCTCAAAACCCCAGTGCTGTGGACCCTATACCTGCTCCCAAAGGTCCTGGAGAAAGTCTGCCTTACCATGCCAAGTGTCACTGCCTGAGTGTTTTGAGAGTTGACGAGGAAAAGTAAGCGAGGTGGCAGGTGAGCAGTGTAGCTCCACGATGAGTGAGGCACAGTGAAACCCAGTCTTGTTTTCACCTCCTCCATCCTGCATGTAGTGAAATCCTTGTTATCCCAGGCAGGTAGGTCAAGGGCTGGGCCGGGCTGGCGGTCCCTGTAGGCACAGATCTATAAGCTATTTGAAAGCCTGGCTGCTCAGTGTGTGGGCTGTGGCTGAGCTGCAGCAGCTGCTGCTGGGAGCTTGTTAGAAGGGCAGACCCTCAGACCTGCTGAATCAGGACCTGCACCAAACAAGCTCAGCATGGGACAGCACAGCGCATTGATGTCTGAGCAGCACTGCTCCAAAACACCCTTGGGAATGGAGTAAGAGGGACAGACTTGCATTTGGCAGAGGTCTTCTTGAGAGGTTGCATGGTCCAGAGTTCAGGGTTTATCGATAAGCCATGAGGTACGGAACAGGGATGGAATGAGGTGTGCATTGTATGTAAGACCTGACACCCACATCCCATGCCCAAGTACAACAGACCATAGTCCCTCAAGTGTTTTCTAATGAGGCTGGGTCTGGCTAATTGCTGGGCTTTCATTTTATGGAGTATTGTGTTTAAGCTGAGATTCTGTCACTATAAGGATTCTCCCCTCCTTCCCTCCTTAATAAACACTTAAAGAAAAATCCTTAATCATTCGTAGGAGCTCCCGTTAATTGGCTGCCAAGGGTCCAGTGGATGAGTCTATCTGGGCGGGGGAGGTCCATGTGTCCCCGTTAAGCCCTGATTTCCAGAGTTCAGGGCAGCCTAGGACAGATGAGCCCCTCTTTAACCACAGGGATCCCTACAGCAGCCCCTTTGAGTGCAGAGATGACCTGCTTTCCAGGTCTGTCCATGTCACTCCGCCTCCCTCTGGAGCCTGTTTTTCTGGTTTTATGCTCCTTCTCAGCAGGTTCTAGGGCTGTGTGCTCAGCATGTCCCAGGTCTCCTCCAGGACTTGGTGCAGGTCAGACCAGCAGTGGGTCCCCACCCCAGGGGCACCCTCCTCAGCCCAGGACACACTGTGGAAGTCAGGGACCTTTAGCTCTAGGTATATTATGGTGGACTCTCACCATCTTCATACTCTTTATCTATTTCGCTGACAGAATACTCTGAAAAAGAGCAGGAAAAAATATTAGTAGGAATTGGTATGGTAGACTCTAGGTTACACTTTTTTTTTTTTAAAGATTTATTTATTATTTGAAAGACAGAGTTACAGAGACAGAGGGAGAGAGAGAGCAAGAGAGAGAGAGCGAGAGAGCAAGAGAGCGAGAGAGAGAGGTCTTCCATCTACTGGTTTACTCCCTAAATGGCTGCAATGGCTGGAGGTGGGCTGATCCAAAGCCAAGAGCCAAGAGCTTCATCTGGGTCTCCCATGTGGATGCAGAGGCCCAAGTACCTGGGCCATCATCTGCTGCTTTCCCAGGCCACAGCAGAGAGCTGGATCAGAAGTGGAGCAGCCAGGATTCGAACTGGTGCCTGAATGGGATACTGGCACTGCAGGAGGTGGCTTTACCTGCTATGCCACAGCACCAGCCCCATCTACACCTTTTAATCTCTCAGGGAATTAGTTTTCAGATAATCTCCTAAGTCAGCTGGGGAAACTCAGAGTGGAGATCATTCATTTTGGGATAAGAGGTTTCCTTGATCTTAGCAGTTTGAGGCCTATAGCGTGTGCTCAAGGAATAGTGATTCCCCCACCTTGTGTATATTTTGTCCTGTGTATGTTTTTTCCTTCCTACCAAGCTGGGAGGGGCTGAGATGGTGTTGTACATCTTGATATCGAGTCCCAGCAGACAGCAGGTATACAGTGCATGTGCTGGCTGAGCAGAGCACAGATGACCTGGTATCTTCCCTTCTAACTCCATGGTGGATATCCCCTCACTTTCAAGAAGCTAAGGCACTTGGTGCTTTGTCTCTTTCTTGCCTGACCTTTGAGCTTTTTAAAAAAATTTTTTTTTAAATTTATTTATTTGAGAGGTAGAGTTACAGAGAGAGAGAGAGAGAGAGAGAGAGAGAGAGACAAAGGTCTTCCTTCCATTGGTTTACTCCCCAGATAGCCGTTTTACTCCCCAGATAGCTGCAATGGCCGGAGCTGCGCTGATCCGAAGCCAGGAGCCAGGTGCTTCCTCCTGGTCTCCCATGTGGGTGCAGGGGCCTAAGCACTTGGGCCATCCTCCACTGCCTTCCCGGGCCACAGCAGAGAGCTGGACTGGAAGAGGAGCAGCCAGGACTAGAACCAGCGCCCCTATAGGATGCCAGCACTGCAGGTGGAGGATTAACCTACTGTGCCACAGCGCTGGCCCCATGACCTTTGAGCTTTGACATTGAGTCCCAGAAACAATGTCTTGGCCATTGGCCTGAACTAAAGCTCCCACATCTGAAACAGTCCAGAAAGACTGGGCTCTTCTTGGCTGGGGGCACGCTCTTTCTGTGCTTCTTGCTTTCTCATGGACAGATTAGTAACTTCTGTAGTTTGTTTAAAATCATCATCATGGCGATGCTTTGGCACAGCATCCCATATGGGAGTGCTTGAGTTCAATTCCTGGCTCTGTCTTGGATTCCAGCTTCCTGATCACGCACACCCTGGGAAGCAGCAGGTAATGGCTCATATACTTGGGTCCCTCCACCCATGTGGGAGACTGGAACAAGTTCCTGGCGCCTGGCTTCTGCCTGGCCCATTCTTGGGGAAGAGAACCAACGTGTTGGAAGATCTCTCTCCATCTGTGTATCTATAATAAATAAATAATTTGAAATCATCTTAAATTATACCTTCTGTATCAGACTCCAGGGCAGTTAGCATTGAGGTCTCTTTGTCTGCTTTTAATTTTGATATTAAAGATGTTACTGTTGAAAGATAGACGAGGGTGGCCATTAATGATTGAAACCTTACACTTCTCAGTGGGTGCCTATGGGGTATCTAGGGTCTGAGGTTCTTTCTTGGCACCAAGGCGGATCATCACACTGGAAGAACTGACACTGGGGCCTATGTTGGGTGCTCCCTCTGTCCCTCCTCCTCCTCCTGCTCCAGCTCTTGGCTTTGGTGTCTTACTCTAGGTCTGCAACACATCAGTGGTCAGGAAATGTAGCCCTCTGGTAGCACTGGGGTTAGTTTGGGTCCCCAGGACCACCAGGATGACTGGGCTCAGGGAGATTGTTTTAGAGACATTCCTTCTGCCCACGACATCTTTAGACCAAGTGGCTCCAAGACCATGTAGACCCACAGTGGGATCTCCCTGTCACTAGCACATGGGAGTCTCTGGTATTCTGTCACTGAGGATTCCCCAAGAGATGGGGAATGGGGGCTGGTTGAGAAATATGGGGCTGTCTAGCACAGAGCCATTGAGATGTGCACTGGGAAGCGCCTATGCATTTTTTTTTTTTTTTTAGAACTTCCGTTAGCTCTTTGGTAGCCTTGCTTACGTCTTCTGGAATTTTGTGATCTCTGCTCCCTTTTACTTCCCCCACCCCCATCTCCTGCCTATTCCTAAACACGTGTGCATGCACACACACACACGTGCACACCCTACCTTCTATTCTTAATAGCAGAAGATGAGAAGGCCGGTTACAAGAAGGTGGAGGCGAGTCTGCTCCACCTGGTTATGGGAGCGTCAGCGTTTGAGCCTGGCCTGTGGTGTTGTGATGAGAGGCCTTTAGGATCCTGACAGCAGCCACATCTGTGAATCCTTCAGTGTCAGACCGAGCACCTCTTACAGATAAGGAACTCCAACTCATCCTCCTACAGTGCAGCTCTCATTGTTAAGAATCATTTCTAGTGGTTCCCCATTCTAGATGGCAAGAGTCAGGTCTCCGTCTTGAGCAGCAGATGGTGAAATTTTTAAAGACAGTGTATTTTCCAGACTTAACATCATCCCCTTTTGCGTCAATGGCTTTTGGTGTGCATACCCTCAGCCTCTCCTTTGAGCCCCCAGTCAATCTGCTTCTTCTTCTTCTCTTCTTTTTTTTTTTTTTTTTTTTTTTTTTTTTGGACAGGCAGAGTGGACAGTGAGAGAGAGAGAGAGAGAGAGAGAGAGAAAGGTCTTCCTTTTCCTTTGGTTCACCCCCCTAATGGCTTCTGCAGCCGGTGCACTGCGGCCGGTGCACCACGCTGATCTGAAGCCAGGAGCCAGGTGCTTCTCCTGGTCTCCCATGCGGGTGCAGGGCCCAAGGACTTGGGCCATCCTCCACTGCACTCCCGGGCCACAGCAGAGAGCTGGCCTGGAAGAGGGGCAACCGGGACAGAATCCGGCGCCCCGACCGGGACTAGAACCCGGTGTGCCGGCGCCGCTAGGCGGAGGATTAGCCTATTGAGCTGCGGCGCCGGCATAAACTTTCTTATCTGCATCCAAAGTCCATCATAAAAGCGTTGCATGGGACAGAGCCCTGTGGTTGTCCACTGAAAGCCAAGTTGACTCTGATCCCTTAAACAGTATCTCCAGTGGTATCCAATCTTTCATTGTCCCATCACCTTACATTAGCATCTGCCTCATCTCTCTCTTGTCTGGGAACATCTGGAAGCCTTTGGAAATGAAATACCTTATGAAATTTGGTCTTATGGGGCCACAGTTCCTTGCCCTAATAACCTTGTCCAAAAGTGATGTAAAAGCCAGTGTTATGATTTCTCTTACTGATCTCTGCCGGTTTCTTGTGGTCATTTTGCTCTCAGTATTTTCCCCCAGATTGGCACTGACTCGTTTGTCCAATTTATTGTAATTCCTCAAAATCCAGAAATACATGATTAAGCTATTCTCTTTCTCTATATTCTGGGATATATTTTATTTAGGTCAAGAGGTAAAAGCTGCCATTCTCTTCTGATCTTTACATCAGTCTTTGATTTTTGCTATTTCTTACCTAATTTTGTTGTATCCTTTTCAGTCTGAAGATAATTTTCCTTCACAGTGAGGTGAGAATGAAACAGGATTGAAAAATCTGACTTTATCTGAATCATTCATCAACCCGTACTAAACAGTAGTGGCCTGGCTTGATCCTCTTTTTGCTCCAGTCATATTTTAAAAGAACCTGTGTCTTTTGTTGCTGACTGAATTAGTGTTGTCATTATTGTTAGCACCATCTTTTGGTCAGCATGTTTATCCTGGAATTCAGCTTTTTGACACTCTTCTTACAGTGCGGAGCTATTTTCCTGTATTCATCATTAGAAGTACCCTCAGGGTTTTAACCTCTGCCCGTGATCTTTCAAAACTCCAAGTCCACTGCAGGAAAAAAAAAATACCAGTTGGAATTTCTGGGGATTTCCTAACCCTCCTTTCTATTGGGTCACGGGGGCTTGAAGCACCACTTCTCCCCTCTCTGTTTAGCCGCACGCACGTTTGTACACACGCAGGCGCTATACATGCACATATTTGTACTCCACAGCCTCCCTCCTACCCAGACAGGTTCTTGGGAGCAGGATATGCCCTTCTGTAGCCGTGATCAGATACTGAATCAGACGAGTGTTCAACAACAATTTCACAAGTATTTAATAAATATTTATAGGTGCTTACTCTGGCCAGGCATTAAATCGTGAGGATTTCTACAAGCGCGGATATAATGCTTGGGGTTAGACTTTCTGGTCTATTTACTTTATAACCCTGCTCTGAGCCTGGATAGATAGACCCGTGAAGGTATAAATAGTCTTTCTGGTCCTCTTGAACACCTCCTCCTTCAGACCACGAGGTCCTTCCTGTGCCTTTAGCATTCTTCCCATGTCAGACCTGTCACCCTCTGGAGTAGCAGGTTTCAAGGATTTATCTGGGTGTTTTCTGCCATAGTTGGTTCAAAGTTCTATCTGTGCAGAAGGGTTGTTCCATGGAAAACACTGTTGCTGATCTATTGGGGTTTAATATTCCTATAGTGCAAAAAAATTTTTTTTTAAAGAAACAAGATTGGAGCATCTTGGAAGTTCCTCCTAAACTAGAGGTTGGCTGCTTTCTGTAGCATTTCTGTGCCCGGGAAATCTCTGGGCTCTTGTTAAGAATGCAGAGTCCGGGCCCATTCAGGCAGGAATGCAGATGAGGGCCGGAACCTACATCTGTACAAGCGCCCTGTGATGGGACACGCAGTCCTGGCCCTCTGCAGCAGGAGCCCATGCCTGCTGTCACCTCCGCTGGTCCCCGCTGGCCCTCAGCTCCTCACCTGCAGCCCTTGGCACTGCTTTGCTGTGGGTGCCTGTGCTTCTCCAACAGGTGGATGAGTGGCTTCTGCCTGGCCTTTTTTTTTTTTAAAAGGCCATGCGTGGGTATCTTTAGTATTCTGTCTTCCGGCCATAGAAGGCCTGGCTTTCCCCTCCCGCACGAGTGTTAGCCCTGTGTCCAACTTGGCCTTGAGCTCCTCTGCCTTCCTGGAGCTCCTGCATCCTCCTGCCTCCTTTCGCCCCCGAGGAGGTCTCCTGCAGTTCCGCCTCCTCCAGCCGTGAGCAGTCTGTGTTGGAGACGGAGCTCAGGGAGGTGGGTGTTCCTCCACAGTACTCCCCGACTCCCTTGGGACTTGGGCAGTGGAGCCGAGGACGGGGACTATTTCAGAAGGAGCACAGGGACAACTTGGCAGGAAGCACAGCTGGCTCGCCTGCGGCCTTCTCTGTTTTCCAGCCTGGGTCATGGGGTCCGATTTCTTGACCCCAGGAGGCTGCCTTTGGGGAGGTTGGACGGTTCCTTTCCAGGCTTTCTTGGCAGCCGGCTCAGCCAGCTGGCCTGTGAATATTCTCCTTGCATTTGGCAAGGTCAGGGTCCCAGAGCACTGCTGGGGCTACCCATGCATTGTCAGTCTTGGGTACACTCGCTCATTCCATTGACAGTACAAGTGCTCTCCGGGAAGACAGATTGTAACTCACAGGCAGAGGGGAAAGAAAATTTCCATGAATTCTTGTGTTTGAATCTCTGCTATAATGACTGTTGCCACAGGTACCTGCAAGGCACCTAGAGTGTTCTCACTGAGCCTAAATTGGAAGCTTCCACACAGTGCACACCCTGGCCACCACCATCACAGTCTTGATCATCGGACAATGACTGCGGGTGGTGAGACTGTTACTAAACACTCCATGTATGCTGACTTTAAGGAACTCAGTATTGGAAAGAGACGTGCCCAGATACAGCATTAACTATACATGATGCTCACCACCAAGATAGAAACAGACATGATTGGCTGTGTAGGTTAAGTTTAAAGACCAACATGATGGCGGTTTAACATGGCACATAAAAGAACCACTTAGCAGGGCTTCTTTCTGGGGTGGGCCCACAAGGGTTTGGAAGGAGTTGAGCTCTTTTCCTCTCACTCCCCTGCCTTCCTCTATCTTTTTTCTCCTCTCCCACATCTCTTTGAGCTTAGCCCTGGCATGTTTACCCAGTAAGTGACATTCAGGACTTTCCTTGTGAGTACTTAGGTGGAGGCTCAGGTTCCTCCCAGCTGTCATGCTTATGGACTCTGTGATGGTTCTACTTCTTGGGGCTCTGTGAGGGTCCACATGCTAACACAAGTGCCAAATGAACCGACCGAGCCTATAACACTCTCCATCATGTGCTAGCTGGTGTGGGCCCATCTTCCATCTCTCCATCCCCTCCTTTAGGGTTTCTGATGCCTAATTTCGCTGAGCCACATTTGAGCTACAAACTGTGGCAGGCATGGACGGCAGCAGGGAGGTGAGGCGAGGGGGGCATCTAATTTACTGCTGCCACGATTGCAGATGTGAAACAAGCCTGCGAATCAGTGATCGATTGATCCCACCTGGGCTGGATTTAAATGATTAATAATAAATAATAAATGATGTTCAGGCTTCCATAACCAGGAGCTCTAGGGTGAAGGGCCTTTGGGCTTAATTGGGCAGGGAATTAGGATCCTCAATGCAATCTTGCCAAACCTTCTCCTGGGGTCTCTCAGTTGTGGCTCTGAAAGTTCAGGGTCCAAATGGTTTGGGCTGGTTCTGAAGCCAGGGTGGCTGTGACCTGCTGCATTCTGAGCAGTCGGAGATGGTCTGGGCCCATGTGCCCTTGTCCGCATGATTGCAGAAGGTCTATGACCCCCAGGGAACCAGTCTGTAACCTGGGAAGGAAATGGCCAGCATCCCTGAAGGAAATAATGCCTGTGTTCACGTAGAACAAGAACAGGGAGACCAAGATAGGAGCCCGGGAAGAGGCTTGGGAAGGTGGAAGACAACGGCTGTTTTTGCACTTGGCTGCTAATATCTTACTCAAAGTACAGTTTCAGATGGCCCATGAAGCAGCCTGATATCATTAGTATGGGAGGCAATATTCAAGCCCCGGTATTTCTCACAAGGCGGTGTGGCAAGAACTTCCTTATTCCGCACCCCAGCCTGCAGAGAGCCTGGCTGCATGGTGGCCAGCAGGGGGCAGCTTCTCTTACCCAATTTTTTCTCATATGTCCATTCCGTCTGACTGTCCTGGTCTCTCATGGAGGAGGAAGGAAATGAGTAAGTGTAAGACTCGGTGGTAATCTCAGAGGTGGAAGGAGGAGAATTGAAGGCAGGTTGAACAGGGGAGTGCGTGGCCATCATGGGGGTGCCAGTGGCAGAGCTCCTAGGAGAGGAGAGGACAAAGTTTGGTCAACTTCCATCAGAGGCCAGGTCAGGAACCCAGCTGTATGGCATGCAGGGAGCTCAACTCTTGCAGTTGAGCTGTTTCCTAGTCCCAGATGGGCAGAGGCCACAGGGTTAGCAGGGACCAGTTTGTGGATCATGGGAAATAGGCCCATGTGCTACCCTGGGCAGCCAACAACTGCCTGATTAAAACATGAAAGAATTGAAGCCAGTCTTGTGGTGTAGCAGGTAAAGCTGCTGCCTTCAACACTGCTGGCATCTCACGTGGGCACCAGTTCGAGTCCTGAGTGCTCCACTTTCCCTGTTGGTGGTCCAGGAAAGGCAGGAGAGGATGGCCCCAGTGTTTGGACTCCTGACACTCACGTGAAACACCCAGTTAAAGCTCCTGGCTCCTGGCTTTGGCCTGGTTGTTGCAGCCATCTAAGGAGTAATACAGTAGATGGAAAATTTCTCTCCCCCTTTCTCTGCAACTCTGTCTTTCAAATAAATAAATACATCTTTTATTTTTAAATGAAAGGATCTGTGGATGCCTTCAAGGACCACGAGGCCTGATGGCCATAACTGACAGTGGAATGTTCCAGAACACTCCCCCTTCTTCCTGGCTCATGATCCTACTCGTTCCAGTGGCCCTTCCTGTCTCACGGTTGAGTGGAAAAAATTCCCAAGTGGATGCCGTAGCAGTTTGAAATCAAATGCTGAGGTCTGTTGCTATGGCTGGCCCATCACAAATGCTGCCAAGATCCAGAGCATTTTCCATAAGCTCTGATGGCAGGACACCGGCCTTGCTGTCTGGTAACCTTTGGATAAGGCGTATGGCCCCAACACAGCCAACTACACCGTGTCCTTTCTTAGGAATCTCTGCCTTCTAACTGGAGCCAAGAAACTAATTCAAAGGAGTGAGAGGGGTCTCCTGGGGGCTTAGGGCCCTGCAGTCATTTGGAGTAAACTGGCCCAGCTGGCAGAGACTGTACCCAGCAGATCAGTGGGTGGTGACTGTGGTTGGTGGAAAGAACATGGACTTTGCTGTGACATGACCTGAGCTTCTGGCTTGTTCTTGAGCTATAGTGGTAATGTCTTGCTCTTTTAGGGGAAGTCAGAGCTGATCCCTATCTGGGCCAGGGTCCCCGACGCACAGACGGGGAGGGAGGTGGCATCTGGAAGTTGGGGAAAGCTGCTGCTGGTTCTACCAAGTGGCACCGGGGGAAATGGTTCCCTTCCATGTCTAGCGCGGTGACAGGCCCTGCAGGCACCACCTGAGGGACCTGTGGGAAGGCCAGGTCTGTGGTGGCCCTGTGGGCTGAGGCCAAGCAGCTGTGTTCCCCGCACACACCACTGGAAAGATGCTCATGTCCTAGGTCAAGTGACGATAGGGGCAAGATCAAGTGAACCCCGGTGAGCTCCCTGGGAATGTGTCACCTCTTGCCCTGCTCCGGGCCTGATGGAGCAATGCTTGTCCTGCCTCACTCACCAGACACCCACTGGGATGCCAAGAGGCCATGCAGGTCCGCCTGAGAGGACTCTGCAAAGCCACAGCTGCCTGACCAACAGAGGAGGCTATCCTTGAGTTGATGTTGGCCACCCAGTCATTTCCAACTGTGCCCCCATGCATCTGCCCTGGGCTGGGACATTGCAGGGCCTACAGGGGTGCTCATTAGGGCTGTGCTGTGGCCTTGGCTCCAGGAATTCAGACCAGGATTCTGGTCTATCTGGGATATCCATCAGCTTCATGCCCCATCCAGAAGGGAGAGGGGGCAAGGGGAAGCTCGTTAGAGCCTGGATCCCAGCAGAGTTCTGTTCCAGGCCTGTTTTTGCAGCCTCTGTGGAGTGAAGAAGGGCAACTTCGGCAGGTGTGAGGAAGTGGGCGGGGGAGCTGCTCTGC
Organism: Oryctolagus cuniculus; assembly: GCF_964237555.1. Taxonomy (NCBI): domain Eukaryota; kingdom Metazoa; phylum Chordata; class Mammalia; order Lagomorpha; family Leporidae; genus Oryctolagus; species Oryctolagus cuniculus. The sequence goes on from NC_091440.1 coordinate 64,678,616, forward strand.
TCCTGAGATAGCAGGTGCCCTTCCTCTTTATAAGGGACCCAATGAGATGCTTGACTTGTATTCACTCCCCTTTCCCAAACTCTGCCTGCACACAGACACACACAGACACACAGACACACACCCCACTGTGCCCTTCTTGTCTAAAGGCACTTAGGGAGGGTTCAGTCTCTCAACTCTTGTGTGTGAGGAAAATCCAGGACCTGTCTGAGTGCACTGAGGTCCAGATCTGGCCCCTGGGAACCCAAGGCCAATGAGCACATGGACACTGGTAAGGCCCCCAGGGCTGCTCTGATCCTCACGGCTCTGTGCAGGGGCCTGGGAACGCCCCCAGTGCTGGAATGTGAATAAGGAATTAGACAGGTGTGTGTGTGTGTGTGTGTGTGTGTGTGTGGAGCAGAGCTGTTGAAAGCATGCTTCGTGCTCTGGGCACATGTGGCTTGTTGGGAGCGGCATGGAGAATAACACCAACTTGTAGCACTTGCTGGGTGTTGTGGCTGCTGGCCATTGCTCTAAGAGCTTCCTGTGGGTTAGTGCTCATGTAACCTTCCCCACAGCCTCTCCCCATTTTACAGGTGAGGAAAGTGAGGCACAAGGAGAGAAGTGTGTGCTGGGGAAGAGTGCAGACTCCGACTTAGGATATCTGACTCTGGGCTCTGTTCCCCATGGTGGTCACAGCACTGCCATGCCCATTCCCTGCCATGTTGCACTGTGTGATTTGGGGGTGTCAGTAGCTGATGTGAGGGGTCTTTGAAAAGCCTCTCTATATGTGCATCCCGTTTAGAAAGGGAGCTGCCTATCGGATCCCCCTCGCTGGGCCTCTGGGGTACACAGTGTGGACTGGGGAGCCTGGTGTAGAGCAGGGTGGGCTGCCTGGCCAAGCCCACAGGGAGCCTGTGTAGGAGTGCTGTGCCTTCAACTTCTAACTTGGGGCTTCTGTACTTGGAAAAGCCAGGGTTTCACTCCTGCTTCTCACTGTAGCCCAACTGGCCTTTTGTGCTTTCTTGAGATCTAGTGTCAACCCACTTCACCAGGGGAGAACATGAACACCTCACCCTACAGGGGAACACTGGGGAGATGCAAGGTCAAGGACTGTGGGTCGGAAGCCGTGAGCCCCTGCACTGGCTTCTGCAGAGCTCAGCACCCGGAAGGCATGAGGGCACGAACTCCCTGGCTCTGTTACAGGCAGTCTGGCAGGGGCCACGCTCTGCACCAGCAGTTTGGCCAACAGTCACTGCATGCCTGCAAGTGTCCCGGGCCTATTCCCTTCTTGGGCATTGATTCACCTGTTCCCCAGACAACGCTGGTTGTGAGCGCTTTGTTGCCTCGTCTGGATGAGGCCAGTATCCCTAGAATCAGGTGTCCCTGTCCTCTCGTCTGCATCTGTCCCTCTCCTGTGAGCAGCTGAATGGCAGACGTGAGCAGGGCCCTGACCTCGAGAAGCCCCACTCAGCCCTCCTTCCTCAGGGGACCTGCTGTCCATACCCTCACCTCCCTGCCACACACTCCCCGTGTGAGGTATCTGAAGATCCTGAAACATCGCCCCTAAGTGTGAGCTTCCATTTGATTTACCCCCCAAGAAAATGATCACCTTGCAGCAAGATTCTGTGTGGTTTGTGGTGGAAACATCGTCTTGAATTCTATTGGTAAAACAAACAGAAAGACAATATTGGTCAATAAATAAATAAATAAATAAAGCCTCTTTCTATTTAGAACTGCACTGGCACTGGAATGTCAACAAATGTGAATCAGCAATTTTGAATTTGAAACTTAAGCATTTAACATTTAATCTATCCATTACTCCCACGCACAGAAAATTCTTGATGAGCATTTCTTGGCTATTAAGATGGGGTCTACAAAAATTAAGCAACATGAGCAAATGGTGAAGTTTCAACATTAGGTTGCAAAAGTAAAACACAGGTTCCCCATTTTGTGTGAGAGCTGGTGAAGCCATCACCTGTGACACCAGCATCCTATATGGGTGAGAGTTTGTGTCTCAGTTGTTCCACTTCTGAGCCAGCTGCCTGCCAATGACCTGGGAGAAGCAACAGAGGATGGGCCAAGGGTTTGGACCCCTGCACCCATGTAGGAGACCTGGATGAAGCTCTTGGCTTTGGCCTGGCTCAGCTCTGGCCATTGTGGCCACTTGGGGAGTGAACCAGCAGCTAGCCCCTCCCCCACCCCAACACTGACTTTCAATTAAGTAAATAAAGCTTTAAAATACTGACTTGTATGCAAAGCAGGTTTAAACAGTAAACATGAAACAAACACCACAAACAGACCAAAGCTACCAAATACGCTAAAAGTAGAGGCAGGGGAGAGAAAAAAATCACTCAAATCAGAATCAGTTTTGTTTATATTACTTGTGAAGACATTGGTTGATGTTTTTCTATGTTTCACTTTACAAATTTTCATTTTGTAAAAGAATAAGAATAGATTTTGTTTCTTTAATGTCACTCTTCTAAAAATAAAGTGTGCGCACAAGTCATGAAAAAGCCGAAACAGAGGCTGAAAGGAAGAAGGAAGGGGGAACAGCAAGAAGTGGCAAGCAGAGACGAGAAAGGCGGGGAGGCCCTGCTGGCTCTTCCTGTTGTTGCCTGAGGCCTTGGACCCGTCACACCTCCTCTGTCCAACTCCAGGTTCTGCATCTGTGAAGTGGGGGCAAGGGAGATAATGGTAGGGAGAGGTAAAGGAGATGGAGATTGTGAAATCTGCAGCCTACACACTTTGCCCCATTCAGTGGTGTTCCTGACCTTCTCTGCACAAGACGTGCAGAACATGAAGCTGTTTGTAGCACAAGGGAGGCAGCAGATGCGTGGCCCTGGGGCTCAGCACCCCACAACCGCCACAAACTGTGACTCTCCCAGCAGGAACAGTGGGCTGGCTCTCCCATCCATGCCTTATGAGTATCTCTCACATCTTTCTTCTTATGTACACAAAATTGCTTGGTTCCCTGGAAATGGTAGTAGGGGCACCAATGCTCAACTGGAAATGGTAACTGAATCACAGCATTTAGTCCAAACAGCATTTGAAGCTGTTGAAGAGGAGCTAGCAAGGGTGAAGAAAATCCAGTCCAGAGCGCCATGTGCATCAGCATCCATTAGGTGAAAACACTGTGGATCAAAACCAATACATGTGATGTCTCTATGACATTATTTGCCACAGAGCAAATAATTCACCATTGGAAAGGTCTTGGGTTCTAAAAAAGCAAAGGAGGGGCTGGCACCGTGGTATAGCAGGTTAAACCCCTCTGCCTGCTGTGCCAACATCCCATATGGATGCTGGTTCTAGCTCTGACTGCTCTACTTCCGATCCAGCTCCTTGCTAATGCACCTGGGAAAGCAGTAGAAGATGACCCAAGAGCTTGGGCCCCTGTACCACGTAGGGGACCCAGATGAAGCTCCTGGCTCCTGACTTCCATCTGGCCCAAGCCTGGCTGTTGCTAGGAGTGAACCAGTTCAGGGAGTGAACCAGCACATGGAAGCCTTCTCTCTCTGCATCTGCCTCTCCCTCTCTGTAACTCTACCTTTCAAATAAATAAATAAATAAATGTTTATAAAAAAATAAAAAACTCAAAGGAGTCTCACTGTGGTGCAGTGCCACCGGATAGGGTGTTCTGTGGCAGCAGGGGAGCTTCCTTTCTGTGAGATCAGAATAGCATTTTTACACCTTACACTTTGTGGTGTAGGAGAGCTTCCAAAGCTCTTTCGGATCTGTCACTTCACTTTCTCATCACCGCCACACTGTAAAGATGGGGGTCCCTGCACCTGGGGGACAGAGTCCCAGTGATGGCAAGGGACACCCAGGGTTGGTCACAGGCCCCACTATGTGTGAAGTCTTCAGATTTCCACACCAGGCCATTATACCACGTTCTAAGTCTCCCTGGAAGGGCAGCCAGATATGAGTCTCAGCTAGCTGTGACTCCAGGGGCAATGGATGAGCATTTATATTAAAGTTTGCCATCTGAGAGAGGCGCCTTTCTCTGAAGGGAGGAAGGAACCTCCACTGTGATATGGCCTTGACTAAACAAATTCAGAGTTGGTGAACTCAAGGGGCTTCCATAGCCTAGACAGCTCATAGCAAGAGTCTCGGGTGATTGCTGACGTCATAAATAAGAGTGCCAATTGTTAAATCAACAATGGGAGTCACTGGGTTCATGCTCCCCTCGCAGGATCTCTGTCCTTAATATATTTAACTATGAAACTGAAAAACAACACTACTAGTCGAACAATACCCTATACCTGGTTCAGTTGTGTGAGTGCAACCTGTTGAAATCCCTGCTTAGTATATACTAAGTTGATCTTCAGTATATGAAGGTAATTGAAAACGAAACGTGATGAAGAGCGGGATGGAAGAGGGAGTGGGTGAGGGGAGGGCCACGGGAGGGAGGGGGGGGGAAGCAACAACAATACAAAAGATGCATTTTATATTCTACTTAAAACTATTGGTTGAACTCTGTAATTAATACACAATTACTCTTAGGTGTTTAATTAATGCTATAACTAGTACTCAAACAGTATTTTACACTTTGTGTTTCTGTGTGGGAGCAAAATGTGGAAATCTTTACTTAACATACGCTAAATTGATCTTCTGTATATAAAGATAATTGAAAATTAATCGTGATATGAAGGGGAAGGGGAGAGGGAGTGGGAGAGGGGGTCATTGTGGGTGGGAGGGAAGTTACGGGGGGGAGGAAGCTATTGTAATCCATAAGCTGTACTTTGGAAATTTATGCTCGTTAAATAAAAAAAAAAGTTAGCCATTTGATTTTACTGGATTTCTCCTACAGACAATGGAGGCAAATCATCTCTTTAAGGAAGAGAGAAAGGTGAAGGTTGTTCCTGGCCTAACCTGATTTGATTTGTCCAGGGCAATGGGCACCTGAGAAGTTGACCTTTGTGTGGAGTGAAAGGGCAGAAAGTACAGACCCTTCTCTCATCCCACTTCATTGCACTTCTCATATTTGTTTGTTATGTGCTTCACACAGGGAGGAGATGAGGCCTCGAGACTGTGGTCAATGGCAGTAGAGTAATAACAGATAACATAATGGCATACTAATCATAGTTAACATGTATATATCCTTAACATGCCATGTGCCTGGCATAGCTCTCAATGCTGTCTATGATTTAACCCCTTTAATCCTCACAAACATTCTAGGTAGGTCTGTTGCTATTCCTAATTTACTGTGAAGAAAACCAAGACAGAGGGAGGTTCAGTGATTTTTTTCGAGCTCATGTAACTAGGAAGTGGGAGAGAGCTGGTGTGCAAGCCAGGCCAAGGCTCCTGAGAGAGCAAGAAAAATGTGCCGTATGTGCAGACTCCTAGCTGCTACCAGAAGGAGAACAAATGGCACTCATGTCCCTCCTCTGCTCTGCTGCTCATCCTGTGGCAGACATCACTAGTTGATCACAGCATTCTTTTATGATGAGCTCAAATGAGACCTTGGCATCCTCAACATACTGCTCTACCACTAACCTTTAGTAATTAATCCATCAGAAAGACAGACGGAAGCCTATCTGTCAGCTCTGAGCTCACTTTGTAAATGTCAATTAATTCATAAGGTTATTTAGAAAACTCTGTGTGTGTGTGTGTGTGTGAGAGAGAGAGAGAGAGAGAGCAAGCGAGCGAGCAAGCGCACATGTGCCTGGCATTGTGAGTGACTGATCACTCGATTCAGTTTGCATTTACAGGAGCATCTGCAGTGGGTTAGCAGGCCAGTCATATTAGGCACTGAGGTAACAACACAAAAGGTAAACAAATTTATGTCTCCTAATACCTTTGGATTAGAAGACTATTCTACATAAAGAAAAACTGTGATTTAAATTCTTTTGAAAGGCTGAGGATTCTGCTGTAAACCCCTTCTTAACCTGTTTTGTACAATCTGGCTTGGTACCTTGTGTTTTCATAGACTAAGACATTCTTTCACGTGCCCTTAAAGGCATTTTAGCATTCCCCTGCCATTTTTTTCCAGTGTCCCTCTAATTTTTTTCTAGCAGGGGCATTTATTTTCAAAGCTTTTGCTTTATACACAGTTCCATTCACTTGACAGCACTGCATTTGTCCTACTCTAGTGGGTAATATATTTACAAAGATCTAGCACAGAGAGGGACATGTTAAGAATGTTTGATTCATACTGTGCTAGAGAAAAGCCCTGAATGCTATTTTTCAGTATTAGAATTACACTTGGTATTTGAAAAGCAGGGATATTAGGATTCCAAGAGGGAGCTTAGTGGTAGAGTCACACAAGAAAGAGTTTCCCAGTGATAGAGGAATTTTCTCTTCAATTCAACAACCACACTTCCACAAAGGGAGTAGGCGTGGAGGATGGCACATCTGACTTGACAGAAGGGGACATAAAGGTAAAAACACTTGCATGGCTGCTGAGACTACCCAGTGCTCAGGATGTAGGTTGTGTGTATTCAGACTTTGAGGGATGTAGAAATCCAAAATGCCTGGGATGCCTATGTTGGGAGCAGAATTGGATCTAGAAAAGTAGCTTATTTATACTTCTAGGTCAACAGTAAGATGATGCAGGTGGCCTGGGTTTTCAAATTTCTGTACTTAGCTGGATCTGGCCATGAAGACACGACATCGAGGGAAGACACCCCACGGGCAGACGAGTAGAATGCACATGAGCCACTGCTAGCAGACAGCACACGGAGGCTGCTGCCAAATAATAAAACCCAAATTAAGGAAACATTGCCAACTGCAGAAATAGTATTGGAAAAATGTCAGCCCTGGGATGAGAACAAGCATTTCAAAGTCAAATACTCACTGCAGAGGAAGATTTCTTCTGGGGGGCCAAATGGGCACCCCAAGAAGCGAATTTGTGACTACTGACCTCACAACAGGTTGTAGGAATGTATTCCAGGAAACAAGTATTGACCACTGAAAAAAAACTTAGTCACATGGATGTTAACCAAAGTGCTTTTTGTAGAGCAATACCAAATTAGAGGCAATAAAATATCAATGATAGCAGATTGATTAAAAATATAGTGCTTCAGTACCATGCAATGTGATAGAGCCACTGAAATGTTTTGTAGAAAATTTAATAACAGTAAATATGAAACATAACACATTTTCATGTAAGTACACAAATTGTATATATATTATATAAATTTACTAGAGGGTTTTCAGAAGGTTTATGGATGTATGTATTATGAAAAATCTATGCATGGATTTCAAAATTTTGCCCCAAAATAAACTTATCTTTTAATTCAACTTTTCCATGAACTTTTTGAATTCCCTTTACATAAATAAATGTACCTTAAAAAGCAGACTGCAAATACTATATAAAGTTTGATATTTGCATATGGATTATAATATATATGTCTGAGGAGGATATAGCCAAACTGTGAAAAGTAATTATCATCTCTGAGTGATAGTAACTTTTGCTTTCTTCTTTTTGCTTATATAAGACTACTTCAAAAATAAGCTGATTTTAGGGGCTAGTGTTGTGGTACAGTGAGATAAGCCACTGCCTGTGATGCTAGCCTCTCATATGAGCACTTATTTGAATTGTGGCTGCTCTACTTCCAATCCAGCTCCCCTGTTAATGTGCCTGGGAAAGCAGCAGAAGATGGCTCAACTACTTGGATCCCCTTCACCCGTGTGGGAGACTTGGAAGGAGTTCCAGGCTCTTGGCTTTGGTCTGGCCCAGCCATAGCCCATTGGGTTATTTGGGGAGAGAACCAGCAAACAGAAGATCTTTTGCTCTGTGTGTCTCATTTTTTTCTCCTTCTGTTGCTCTGCCTTTCAAATAAATAAAAAGGCCATTTTAATGCAAAAAGATTTGAAATCAATGTATACAATTTTCATAATCTGCATTTTTCATGAAGTTTTTAAAGACTTCTCATATAGCTTCTGAAACATCCACAATGAACATGTACTACTTGTGAATATGGAAAAGGGGAGAAATAAATTATTACTGTTATTATTACTAATTATTATAAACAGGTACTTTATGCTCATGAGGTCTCCCTGACTGCTCTGTGGGTTCCTTGCTTTGGGGCGTGGCTGTTGTAGCTGTGAACAGAACTTGGTCAGTAATGAGTCTGTGTGCACCTGTCAGCACCATGGACAGGGTTGGGAATTTGAGCTTTGGCTACATCTTCAGTTTGTTCTTTGTCCTGGGCCTTGTGGTGAGCTACAGCCACCATCCCAGTTCTTCTTCATAGAGATACTGTCTCCCTTACACATAGTTTTCTTTCTCCAAGTACTTCCTCTCGTCTAGATACGCACCCTCTTGCAGGTATTTTCCATACAGGTAGTCCTTTCTTTCCAGATACTTTTCCTCATATAGGTATTCATCCTCCTGCAGATACTCTTCCTCCTCGAAAGACTCTTCTTCTTCTTCTTCTGGAGATGGAGAGGCATCCTGCAAGTTCTCTTCATCTACTACTGCTTCAACCTCCTCTTCCTCTGAAGACAAAATCTGTGTGGAATGATGGGAAGTGGTGGGAGGGGACGCTCCAGGTGATTGGCTATTTTCAGCTGACATGATGGGGAAGTTTTAAGCAGATTAACCCCTTCAGCAGCAGGCAAAGTCACTTTATCATCCTGGTAACCAAGAGAGGAATAAAATCCCATTAGTCAGTAAATACAGTCAATACTGCATATTGATTTCAATCTATTTGTGTGCATTCATTTCATTCAGTCATCTTTGGAGGGCCCTTTAAGTATGCAGATCAGTACATGGAGGCCTATGAAAAGGCACAAAGAGAGGGAGCAGAGACTTTACTGGCATTGAGCTGATTGGGAGGTCATATCTGAAGGCAAAGCCTTTGAAATTACTGCAAGATATGAAGTAAGCAATGAGGACTGGAGAGAAAAGGAGGCATCAGTATTTAGTGGTTTGATTATGAGGGAAGATTTTTATTTATTTTTCAAGAGCTAATGCTCCAACAGACAAGACAGAGACTGTTTTCCAGGAGCTGGAAGAAAAAAAGTATTTCTGTCCGGCGCTGTGGCTCACTTGGTTAATCCTCCGCCTGTGGCGCTGGCATCCCATACGGGCACCGGTTCTGTCCCGGTTGCTCCTCTTCCAGTCGAGCTCTCTGCTGAGGCCTGGGAAGGCAGTAGAGGATGGCCCAGGTGCTTTGTGGGGAGCAACTCGGACTAGACTAAGTTACTGGAATTAAGACTTATTCTATACATCTGCCCTCCCACAATATGGCGCTGGGAGAGGAGGAAACAGCTTCTACACAGCTGCCTCCAGTTCAACCAATAAACAGCAGGACCTGCTCCTGATTGGAGGAGAGCAGCGTACTCGGCGTGTGGGTAGCAGAGTTGGGATTGGTGGAAGAGGACTATAAAGGAGGAGAGAGACAACATGCACCAGGAACATCTATCCGAATAACACCTGAGCAGCCCCCGAGAGAGCCGGCCGGCGGTGTGCCGCTCCCCTGCGGAAGTGGGGAAAGCGGCAGGGGGAACCGCCCTTCCACGGAGGTGGAAGGGACGGTAGCCAACCCGGGAAGAACCAGCAGCAAACCCGGGGAGGGCCGAGCAGACGAAAGAACAGCGCAGGGTTCAGTGTCGTTCCTCCATGAAGAGGGGGAGCGACAGTGCTTGGGCTGCTGCACCCGCATGGGAGACTAGGAAGAGGCATCTGGCTCCTGTCTTTGGGTTGCACAGCACTGGCCGTAGTGGCCATTTGGGGAGTGAACCAACAGAAGGAAGATCTTTCTCTCTGTCTCTCTCTCTCACTGTCTATAACTCTACCTGTCAAATAAAAAAAAAAAAAGAAAAAAAAAGTATTTCTAAACATAAAGTGAAAGTATGATGGAAGTGGTATGTGCAGGATGATGTAGATACACTGGTTGGGAGGCACTCGGCCAATTAAGACCCTGGTGGTTGGAAGTCTGCAGGGCACATTCTCATGGCTGCCATGGCACTGTCACCTTGGCTAGAAACACCGCTTACTGTTTATTCACTCAGCCTCAACTGTAATCCCCAGCCTCAACTCCACGGTGAGCATCTTGACTCCTTCTGGAAGTCTCCCAGGCTCTATTCTCTGGTCCACCATGATGCTATGCTTTGGATATGGCCTGAGGTCTCCCAAGGCTTCTTGTACTGAAATGCAATCTCCATGGTGATGTATTGAGAGGGTAGGAACCTAATCTAACCATGGTGTTTACAGGAGAGGCCTTTGGGAGGTGATTAGGATTAGATAAGGGAATTCAGGTGGACCCCCATGATTGGTGGTTATATAAGAAGAAGAGAGTCCAGATTTACCCAAACACATGCACACACCCTGTCTCCCACCATGTGATGCCTGCACCACCTCAGGACTCTGTCAGCGAGGAGGCCATCACCAGATGAGGCCCCCGGACCTTGTTTCTCCAGAACCTGGAGCCCAAATTGCCCTCTTTTCTCTATCAGTCAGCTGACCTCAGTTATTTTGTTACTGTACTGAAAATACCAGACTAGTTCCTTCTACATTTATATCAAAGTCATTATTTTGCTGTATTCCTTGTTTGCACACTTTTCTTTCCAACTGTGTGAACAACTTCTTCTTCTTCTTTTTTAAAGATTTACTTATTTATTTGAAAGACAGAATTACAGAGAGGCAGAGGCAGAAGCAGAGAGAGAAAGAGAGAGGTCTTCCATCCACTGGTTCATTCCCCAAATGGCCACAACAGCTAGAGCTGGGCCAATCCAAAGCCAGGAGCCCGGAGCTTCTTCTGAGTCTCCCAGGTGGGTGCAGGGGCCCAAGGACTTGGGCCATCTTCTGCTGCTTTCCCAGGCCATAGCAGAGAGCAGATCAGAAATGGAGCAGCTGGGACTTTAATTGGTGCCTATATGGGATGCCAGCAGTACAGGTGGCAGCTTTAGCTGCTATGCCACAGCACCAGATCCTATGTGAACTTCTTAATGTTGGTGGGGGGAGTGTTGATTTTTTTATAAATCCTTTTTGATTCCTTCCTGCTACTACTGCCTGCAGTGTGACCACCTGTGGTGAACATGGCATCTCTAGTCTGGATTACAGGCTTTCCTGGGACCAATACAGCTGCCCTGCTAGCATTCTCCATGAAGATTATTGTAAACACCTAAATCATATCAGGATATCCACCACTTCAATCCTCCCAGCAACTTTATGCTGTACTTAGAATACAATGTAAACTTCATTGTGTGTCCTCTAGTGCCTGCCTGTTTCTCTGACCTTGTCTCTTCCCATCCCTTCTCCACTGCCATACTTTGTCATTCTTTCCTCCTGAACTTATCACTGTATCTAATTATGTAACTATTTCTATGTTTCCTTGTTCAGACTTTCTTATTCACTAGACCCAAGTGTCTCAATGACAATGACTGGTATGACCTGTTCACCACTCTACCACCAATGGTTTATCCCAGAATCTAATGCATGATAAATGTCCAGTAAATAGGTGGTCAGTGACTTAATGAAGGGCTATACAGAAGTGTCTGCAGAGGTTTATTCTGCACAATGGGATATGCTGAAGAGCCTGCTCATTGGGGAGGCAGCTGGTCCAGAAACCTCCTGTTTGCTCTGGGGAGTTAAGAGATCAATATTTATCCCGTAGTATCATGGGAAGCCAGCCAGAGGAGATTGCCAGGGTCACTTTTAGCATACAGTCTGATGCTTACAATGAGGGGTGTAGTGGGGAAGGATGTTCATAATGGCAAATGGGCACATTCATCCACCTGCAGGGTAGCTAGAATCCCTGGCTTATGGGATTCTGATACAGGGCTAGCCTGGGGGCCATGTGGTGAACATCATGGTGTGCCATCCAGATCCCTTTTCAAGACAGGGCTTCCACCCAGCCATGGGGAGTGTGGTCAACAGCCTTTACCTGCCAGCTCCTTCAGGATCTGCCTCGATTGCAGTAGCCCCTTCCAGGAGCCGTGCCCTTCTCAGGACAGAAAGATTCAAGTGAGAAAATGGGGTGGGTGTTAAAGAACCCAGCCAACCCCAGGTGGGACACCCCTGAGAGGCAATGTTCACCCTAGTGCTCTCCAGGCTGGCCAAGACTTGCCAAGCCAGTTCCACAAGTACCACCTCCCTCTGCTAGGTCTTGCTTCTACCTCCTTCTCTTTCATGAATTGATGCTCAGAGACACTTTGCATCTCAGCACTTTGTACCCCAGAATCCTTTTCCAGAGAACCCACACTGAGATAGCCAGTTGCTCAGAATGCCAATCTGGAAAACAATTGACTGCAAGAGTTGGTCAAGAGTTGGTTCCTTGATGGTGTAGATGGTTGGGCTTGGAGGTAGGGAGTAATCAGACCCACCTGGAACAAGGGAAACTGGCTTTGCTGAGAGATGAAGACTGTAAAAGTAGAGGAGCTGGTGGCTGGAGAACTCAAACCCATTATTACACATTTTCTATTGAGTAGTGTCAAAAGTCAAAATTAAGTCAAAATTAGTTATAGATCTGGTTGGCCTTTATTTCGGACTCATGAATCAGCACTAGACAATAGCAGAAGAGTGGGTTTTGTAAGGTGAGAACAAAGAAGCGGCAATAAAAGAAAGCTGATAGCTAACCTCAGGCTGTTTCAGTTACTTTTTCCTGCAAGGTTTAAAGCAGAAGAGGATCCCTTATGATATGGACTCAGTTAGACTGGATCCCCTGTTTTAGGACAAGCTGATCTGTTTTGGGAATCTATGTGGTTCCTTATGGTTTTCAGTTTGATTATGTGGCATTTAGTGTGAGTGATTCTGTTAAAACCAACAACCCCCAAGTAGTGCCTTGAATGCAGATGCTAGATATCAGCAGGTTTCAGTCTGCTAACCTCCCTCCCATAGTTTAAGAGTCCTTGCTCTGCCTTTTGACAGCACTCAAATCAACGTACTGGACTGAGGGAGTGGCACAGCTGTCCCTACAATGTCCTCTTCACTGGACTCCTGAGGTCATTGGTTCCTCCCACAGGCAACAACATCTTGATGACCAGTATTGTCTCAAGGGGGTTTTATTTAGTAGACTTTCAGGTCTGGGCAAGGGAATTCCAGGTCCAGGGCAGAAAGTACTGAAGCCCACTTGGCCTTGATAAAAATTCCTTGAAGAGTATGGCATTGCTGGCCAACCAGGAACTTGGACATGAGGGGGAACATCTAATTGGGCCACAGAACTGCTGTGACTTCAACCAGCCCCTTGTTGCCTGATTGGAGGCCAGCATGCGGCTGGCCTACCCTTTGTTTCCCTTGTTCCTGATTCCCCCTTCCTTGTGGCCTCCTTAAATACCCCAAAGCACCCTCATTTACAGAATGATTGTTCTGGAGACATGAGTCTTCTACCTCATCATCTTTTGATAGATTAAACTTGTTTTTTTTTTTTTTTTTTTTTTTTTTACCCTCAAACCTTGTCCATGTTATTTGGATATGGCACTGTGGACAAGGACTGAGATTTTGGTAACAGCATCACTGGCTGATGCCCCAAAAAGCTCAAAAATATTTATTGTGACTCATTTCTACTTGAAGATCTTAAATTTTTCAAAGCAACTGGCATCCTCCAAAGTTGTTTTTGGGATTTCAGCGACATTCTGGGGAGCGATGCAATCACCAGCCACCCTGAACTTGTCCAGACCCTACTGTAAGGGCAACGCCTGCACAGATGGGTCAGCAGGTGTCCTTGTTTCACTTTAATACTAAGATCTCCACCCCAGGAGGAGCTTAAGCCCTATTACCTTAACATGTGATACATGTCAAGACATGTTTCTGATCTACACCTGCATGGACTTGTGTCCACACCTATATGTGATGACAAGATCTCCCCCTCTTGCATATTCATTTCCCCTTAGAATAAAAGATAACCATTTCTCCTTGTTTAAGGAATCACAGCTTTGGAAATGATTCCCTGTGGTCTCCTTATTTGACTCAGATAAATTACTTTGTGTGACAGCTCCCTTCTGGTGCATTTCTAATGAACTTGCCAGGAAATGAGCACATAACTTTGGGTGGTAACACTTCCATGCTAGTGCCTAGAGCTGGAGTTCAGTCTTAAATGAGCACCTCCATACTTCTTGCTCAACAGTGGAGACCAGGAAAGTTAGTATTAAAGCAGCTTTTGGAACAAGAGGATGCTTGTGGCCATTTGCTGGACAGTTAAGAAATGATAGAGCTTGAGAGCTGGGCCTGCAGTTGACTTTCTCTTTTCTGGCTCTGCAGTAGATGCATGTCTTCGTGTGGGTTGCCTCAAATGCAGAGGAAGCAAAATATTTATAATACATGAGAAGTAGAGGAAGCTGTTCTTGGGGCAAAGGGCAAGACACTAGAAAGCTCTAGGTCCTCTCTCTCTCTACAGAAGCCTCTTCCATTTCAAAGGAAGCCATCCAGCATGACTTTGCCTTAAAATCTAAACACACCATCTACAACTTCTTGCTCTTGATGCTGTCTACATAAGTCAGAGGGAGGGATGGTGAACAGGGTGACAAAGATACTTATTGGACTACACTTTAGTCAGGTTCTTAAACTTTCTTTCAGGCCCATCTGTGCCCTCCCTTGTAAAATTCAGTTTTAGCAAGAACCCTGCTGGGAAAGGGTGATGTTGAGATGGAATCGTTCCTGAGAGGAGAAACGTGGTGGGGGCAAGAGGCGCAGAGTCACCACACAGACCCTGGGAGTCGGGTGAAAGTGGGCCATCTTGGCATGGCCTTCTCATTCCACCACATTTCCCCCTTTTTGTTTATTTTTGAGCAACAGGAGGCATGATTCTTGGCCATACCATTGTTGACCCTGTTTCCATGTGGTCTCTGTACGCGGCTGTGCTGTCTTAGGTTGTCCCCCAGGGGATCTTACCCATCGTTGACTAACCAGCACTCAAATCAAGAGTCTACAGGATTGCTTGCTCAGATAGGGGTAGGAATGAGGAATAATGGGTATCAGGAATGGCATGACCTCACACAGGCTGTGGGCCAAGATGGTCGCTGGCAAGCGAGCATCAGTTACTCAGGAATGGCTTTGAAACCCACCTGGCAAATGGAGCCTGCCTGGCAACAGGCTGTGATTGGATGGTTTTGGAAACCACATGGCAAATGGAGCCTGCCTGGCAACAGGCTGTGATTGGATGGCTTTGGATACTACCTGGCAACAGGCTGTGAATGGTTAGAGCATAAACTGCCCCTTGACCGGATTGGCTGTCTT